>NW_026250017.1:3966581-4361459 GCF_022578975.1 Hypoxylon trugodes | reverse complement strand
TCCATCGACTCGTTCGGCTAGCCATGCGCAATTGGCTGCAGACAAATGGAGAGTGGCAAAAATGGGCGATAGATGCAATTCAGCACCTTACCGACGAGTATCCATTTCCTATGCACGAGAACCGGAGTATTTGGATGAGATACCTCCCACACGGACAGTCGGTATTATATCTTCGAAATAAGTTTGCTGATAAAAAGACTGATCTACTTTTTAATATCGCGGGGAGTTATTTCATGCTTGGAAAGTACAACGAGGCAGAACAGATGTACCGGCAGACACTGGAGCTGAGGGAGCGGATATTGGGCAGAGAGCATCCCTCCACACTTGGCAGCATGAATAACCTCGCAATTGTTCTTAATAACCAAGGGAAATACAAAGAGGCAGAACAAATGCATCGTCAGACACTGGAACTGAAGGAACGGATGCTGGGCAGAGAGCATCCCTCCACACTTGGCAGCATGAATAACCTCGCACTTGTTCTTAATAGCCAGGGGAAATACAAAGAGGCAGAGCAGATAGATCATCAGACACTGGAGCTGAGGGAGCGGATACTGGGCAGAGAGCATCCCGACACACTTAACAACATGAATAACCTCGCACTTGTTCTTAATAGCCAAGGGAAATACAAAGAGGCAGAGCAGATAGATCATCAGACACTGAAGCTGAGGGAGCGGATACTGGGCAGAGAGCATCCCTCCACACTTGACAACATAAATAACCTCGCACTTGTTCTTAATAGCCAAGGGAAATACAAAGAGGCAGAGCAGATAGATCATCAGACACTGGAGCTGAGGGAGCGGATACTGGGCAGAGAGCATCCCGACACACTTATGAGCATGAATAACCTCGCAGGAGTCCTTCGAAATCAGGGGAAGTACGAAGAGGCAGAGCAAATGCATCGTCAGACACTGGAACTGAAGGAACGGATACTGGGCAGAGAGCATCCCGACACACTTATGAGCATGAATAACCTCGCAGGAGTCCTTCGAAATCAGGGGAAGTACGAAGAGGCAGAGCAAATGCATCGTCAGACACTGGAGCTGAGGGAGCGGATGCTAGGCAAAGAGCATCCTTCTACATTAAGAAGCAAAGCGAACTTAGATGCTTGCTTACAAGCCAAGATAGGTAAGGGGTTATGACAGGTTTCGACCAGGGACTATACGGCTTTGTAAGTAGAAATCCTCCTGATTTTTTTAAGGAGCTTACCGACAAATATAAGATATCACACCAAGCTATTATATACACTTTACCACAGCATCCCTGCCTTTAATAACGTGCCTTTCTTTTCTTCGCCTTTTTCGTACGTGGCTTATGCTCTTTGACGAGATTGGGACTCATCTGCCGCTCCGGAACCCACATGTCCTTGCTGTCTGGACGGCCCATCCATCTTACACGATACTCTGTCTTTCCATTTCATCTACGGGTACCTAGAACCTTCACACCTAAATGGAATCCTTTAAACTCCGCCTCGAACCTTTGAAGAAGCTCGTCGTCCAAGACGTTCTCTCGAGGCACCCACCAGCAACTGCCATCATCTGACCACTTAATAAGGAATAAGTTCCTTCCCAATCTCTCAAGAATGCGGTCAATCGCATAGCTTAGGTTGCTATCGTCACTGGCATGTTCTGGCTCGTCGGGCTAAGCGGACTGGCCGAAGTTGCAATGACGCCTTCCATCGGTTCCGGGAGAAGCTGATCATTCCGAAGGGATGGATTAATCAGATCTACTGGGATATCGCAGGCTGGCTGATAAAGAGGCAAAAAACATATCATTGATTATAGGTGACAATCCATTTGTGTCGGGAGAGATGGCCAATTTATCAGCCGCGTTAAAGAGAGGATGGTTTGTGGTAAACATTGGAGCCGCCTAGTTGCTGCAAGTTGCTTCCTTATCCATACGATCTAGCATTGGAGATTCACTAATAAATATAGAATTCTTAAGCAAAAGACTATCCACTACACACTTAATTGTTGCATCTTTTCTTTAGCCTTTATGGTTTGGTATATTCTTGAATGTAACATCGTAGTCCATATCTACATACTCTTATCTGCTATGGACCGTTACTAAATGGATATACTAGGAAGCAAGCTTATTAATTATTTGGGGTTCCAAGTTTTCTGTTTATTAATAAATAAGGAAAGGAGATAATATGTGACGAACCTATACCCTGGTGGGGTATAGTCGTTACTGGATTGGCTAATCCGGGGTGTCTTGATTTGAAGGTAACAATATCAGTAGTAGGTCAAGTGCTTAAGTAAGTTCTGTTCGTCAGAGAGGCTTGGAGTCCTCTCACTATTGTAAGAGAATAGTCTTAGATTGATAACTAAAGAGCTTATGAAAAGAGTGACTAGATACATGGGAAATGCTGTGATTATATAGATGCGTCCTTCCTTCCTTCTAGGCCTGAGGCCGTCATGATCTTGTTGATCAGGGTGGTCAGGACCAGATCAACAAGATCGTTCTGATCATGGTCGAGTCAGGGTGATCAGGATGGTCAGGATCTGACTAACAAGATCATGCTGATTACGGCTGTTGATTCCTCCGTGGTTTATCCGTGATTGGGTAAAAAGGTGTTGATCCTAGTCATGGTGAATTTGGTCTGTGACAAGGAGGATTTAATATTATTGTCAATTTGGCTTAGATATTTGACTTTTTATTATAATCTTGGTTGAAAAAAATCTTAATTTAAAGAATATGAAATGGAACAAGTAACTAACTAAAAATTAATTTAATTTAATAGAAATAGAATAAGGGAAAAAAAATATAAATAAGGATGGATTTCTTTTATATTTAATTTGTAAGGGCTCGTGGCCCAATGAGGCTAAAAGCTCAAGACACAGCCTTGAGTGAGCTAGCATCGCGAAGGAGTATATAGCTTCAAGGATTCCCTCGAGGACTCAGATTGATATTTGTTCTTTAATCCTTTTAATTTAAAGATTCATTACCATATAGTGCATCTGACCTTCTGGTATATCGTCACATAATTATTCATTCTTTAACTATTAATTTAAATATTTAGATAACATTTGAATATAAAGTACCTTAAATTCTCTTTTATAAATAAAATTGTCAACCCTAAACTATTATTATCTTTCAAATTAAGACCCTTAGATATATATCTGATCTATGAAATCAGACTAACAGAAATAATAGGTAGGTTTGTAACATACATATTCGGTACAAGAACTTGATAAGGGCTAAAATACCTTTACCATCCATTAGATATTAAGAAATATTTTATTAATAAATTAAAATCTAAATTACACTGCTTTCCCAAGATCTGTATAGTCATAAGATTTGCCAGCTCGTTCCGTATAAACTTATTTAGTATCTCAGCTATTTTCCGTAGCAGCCAGCGATCCAAAGCGTCGCGCTCTGTCCCGTTGGCCGCTTTAAAGATCTAGCCAATGATGGACGGGAGCTGGCTCTCGCGCTCTAGGCGTGTAGGGGTATAAAGCTGTTGAAGGAGAGCATTGCACGACCTCTCAATGGTACACAGGACCCACCAGCATAATTAGTATATAAATAAGTACGGGAACGAAACTTCGAGATCTTTGTTATTAACTCTTCGAGCGATATATAGCCCATGGTCGCCTTGTACAACCGTCGGCTGTGCTGTTGCTAACGTAGCGCCTTCTTCTCGAGCTTTTTAGGGTCCCTAATCCAAGCCATTATTAAAGTATTATCTTGCTTAAAACCTTCTTTCTCAGACATGATAAGTTCGATAATCTAGCCTATATATTTGGGAATAAGTTTGATATTATTACTGTTATTAATATACTATATCTTGAATATGAATAGGACGTGGGGGCCTTCTTTGGAATCTGGGACTATTCTGTATCCTTTATGGTTATATTTGTTTGGTAACTAGTGGCTTAATGCAGCACATAGATTAATATCATTAAGCTAACTTCTTAAATCTCCTTTGCTTGTCTAACTTGCGAACAGTAGAGGAGGTTCCTCAGCCCTGTAAATCGATGGTTGCCTCCTTGCATTCACATCTTATGACCGTTTACGATAAATGGGGCTATGTTGGGACATATAGTATATTGTCAACTTGTTCAGCTCAGCTATTCATAGAAATCGATCCTAAATCCAGAGAGGGGCGTTTAATTAATAGATGGAATAAAAGGGCATTACTAATGTTATATCCCTTCATTCGGGTAGCGGCATGGAATAGGCCGACACAATGCAGCATGTCTTCCTTCATCTTTACTTGATCTATATGTTACGAACCTATATCCCAATTGGGATATAGACATATTAAACCCAGTTGGTTCACTAGTAGTCTTGATTTAAGGGTAATAATATATGTAGAAGGTCATGTATGTGAATAGGGTCTGTTCCTAAGAGAGTCTTAAAGTCCTTTTATTGCTTTAAATGATGTATAATCTTAGACTAATAATCAAAAAGCATCTTTATCCTTAGGATCATTTTCTTATATCAACTAAATGCAACTTTCCATTCCAGACGTGGGTTGGTGCCAGCTACAATTCCAATAGGCAGTTAGGTCAATATATTACAAATCATTTGGTATTAAGCATTCATCTAAATATCCATTTTTTAGGCTATGTGCTGCATTTTAGCCCTTAGCATATATGGCTATGCAGATAGAAATGGACTTTCAAATCACATAAAGGAAATCAAAACTGGGCGACCAAAAAGGCGTTAGATGTACCCAAAACTGGGACTCGGAAACCATGGTCCAGAATTTGGGTTAACTATCCATTCTCGAGGGGTTCTAATTATAATCGATACAATATTGGCGATTATTGGCCTTTTAAAACCGACCAACAAACAAGCCATTCTTTCAAACATTTAAAAAGCAACATATCACATAGATCTTATCAGTTGATTAATATTGTGAAGCTATTCTACAATACAAAAACTATGGAAGATAAGCCAAAGTCGATGGCATCAAAAAAGAAACGCGACAGGAGCGGCGCCAATTTACGTAAAAGATGGGAGACACTAGTAAAAACTGGTCTTGCTCTGAAAGCTGGCTACGGAGCCAAAGTCTACTTCTCGGTCTCAGTACCGTCGAAGGGCAAAGAGTTTATTTTTCGGTCAGACGAAGATATTGTGCCATTGATGGTTCACCAGATGGTATAGTTCCGTTAGCGCCGTTGCACGCTTATAAGCTAAAGTGTTACCAGGAATATCGCTATCCGATGCCCATCCTCATCACAGGTAACAATATCTATAAACCATGTCAAAAGCGCCCATAAACAGGCGAAAAAGATAATGATTTGGCTACCTATATATAATGGATAAATGGAGTATTATTACAAATGTTGTGTCAGATTGTGTTGGATTAGGTAGCAGAAGTACCTTAATGGTGAGAATGTATTAAAGATACTTGTCCTGGATATTGTAGAATGGGATAATGTTTAGAATCATACGTATTATATTCTAATAAAAGGGATTATTACTAGCACTTATATTAACGATGATACTTGTGGATCGTATAATAGCATCCGCAATCGCATAGAGCTCACGTGTAAAGTTCAACTTGGCCTGAGTCGGGTGCTGCCCTATTATACTGGTCTCTATTGCCTCGTGGGTTTTAAGCGATTAAGTGAACACTTCGAGGCTGAGAAAGGTCGAGATCAAGAAGGTAGAGCTATAGAAGGAGGGGATGAAGACCTACTAACTCTTATATGCCTTGCGGGGGACACACAGCACCCCCTAAGCGCCCTTGCACAGGCAATTTCTTAAGAAGTCTGTTAGGACATATAGAGCAGTAAATACATAGTAATATGAATCCTAACCCCAGACCTCCTAGTAGCGATCGTCCAAGGGGCTTGTCTCACGATATTGGTGTGATAAATCAGTCAGCACATTATGACCGCCTAAGCTTGGCTTTGGTAGTCCGCCTCTTCTCCACCTGTATCGATGACCGGAGCGTAACACCGTGGATTAATTGGATATGGTTCCTGAATGCATTTACACTCCGTAACTCAACTGCCGAGCATTTTGGATGTCTGCAGACGATGGGCTCACCCTGCTGTTCGGCACGCTCTTTCCCCTTCAGATGATGGTCGTCAAAGTGGTCATTTCTCTTGGTGGAACGACAATAACAGAAAATCCGCTCATGGATTGTCTGGGCTTTATCGCCAATGCAGTCAGGGCACTGGGTCGGTTGCATAAGTAGGGGGAAGGGATCAGGCTCGGGCTTGGGCTTTAGAGAGGGGTTGACTCCGATAGCATCGGTTCTTATAGGCAACTCGACTTGTAATCTTGGCTTGGTGCTTTTGCGCTTGACGGTCTCCCTCTTGCCACCTAGGGCTACGTATAGATCAATGACCTCGATTCTTCGCTGGAGCATCTCTTCGTCGCTCATCTTCTTGGGCTGGTAACAAAGAAGCTTAGCCAGCTGGGCACGCTCAGGGATGACGAGGTCGATCACCGGCTCCTCATATTCCTCCATATCCTCTCCCCTAGCTTGCTTCTCGAGATCCCAGGTTGGGCGATTATAAAAGTAGTATTCGCGGTACTCTTTCACGATTCGGTGCTCACGTTGAGCTCGTCTGGTCCTGATCTCATCCGTGAGTGCACGTATCCTCGCCTCGTCCTTATTCCCTCGTATTCGATATTGGCCCCGCTTAAGTTCTTCTCGCTCCTTCTCCAGTGCCACAATATCAGGATCCGGCTTCAGATTTGCCCAGACCTCGTCAGGCACCATATCTCTTTTAGCGCGAGGATCTCGAGTCAGGCTGACGTGCGCGAATAGGCGGAACAATTGATCCTCGGTCTCTTCCTCTAAGAAAGCGTTCTGAAGATCGAAATTGGCGATCTGATTGAGATACGCATCTTGAAACGTGTAGTATTCTGGGTTATGACGCATCATTTGATCACGGACAGCATCTGGCGCGTTTCCTAGAGAAGAGCTATTAGCTTGATCGCTCGCCCTACTTAGCTTCTTGTCCAAGTATTAATTTACCATTTGCAGCGTTTGCAGCGCCTCTTCGGGCAAATCTGGGAGTCCATTTTTTCTCAAATCCCGCATCTAGGCTCTGCCGGCCCATGTCGTCTCTAAGCTTGCAATACGACATGGGCTCGTCTTTAGACACGACGCCACGGTGCGTGCGGCGGAAGACGGGCATCTTGAGCTTGGATTCCTTCCACCGAAGGGGTAAACATTTCATCCCACGCGGGACTTCCGCCCCAAGCACAGATTTTGCATTTATCAAGCAATTTGCGTCGAAAGCGTCGTCAAGTAACGCAAGAGAAATGATTAATAGAAGGGGACAAAAGAGGAGTGTCCTGGAAGGCGTGAAAAAGAAAATGGTTCTAGGAGTCATTAGGATAGAAACATCTATAGTAAACAAACTTGTACATACGGTTTGGGCTTGTTATCGCATCCTTTGTGATGGACAAACTTGATAGACATGGCCGGGATAGCTCGGCCCGTCACGGGATGGCGCACGATCATCATAAGGATATCCTCGTAGCAGAGCGCCTTGGGACGATCACGCCCGATCGTCTCTCGCAAGAGAAGCTTGCCGATCCCACTGGAATCTTCCTCCAGCGCATCTTCGTCCTCTTCCACCTCGACACCGGCACACTCAGCGGACATGACCGCTTTCGCACCGAAAAGCTCTTCAAGAGAGCCATCTTTCGGTTTCTTCCTTTCGTTGTGGACAAGCTCCGCCGGCCGTGCTCCTGTATAGCAAAGAATCATATAGCAGCCGGACAAGTTGAGACGATGCAACTCGAGGGGGAAAATGCTGGTGTCGTATGCTATATTAAAGACCAAAATGACGCGTAGCGAGTCCACATTCAGGACCGGCTTTCCATCGATGTTGGGCGGTCGTAGGCCAAAACGAGGAACTAACACGCGATCATGGTACTGACCGCATGTTAGTGAGCTTTCTTGCAGGCATGGCCGTGAGCAGTTGGGCAAAGCACCATACCTTATAAAGCTCCTTCATGTGATTTCGGTCGGGGTAGCGGCCGGTGACAGTCGTGTGGAGCTGCGAAAACTGACGAATGTATTCCTCTGACGAACCTCGAGATTTGATCTTGTAATTCCCACAGACGAAGAGGAAGAAATCCATCATCGTCTCGCGGTCCAGGCTCTGCATCGTGAGTTTCCAGCTCCCTAGTTCCATTTCAGTGCAGTACCTGTATCTTGACGATTAGCAGACGATTCGCGCAGGGTTCCAACAGACTGATACAAACCGCTTCCATTTTCCAAAGATGCCGGACACATTGATCTCGGTCTCGGCTGCGTACTTCGGTTTGATGTAGTGGATTCGTTTTAATTGTTTCCGGTGCGCGGCATGTTCTTTCGCCGAGAACGGCGCCCGTTGCTTTGTAATTCTGCTATTTGTCTCTCTGGTGGTAACGCGTCGGAGGAAGTCCGTGTGATCGGGGAGCGCCATTTTTTTTAGGGGGACTTTGGACCGGCGTTGTGGAAGGCATTAGGAAGATGGGAACAAGACGATGAAGGATAAAGAGAGCTTTGTAGCCAAAGGAACGGGCTAACGCTGCCATTTTATAATGTGAGTTCGAGTTTGAGTGGTTGAAAAGGGTGTCCGTAAACTTGGGTACCAGGGGAACAGGAAAAGGGACGTCGACATGGCTAGGATAGCAGTTAGCTAGCTAACGTTGGCTAAAGAAGGGAGATGACTTTAGGCGAGCTTACGTGAGGCAGTGGGCTAACTGATGCTGGACTAGGGACCTGGTCGCAAAGAGTAGAGGGTACCTTCGAGAGACATACAACCCGAGGTGTTAAGGACGCTTAGGACAGCGGCATGTCTCGCCGGATTAGGCGGTCCTAACACTGTATCCCCGCTTTATCTGGTAATATCTTGGTAATATTATTGACTAAAATATTATATAAAGATATAATAAATGATAAAAATTCCACCCAATTATCCTATTCATAATTAACATAATTTTATAAATATTATTCTAATATCTAATTTAGTTACTTTATTTAGCTATCAATCTAAGGATAAACTATCGTAAAAAGCTTCTATTTAATCCCTAGCCTCTTTATTAAATTAACCCAAAATTTTAAAGTAAAGAATTTATCCCTATTTAAAATAATCTTCTTTAATAACCTATATCTATTAAAAACTTTTTTAATAAATTTGAAAACCAAATCTTCAATTATATAGATTTCTTTAAATAATATAAAATACTTATATTTTATAAATTTATTAATAATAATCCATATATTATTATATTCTTCTTTAATTATTAAATATTATAATTTAAATAATTTAATAATAAAATCTTATACAATAATATTCCATGATTTATCTAAAATTTTAATAAATTATAAAAACCTATATGGTTTATATTTAATTTCTTTAATTTTATTATAAATATTATAATTTAAGATAATCTTTTTAATTATCCCTTTGATTCCTAGAAAGTCATATATTTCCTATAATTATATAATTATTTTAAAGATTTTTAAATATCTATATAAAAAATATTCATATATTTTTTATATAAACTTTTCTTATAATATTAATAATATATAAATTTTTCCTTTATATAATATTATATCTTTAATAATAAAATCCTATATTAATAAAATATTTTTAATTTATAAGATTTTTTCTTTGATTTTTTATTCCCATTTATATTATAATTTAATTAAATATATCATTAATAATATCAAAATATTATTAAATATTTCTTAAAATATTACCCTTTCTTTTTTAATTTTTTTAATATTAAAATCCTTTAATTTATTGAAAATATCTATTTAAATATTCTCTTTTTTTTTAATATAATAAATTTTAAAATTAAAATATATAAAATTATTTATCCATTATGATTATTTATTATTAAAAATCTTAATAATTATAAGAGATTTAAAATTATAATAATCTAAATAAATTTCCAAAGGTTCAAAAATTCTTAATACCTATAATTTCCATTTTTTTAATATCTAGTAAATAATTATAAATTTTTGGTTATATATTTTATATTTTATTTCTAATTCTTTAAAAGTTTTAAAAAAATAGGTAATTAAATATTATTTTCCATTATTTTCCAATTATTCTAATATTATTCCCATTATTTTATTTAAGATATTAATATATAATTATTTCTTTTTATTTAAATTAGATAATTTTATTATTAGATTTTTTATTATAGTCTTTTTTATTTTTTGAAATGCCTTTTTTATCTTTTATATTTATTTAAAATCTTTTAGATTTTTAATATATATTATAATTATTATTAATTCCATAATTTTTTTGAAATCTTTAATTAAGATTTTATTATAATTATAGAAATTATGGAAGATTTATATTCTTATAATAGTTTCTAAAATTAGTCATTTTTTAATTATGGATATTTTAGATTTCTAAATCTTAATTTTTTTTAGAAAAATTATATATCCAAAGTAATTAAATTTTTAAATAAAAAAGTCATTCTTATTTAGATCTATAAGAAGTTTAATTTCTTTTAGGGTCTTAAATATCTTATATATATTCTTCTTATATTATTTTTTGATTCTTAAATAGATTAGAATATTATCTAAATATATAAAAATGTTTTTTCTAAAGAATTATTATAAAACATCTTAGATTATTTATTAAAAGATAATTAATATATTTATAAATCTAAATAATATTATCAAATATTTAAAATGATTATATAATATTTTAATAACTATTTTCCACTTGTTTCCTTTAATAATTTATATAAGGTTAAAAATGAATTTTAAATCCAATGAAATAAATCATTTATTATCATTTATTTCTTCTTTTAAATTCTTGATATATAATAGAGGATACTTATTTTTGATTATGATTTCATTTAGTTATCAATAGTTATAAATATTTCTCCATATTATTTCTCTTTTCTTATTTAGTTTAGATATTTTATTTTTATTCTTTTTAAATATTAAGAAGATTAAGTATCCTATTAATAATTTTGATTTTTATATAAACCCTTTTATCTCCTTATTTTGGAATATAATATATAAGATTTTAGATTTATTTTAGCTTAATTTATAAATTTAATATAATTTTAAATATTCCTCTTCTTTTAATATTATTTTATGATTATATTAATTATATTTTAATATGTTTATATCTATATTTAAATTATTCTGGAATAATTTTGGAAATATTTTTATATATTTTTCTTTGATTTTAATTTATTTTTGATTATTTGATTCTTTGATATCTATATGTTATATTATAAGGTATAGAAATATAGAATATTCTTTTATAAGGTTACTTATTTGTATTTATTATAATTATTATTTTGATTTATTTAAATTGGCTTTTTTCTGATATTCAGGGGCTAAATCTTTTTTTAACTTATTCTAATAAAATCAATCTTATATCTAATCAATTCTTAGATTATTAATTTTAAATTATATCTTCCCCAAAACTAATTCATAATTTATATTAATAAAATCAAAAGATATTAATTTTTGATATCTTTAAATTAAGATAAAGAAAACTATAGTTTTTTTTTGATTTTTTTTTTATTATAGGTAATAAGACTTTCATTAATATTGTTAATTTGGTAAGATATTTTTTTTTTTAATATAATATTTTATATATATTAATTAATTTTAGATAAATTAAATTGATTATATATCTTGAATTAATTAGGGTATTAAATTTGTATCTTTTTTATATTATTTTTATAATTAAATAAAGTCTTTTAATTATTTTTATTAAATATGTTAGTTTAACCTTATTTAATATTATTTATAAGATCTTTAACAATTTTTCCATTATATTTTATTATTTATTAATTATATTAATTATTCTTTATAACAAATTTATTAGTTATTTGGTTCTTTTTTAGAAAGTTATAATTTTATTTTTTAAATATTATATTTTTTTTTAAAACTAATTAATCATTTCTTTATATTATAATAATATCTATTTATAATGTCTATTCAGGATAGTATTTAGATATTAGATCATTTATTTTAGATATTTGTAAATAGGCCTAATTAAGGTGATTATGCCTTATTTTTCCTTATAGAATAATGTATAGGAGACCTTATATATGTTCTTATAATATTATTATATAAATTCTTGGTTTTATCTATTTTTAATTATCCTTTTATAATCTAGATCTTTGAGTATATTTAGGGTAAATAATTCTAGTATTCTTTATTTATTGAATATCCTTTTAGTAATAATTCTATAGGCTTTTTTATGATTTTATTTCCTACATTTTTGGATTTATATTTTGTTATTTTTAGATATATATTTTGAATCTATTAGATTATTAAGATTATAATAATAATAATTTATTTGTTTAATTAGTTATATATAGTATATTAATTCTGGTTTAGGGATTTGATTTTATTTTTTTTATTATTAAAATCTTATTAATTTTATATTATTTATTAATATAATTATATTTTATTAAAATATATTAGAATAATATTTTTATTTAATAATAATATAATAGAAATATTTTAATTATTAATTTATATTAAAAATATCATTTTTCTTTCCATTTTTTTTTCTATATTTTAATCCATATCCTATAATAATCTTTATTTTTTTAAAGAAGAATTAGATTCTTCCAAAAAAATATTTATTTCTTTCTTTTTAGAATCTCTTATGCCTATTATATCAAAATTCTATAATTAATTTATTTAATCTATAAAATTTTTTATTTTTATTTATTAAATAATTTTATTATAATTTAATAATGGATTTTCTTATTCTTTTTCTTCTTTAATAATATTGAATATTCTTAAAATTAAAGATCCTAATATTGTTATTATTATATTAATTAATTTTCCTTTTGGGATTTATAGTTATTTCTTAGGTCTCTTATATTAGTTTTTATAATATCCCATTTTTTAATAATTATAATACTTAATTTTGTTTAAATCCTTCTTAAATTTCTTATTATTATTAATTATATTTAAACTCTAAGTCTTAATTAATTCCTTTTTTCCTTAATTCTTTATTATTTTGAAGCCTTTCTTTTTTTTATTATATTTTTTATATAACCTATTATTATAAAGAATTACCTTAATCATATATTTATCAATAATAATAGGTTATTCTTTTTTAAAAAGTTCATCTTTTACCCAGGTAATTACTCCTTCATAAAAATAATTAAATTATATATCTTTAGACAATTGTCTTATAGTCATAAATTATTTAAATTTTGCCATATAAAATATAATTTACTTTTTTTATTTAAGGTAATAAATGGTCTTCCATATTTCCTCTTTTTTAAATAATTTACCAAATATTATTTATATTTTGTTTTTAAAATGTTCATATAATTTAAAAATATATTAAAATTTTTTTAATTCTTTTTTAATAATATTGAAATAATTTTCTAAAATAAATTGGAACCATGTAAAGATAGTTTTATTTAAGAATTAAATAATAATAAATATCTATTATTCTTTTTATAATAGGTTTTCCTTATAAAAAAATAGATAAAGTTTTATATGTGTAAACTAGTCCTTAATATCCAAAATTCCATTATAAATTAATAAATCTATTAATTTATATTTCTTAATAAGTAAAAAAAGGATTACTCTTCTTTCTTTTTTTAATTAAGGATTTTTATCTTCTTTTTCCTTTTTATCTTTTCTATTGTTATTATTATTATTATCTGGAGGTCTAGGGGGTATTAGTTATTAAGAAATTCCTAATAAAAATCCTTTAGAGACTTTTCTTAATCTAGTCTTCTTTAAGGCCAATTTTTTTTTAAATCTTTTAATTTCTTTAAAAATAATTATTATTTTGGCTTATTAATTAGGGATCTCTTTTTCTTTCTGGTCATCTCCTTTTATTCTAATATTGATTTTTTCTTATATTTCCAATTCTGGGATTTATAAATATATCTTAAGAAATATCATTTTATTAATAAATTGGAATATTTCTTTTATTAATAACAGATTTTAAATGGTATAAATAAATATAGATATTTTGGATAATAATAGATTAGGTTATTATAAATCTCCTAAATTTTCATTTTGGAATTTCTTTTTATCTAATTTTTCTTTATTTTCTAGATTAAAGTCTATTAATTTATCCTATATTTAATTATAATATCCTTTAAAAGATAATTTTTAGAAGATATAAACATTTTCTATTTTATTTTTAAAAATTAATAAAATAAAAGAAGATTTAATTGATAATAATAAAAAGATATTCTATAAATGGTTCATATCATTTCTTAATCTAATATTAATATTAATTAAAGAATTATTAAAATATAATAAACCTATATCTTAAAAAGGTATAGTTATTATTAAATTAATTAATCTAAGGTTTTCTTAATTTAAAAATAATAATATTAATAATAGGTTAAATAATTAAGTATATTTTGTTTATTAGAGAAATTTAAAATCCTTTTATTATATTTAAAAAAATAATCTTAGATTAATAATTAAAGAATTATAAAAAAATAATTAAATATATAGGAAAATTATAATAATTATATAGATATTCCTTATTATTATCTTCTTTATAAATAAAATTAGATCTCCTTATTTATATTCATTTTTTATTATATTTATTAGATAAGATTAAATATATTTATTTATATTTATCTATGTTATATTTATTAGATAAGATTGGATATTTTTATCTATATTTATCTATGTTATGTGTTATGCATTTCTGTCTTATTTTGGCAAGGAAAAAGGTTTCCTCTGGGGTTTTATATCCCTGTAGGCCTATGTGGTTTATGACACAATCCAACAACAACTATACCTCTTTGAGGAATAGGTTCGTCACACATAAGTTATTAGGTTATGACATAAAGGTCTTTATTTAAAGAACAGAAACCACTTAAATAAAAGATATATAAGAAAAAAATTTCTTATATATTTAATTATTTTTTTATAGTTTTTTAATTATTAATTTAAAATTATTCTTTTAGATATAATAAAAAGACTCCAAGCCTCTTTGATGAACAGAATGTATTTAACCACTTGACTTATTATTAATATTATTACTTTTAAATTAAGACACCTTAGATTAGCCAATCCAGCAGCGACTATACCTTTATAAGGCATAGGTTCGTCACAGTTTGTCACATATAAATAATCTTTAAATTTTTTAATTTTTAATTTATAATTTTAACTTTTTCCTTTTTTTAGTCACCTAATCCTAACCCTAACCCTGCTGAGGAGACAGGTGCTACATCTTCTCTTAAGCAGAGGGACAACTTTTTTTTTTTTTTTTTTTTTTTTTTCAAAAAAAAGAGAGAGGTGAGGAGCAGGATCCAGCATCAAATGAATAGGGATGTTGACAGAATGCTGAAAGATAACATGCTAGATATTCGTACCATGAGGCTTTACTTAAGTTTCGGCTATTCTGGCAGCCTGCGTCTTCGGTCGGTACACAACAGCTGGTTGGAAGGTTATGTGCATAAAGCTACGTCCCACAAGAGCCACTCCTCGCACGTAGTCCGCTCTATCCGATCATACATTATTTTGCATGCTGGTGCCCATGGTTAGGTTCGCCTGACAAAATCTTAAGACGCTAGGTACCTAGGTACAGAGGTATTTCCGGGCAATTTCTTTACCTATCTTTACCTTTACTTGACGAGACCAGTGAAACATCTGTGAAAAAATAAATCAGTGCCAGGATATTTTTTCAATGTCATTTATGATGTATCCTGAAGAACACCCCAAATTTTTGCGTTGTGATTGGTGCGTGAATTGATTGTTGTTTGATGACTAATATTGTACAATGTAAGGGGTAGTAGGTCTTTCTCCGCTCTAGTAACGATAACCCTCCTCCTCCTCATCCGAAAAACCAAGCAACATCAATTCTCCTTATTTGACCCCTCCGCATACGAATATTTTGCATCGCTTCCTCAAGTTGGTACACTTGAAAAATATCCCACCAGACAGCTATGGCTTCCAAGGACGACTATGTTTTCACTCGAGATATTCTCGACAATTCTCGGTTTGCTCCCTTGCCAAATTGTCTGTCGCGACGTTACTAACCTGGCTGGTTACCTTGGTAACTTCAGTCTCAACTTGATGCACAAGCACTGGGTGAAGGATCTCGGATACCTGATCCACCCGAGAATCTCTACAAAACAGGAAAACCTACGAATTGCCGATATTGGTACAGGTACAGCGTGAGTAGCCCCAGACTGCCGATGCCACTTAAGATTAACTGCTCCCACCCCTAAAGAATCTGGCTGCTTGATACGTACGACGAGCTTCCCAAATCAGCCCGGTTTGATGGGTTGGATATCTCACTAGAGGCGGCGCCTCCCCTCAATGTTCTCCCTCCTAATATTACCCTCACGAAGTGGAATGTGAAGGATCCAGTTCCCGAAGACCTTCTTGGGGTCTTTGATATCATTCATATCCGTTTCTTCATCTTTGTTCTACTGGGGGAGGAGGTTCCGGTTGTCGTAGAGAAGTTTGTTGCAATGCTTAGTACGTCCCACAAGTACCCGTCGCTTTCGAACTAGGCGTCTTTGCAAACCGAAAATCTTTTGACTATAGAGCCAGGAGGCTATCTGCAGTGGGTTGACTCGGACAATCGGAGTGTACGGACCGAACGACCGAAGCCCGGGGGCCAGCCAGAGAATGTGGACGAGGTCCAGACGAACAACTTGGATCAGCTAATGAGTCTATTGAAGTCCCAAGACCCGCGCTTGAATCCAACATGGGTCCCAGAGCTGCCCGATATTTTCTCACGTGGTGGTCTTGTGGATGTGGAGACAGATATTCATGATTCGCCACCACATCTAGGGTTCTTAATGCATGAGTGCGGCTTGATAATGCATGAGCTCATTGCAAGAAAGACCAAAAATGAGAAAATGGCCCAGGAAGTAAAGAGGTTACTTCCTCTTGCGGTAGAGGAGACTCGACAGGGTGCTTATTTGACTTCTACCAAATTTTGTGTCACCGGAAGAAAGCCTTAAGGGAGCGGGTCGTAACGAATAGCGGCAGCATGACGGAAATGTTGGAAGTGATGATGGTATTTGACGCCTAAAAAGGCGTCAATACACGACGCTCTTTTAATATTTCTACACTAACTTATCTGTCTGGAGCCATAAATAGACGGTTATTTACATCATAAAGGCTGCCTAACCACCTGTCTGGTCACTCCTCTGAGGATATGCTTTTGGGCGCTTTCAGTTATCAGTGTACTTAGCGGTTCCTAGATTCTCCCTGATAAATTTGGAATTTTCCACTATTATCTGAGCGTATGACTGCGAACATTTAGCAGCACCTTCGGTACCATTTAATTAATTAAGTTCTTAGCCTTCCCTAGAGTTAATTATGCTGCATTTGAAATCTAAACGGAACACCATAGCCCAGATTCGAATGCCCTATGTTAGCTGAGGAGCTGGCCACCACTACAGAAAAGCGGAATTTAATATACTTGAAACTATGTTAGGCCAACGGATTTAATGTGCAATATGGCTAAGACATATTATGCTGGTGTGTAACACAAAAGGGCGGCAGGTTAGGCAATATTTCTGTATGACTGCTACGCGAGGGGTAATCAAGGGCAAGGATGAAAGATTCTGGAGGATTCTTCTTCCCCTCGGAACAACATCAAGTTATTATGACGAGCAACCACAACAAAGCTCAGCACCCAGAAATTAATTAAGTCGCCAATCAAGGACAGCCTAGTCAATTCAATCTACCTACCTACCTAGGAATTACGCGGCGCCTAGGACCACTCACATGATGTACCTAGACACCTGGGTGAGTACGTCCTAGGTACTCAAGAGGGTCATTACTCCCAGACGTATTACCAAACCCCCATAACGAGGCCGCGAAGGACAATCCCTCGGATCGGCCCATAACTTCCGATAGCGTATGGTGACACAGATATAAGTGGGGGTATGCTACGCGGCCGGGAGAGCCTATCTAGGTAGGTATCCCGTCACGGTTATGCACAACACCGGCGACCGCACCGCAATGTAGTGTAACACGAGACTATAAAGAGACCTATGTGGCGAGAGCTTGTATTCAATTCTAACTAATACTTCCTAGTCTCTAAGGTCCTAAGGATTTTGATCTTCCTCTTTCTTCTGGGAGGATATTTCTCCGACCCATTCACACATAGTATTGTGTACATATATTTTAGCCCGTACCATCACATGTTGGTGATCCTGCATATTGTATTGTCTCATGGTCGTCCAGTAAGCATCACTATATATATTCTAACCATCGGCTTGTTGATTAGTGTAACCAACACGGCCTTGGCACCAATCTCGTGTGACAACCCTAGGTACGTACCCGAGCAGATTATGATCTAAAGTTTGCGGGCTACTTGGAGATCAAGGGCAAAAGTCGGGCCCTCAATCGCAAGGGTCTGCACATTGTATGAACTAGGTCGAGGCAAGTTAAGGGAACACTGGATCTTCTTCACGAATTATGATAGAACATTTCTACCCGGCGAACAATACCACCTAGCTACACAACCTAGAACGGACAAGTTCCCTCTTTCTTTCGTCTAACTAACATCGTTTGCCTAGGCGCAACAAATAGAAATTCATAAACCTTGAAGTCCCTCGGCCGCTCCGTCCCGGGCAAAAAGCTAAACTCGTAGTCAGTTAGGAGTTTCACAAGTACTATCTTAACAACGCAACTCGCAAAAAGGCGTCTGGGGCAGGCGGCTTTTCCAAACCCGAAACTTAGGTTGGTTTTCGCCGGCGTTGAGAAGAGTAGCTCTTTGGCTGCATCTGGGTCGCCGGCCTGTTGTCGCTGATCTAATATACGAAAGTGTCGTAGGCCGTCGAATCGGTCAGGATTAGGCGTATATTTGGCATCGGTCTCAATAGCGTAGGTGGGCATACAGGCATACGTGCCAGCAGGGATGAAAGTGCCATCCCTAAATGTGTATGATTTCTTAAAAAACCGTTTCATTCCTAATGTTGTAGGTGGGGATAGCCGTTGCGATTCACGCATCACACTGTCCAAACGATATAGCTTATCGTAAGGTACGCCGGTCCATTTCTCTGCCGCTGTTGACGCAATCTCTGCAATTATCTCCTCGCGGAGTCCTTGTCCCGCCGCAGTGACATCGTATAGTACATTGACCATTCTAAACAGTGTAGTGTGTACGGATGCCAGCGCAACCAGCACCAGTACGTGGGAGATGGTATTGGGTCTGCGGTCATTTCCTTTCGCCACACCACAGAGCCAGTGCAAGATATTTATGTCATCGAGGTTGTCTTCGTTTGGTTCCCAGTCACCCACGTCATTAAGGCTAATGAGTTACTCTATTCGTGGTCCTAGAAGCTTGTTCGATGAATTAAGGCAATCTCGCCCCTTCCAGTATGAGGGAAGCAATAGACAAATGATAGGGTGCATCCACTGTGGGAATAAGCGCAGGATGGCAATAGTTACGAATACTGGAAAACTAATTAGCCTAGCTTCGCTAAATACTTGTAACGGGATTTACAATTCTCGGTGTACTTGAAAGAGATGTCCAGCCAGACTTGGTTAGTGCAAAAGCTGGGGCCTACAATAACCTCTCCTGCAAGTCTAGCGGCGATGCGGCCTATTGTATATAGTAAGGATGAAATGTTGTCCATTCATCATCAGTCGGGAACCACTCTGTGAATCCAGAAGTGGCCGCTTTCTCGAGTCGGTTAATCAGTAAAGGCAGGCGTGGCGTTAGTCTACGCTACACGATGGTGTGATGAAGTCTGTTTTCGACGATTAAGTTCAGCCCTGTAAAGTCACCCACCAGATCACGCTCTAGGGCCAATGTCGGGCTGGCGACGTCCTCAGGAAGTTTCGATAGCTCTTCAAGAAGCGACAGAGGGAGAAGAAGAACCGTTCCCTCATTCCGAAGTAATTGGAAAGCTTTGCCCCTGAACTAGAACGCGTCGGAGTCGGTACCGCGCTTTTCCTTAGCGCGATGAGATGATCTTATGTCTACCTGCCTTTGTGTAGCCATACTCCGAGTTCTGTGTGGCTCTTAGTAGATAAACCAAGTTGTGGATAAACCTTGGCACGAATCTTCCATAGCTTGCTACAACTGGGTACGCAGTGCCCTCTGGTTGCAAAAGGCTTGTCGTGATGTACCCAGCACTACAATAAGCGATGACAGCAAGCGGAAAGACCCAGTATAGCGATTGGGAGAGCCCATTCTGGCTGAAATTTGAGAAATAGTGTAGCAGCTCCATGATTCAACGCGGGAGATTTCCTGTTTCGCGTTGTTGATAGAGTGACCAAGCCCTATATGATACCGAATACTTTAGCTAGTCGTTCTGAAGACCCCAAACGAATAGTAGAGTCGATGCGTATCTCCTCACAGCTATAGAGAGTCACTCGGTCGTTTATTGAAATTCCTCTTCCAGAGTACAGTCACCCGCGACCAGTATATCCATCGGAAAACGCGCGAAGATTACTAGGCCAGAAGAACTTGGCCTCAAACTGCATCACACCCTTTCGTATGCACGACAAAGGAGTGGAAACCAACGGGTATCCACGATATTACCTAGGTAGGGTTGATCCTTATGTAAAGTGCGTTTAATAAGTAAGATGATGTAACATTAATGCATTGCATATTCTCACGGTCCTTTTTCCCAATCAGCACAGTTGGGGGTCGTTGACCAACAGACACCGGCGACTTCGTAGGTGACACGGAACAAAACGCCGTGTAACATCATGGATAATACTGTACTCCAGCCCCAATTACGCACAGTGATTCTAAGCTTGCCTCAATTATTCGTCGATAGAATATGCCGTAGATCCTCCCGATAATGCATAAGTGACGGGCGCATACCTAGGTAGTTGTAGGTGCCTACCTAATATCTTATAAGTGTACCTAGGTAGCTAGCATGCGGTGTGACATGTTCGAAGATAGTGTATGAGCTACGCATATCTAAGACTCGAGTGTAGACAATATGTATCACTCGAAAGGAATGTAACTAGGCAGCGAGATACCAGGCATTGTACCCGCGAACGATTAACCAGGCTAGATTATCCTACTCTTCATTGGTTGGTATTTCTAACATGACCTTCATCGAAAACATGGTGTTTGCGAGCACCCTTAGCAGTTACCCTACCAAAATAATTTTCCCATCAACATATCTACCTAGGTACCTTAGGTAGGTAACTAATCTGTAAGGAAACAATATTGGAAATGGTACTGTCCGAATGGTACCAAATATCAACGAAACATGCCTAGGTAATAATTGGTTCGGCATTGAAAAGGGTTAAATAAGAAAGAGAGTTGATCCTGCTTAATTTTCAGGAAGACGGGGAGGGTAAAGAGGAGAAAGGCTTACCTTTAAGGCTCGCTGGGTTTTCTCCCTTACTTCTAAGTACCTAGGTAAGATCCGGTATTGTAATCGTTCACCAACATTCAGTCTTCCCATTTAATATTGTTCAGCAAAACCTACCCATCCTCCATCTTGTTTCTCGGTGTCATCATAATCTGAAGTCGTTTATGCATAATAAATAGACAGCAATGGATCCTAAACCTTCGCTGACTCTGTGGGAGTATGCGATGCTACCATTCGCTATCAGCCAAATTAGTAGGTTATTCTATGGAATTCCTCCACACCATCTGACATGGGGACAGTATTGGTGATAGCCGTAGCCCGTATCAAGGCGCCTTTTCGAAAGCGCGGTGACGACATAATCTTGGGAAGATATGTGCTTTATGATGGGATGAGAACGGTTGTTGAAAAGATGTCACTACGACAGTTTCAGTCAATGGTCATCGGCTACGCTACGAGATTTATCATTCACTAATGTAATGTAGGGCAATTAATCCATCTACAACAGAAGCTTACGAGGCTTTTGCGAAAGGCCAAGGTTTGAAACCAGACATCGCCACCCTACCAGATGGCTCCTTAGGCTGCTGGATCGGCGATAAGAATGCAGATACTACTCTAGTATGGTTACACGGAGGGGGATTTGCGTTTATGGCAAGCAAAGCACATGTTGAATTTCTCTTCCAGCTAGTTTCTCGAGCTTCTCGGCACGGCCTCAAGATGGCTATTTTTCTCTTACAGTATGGTCTGTCACCTGTAGTATCTAAATCGCGAAATTAGAACGAAAAATGGTTTAGACGTCGCTCCACGAGCACAATATCCACGACAAATAGAACAAACAGTCACCGCAATCAGATATCTCACCGACGACATCGGTAAACCTTATCAAGAGGTAAATGCCCAGCGGAGTTTCATTACAACTATCTGTTCCTGCTGACAGTTTACGAAGTTACTAATCGGCGGTGATTCCGCTGGAGGCACTCTTGCAATAGCACTACCATCACATTTGTCTCATCCTCACCCGGCGATCCCTGCACTCAATAACAACGGAGTGAATTTAAGAGGGGTCATCTTGCTTTCTCCATGGGTATCACTCGATTTCAACTTCCAATCGTTTGAGACCAATCGACACAGGGACAATTTAAGTGATACTGGACTGAATATTTGGGCTAAAGCATTGGCGAAACATAACGAAAGAGATAATTATAATTCTCCCTTGGATGCATCTGCAGATTGGTGGCAAAATGTCCAGGCAGAAAGAGTTCTCATTCTCGCGGGAGAATCCGAAGTCCTTGTAGATGAGATCCGACAGTTTGCTGAGAAACTAAAGGTCTGTGTTCGAAGTGATCGTACTTTTCGGAGCTGACAAGCATATAGAGGCATAATAAGCAAAGGATTGACACGCTAGTCTCACCGGGTGAATGTCACAATCCCCCAGTCAGTGAACGCCAACTGGGTATACATAGGGAAAATGGTATGATAGAGGAGAAGATATACCAGTGGCTTTTATCTAAGGCAGTCTCGGCTACTAGTGGTAGATCAGCATCAGTATCATAAGTACCTGGGTAGGTACTCGAAGACTACGGGCATAAGGCGTCTAACAGCGAGTTGTTCTCGATTAGTATGGATATTAGGGGAGTCAGAAGTTTTCCATTTACCCTGCTACCTACCTAGGTATCTATCTCCCACTCCAATATGAAATACCATTTCCCATTAACACGGCATTAATTACAATGGCATCTCGCTGAAAAACATCTGATTAATACCTGATAAAGGCAACCAATTTTTTCCCTGGCGCATCAGTACGAGACGGCTCCGGAGTGCTGGAATCGGAAACGGAACCGGAACCGGCGAGCACACTAGAACCAGCAGTAGCAGATAACCTAGTTGGGCTCGGAGTTGGTTTAGTGTTTGAACGAATCATAGTTGGCGAGCCAAACAACGTGCTAGCAATACTACTAGTGCTGGTAATCGTTGGTGGGGCGTTAGAAGAGGACTTCAATGAAGTATTAGATGTCGAGGGTGAAATATGAGTATCGGAAGTCGTGGAGACTCCACTTGTCGACGAGAAAGGACAACTAAGGTCTTCATCGTCTGACTGGTCGTCTCCCTCCTGTCGCTTATTATTTCGATCCCACTGGAATGCGAATGTGTACTCCCAGGCATAATTCCCCGACTTTTTGTATTGAGCATCCACCGCCTGTGCGAAATTCGAAAACTTCTGCCATTCCGGATACGAAGGGCCCGGACTTTCGCCGGTCTTTGAATCTGTCTTAACATCTGGAAGGTTTTCTGAAGCTGCGATACCCGTTTTAATTGTGTTTTGCCATAGGTTAGTCAGGTACGTGGGTGGAACATTGATCTGCGGCAAGACGACCCTTATCATGTAGTCTTTGTACGCCCCAGCGATGCCATCAGTTCCAAAAGCTGTCTGCCAGACTGCTTTATTCGGAAACATCTTGTTGTCGGTCGCGATCCGATTATCGAGTTTTAACCTAAGCAACATTCATTAGCCTTTTTACATGTTCGTATCCAAATGGCACATACAGCGCGTCGTAAACCCGATTATTTGTCTTATCCATGAGTGGCAACATAGAGTCGCTCTTCATCTCGAGTACACCGAGGAGGACGGTCTCGAAATAAATAATCATAGTCCTCAATGTATCCTCTGCGGACATTTGGTTGCCTTCTTTATCATTCGCCCATTTCCAACCCGCATTATTCTGAATCGCAAAATTAGGATCTCCAAAGAAGGTGTTCGGAAGTGTTTTCGTAGGATCCACGAAAAATTTGCCTTTTCCGTCACCATTAAGATACTGAGACATAACAATGAAATCCAAATTCTTCTCGCTTGCGATACTATTCCAGATTGGTTGCATGAGGTTATGTTGGCATTTATTCACTGTGGGAAAGAAGAATTGGTTGAGATCAGCGCAGGAAAGTTTACCATTTCCACTCGCTTCAGCAACAATCTGCGTAAAGAAATCCTTAATCCAAGACTTCTCATCTGTACCTAGAATTAGACTTTCCACCTGGCAGAAGAAATACGTTTGAGTACTTACAGGCATGATCAAGACTAGCATCGTTGTTGTTCGGTCGCTCCTTACCAGCGTAGTCTGTGTACGTTGGTGCCGCTGCGAACGCCAGCGCGTTTACTCTCGTCGTAGTTGGCACTCCACAAGCGCCGATAGTCGTAGCTAGGTCGTACCTAGATATCGTCGAATATTTTGCGGCCATTTTACCTGCCTTGTCTGGATTTAGCATTGTAGCAGTAACTGCTGGCCATGGTGGTCGGGTCAATTTTTTTGCAGATCCCGTCTTGAGGTTGCATGTTGAAATTTTCACGATGAGGGAACTAGGTCCTCGTTTCTCGAATGCGGGAGCCCGAGCACGACCAGCAATGCCACGTTTTCTAGAATCTTCCTCGTCATCTAGGTTGGGACCGGGTGTTTGATATGGAGGTACACCATTCCCGGGTTCCTGTCGACCCAAACAGCTTGAACAAGTTGTACAAGCACTAGCAGAACTAGTTATTGTTGAAGTCGTGCCTGTGATAGAACAGCCCGTACGCGTCTGAGAGCATTCAGTCGTGAATGATATGCAGGAGTTGCTTGTGGTAGTTGTGGCACATTGTACCGCACAGTTTGAGACGGTCTTCGACACGGTGCACTCGGAAGTTGAGCTTGAACTTGAACTTGAACTTGATTTTGTGCTTGTGCTTGTGCTTATGCTCGAGGACGGCTTGGAAGATGTCGAAAGAGTTGTTCTGGTTTTGGTTGGACTATCAGTTGGGTCATCATTGCTGGGTGGGCCGTCGGAGGCTGGATTCGATGTGCAACTACCAATTGATACTCCGAAAATTTTTATACATGGGAGATGGAACTTGGGAAGCTTTGGAAAGCTAAATTGAACGTCCGGGGTGGGAGGAAGATTCCACATCGCAATACCAATACCACCTCCCGTCACGATCACAGGGAGGATTGTCGTGTGATGGTCTTTGTCTGTTGTTGTGAGCCAAGTATTGGAAGGAAATGAAGTTCCGGAAAGAGTAATAGCTGAGAAGCCGGTCGGAGGTATAGTAGCAGTTGAGGTGACTGTGCTTGAGGTTGTGGTCGAGGGAGGCTTGCTTCCCTCCGAAGTCTCGATTCCACTCGAACTTTTAGACCCACTAGACCTGCCAGTTGAAATGGACGTACCGGCGCTGCTCACAGTGATTCCACTAGACTCAGTTCGAGTGCTGCTTGTAGTAGGGCCAATCCCACCGAATGATACGGTACTAGTCGAAGTACTAATTCTATTTGATATCGTGTGTGTAGACTGTGAGGTCTGCCTAGTAGATAGACTACTAGAAGTACTTAGTGTACCAACAATAGTTGAGTTGGACACGGAGCTGCTAGAGGCAGGATTCGAGGCCCTGCTCGCGGTCGATTTGATTTCCGAAAAGGTTGCAGCCGAAGATTGAGTTGAATGGACCTCTTCGGAACTTGACCGAGACGTAGGTCCATGTCCAGGAAGGAACGTAGGCGGAGGTAGCAGGATCGGCGCACCGCTACTAGGAGTAGGAATATTCCAGCCAATTCCCCCAGGTCCAACTTTGTAGCTGTAGTTTGAAAGTTTGGTGGAACTACTATCTACAATAGTAAATATAGTATTTATGACGATTGTGGATGAGATGTTGACGAATTTCGAATATGTCGTTGGAACAAAGGTTTCTTTCTCAGTAAGAGGCCCATCGGATCCAGTGATAACTGAAGTAACTATTTCATCATCCTGTGCGCCTATTGACCTCAAATATTAGACACTAATACCTCTCTTGGATTGAGTGAAACGTACTTGGTATTGACTTCGTTGATGAAGATGAGGTTGAGTAGATAAAAGGGGCTATGGAAAGAAACCACAACACAGAACTGAATGACTGCTGCATGGTTAATGAATTACGTTGATACCTACAAGGAGAATTAAATTCACTCACCACGCTGGAGAGTTCGCTTGGTTTATTATAGAGGCTCAAATATGGACCTTACTTACCTCATACTTGGAAAAGCCGACGTTATAATTAGAAGCCTCGAACAATATACCAATATTGTCAAAGTCAAATGTCAGCATCTGGCATGCTGAAGTCGTCAGCATGAAGCTTATAAATTTTATATAACTAGAGTCAGTAAGCTTAGAATTTTTGTAACAATGCCGAATAATTTATTACAAACCATCCATAAGGGACCCTTGTCGGATCACGAGGGATGGAGCATAGGCAACCTATCACAGTTAAACTCCAGATTGATATGCTAAGATATAACACATCACAACACATCGCAGCATATTGCAACACATTGCAATACATTGTAATATATTGCAACACATCGCAACACATCGCAGCACATCGCAACAAACCTCAAAGTGGAAGGAAAGGAAGGAACAACTATATAACCACAGATATTTCCTATATATCTAATCACTCTTTCCATAACTCTTTAATTATCAATCTAAAACTATTCTTTCGAATATAATAAGAGGACTCCAAGCCTCTCTGACGAACAGAATATACTTAACCACTTAACCTACTATTAATACTGTTACCTTCAAATCAAGAAAACCCTGGATTAGCCAATCCAGCAACAACTATACCTCTCTGAGACATAGGTTCGTCACATTTTAATAACTCCTTGATCAATATCAATACTAGATCAAGAAGTGGCATAAACCATCCACAAGACATCCCTTTACCACCATCAATCAAACCTTCTCTTGTTTCACTAACCTTCAAAGATAGAACAGAAAACCTCCACATCTTCCAAGAATTACCTTTCAAGGGATATTACGATTAGACATAGAACAAACTGGTAAACCCTAACCTAGAAAATAAAGAAAAGTCAGATAAAGAGGAACTCCAGAGTAAGGACTTAGATCACTCAGGACCTGCCACCAATAGAGGAGATACTCCAACTCATTGACAGAATAGTACCTCCTAAGACACACTCGCAAGTCCCAGAGTCGGAAATGCAGGAGGAAATCAATGTCAGAACAAGAGGAGATAACCAAGAAGAAGAAGAGGCCCCTGACTGGCAAGCCAGAGTAGTGGCTGCCCTTAAGGAGATTAAAAGGCTTAAAAAAGAGTTGACCTTGAAGAAGGCCAGACTAGGAAAGGCCCCTGAAGGATCCCCATCGGGAACCTCTCAGCAACCGGCACTCCCTAGACTTCCAGACAATAACAATAACAACAATGGAAAGGATAAGAAAAAAAAGGAAGGCAGAGATCCCCAACCAAGAAGGGAAAGAACAGTAACCCCTTTCCCACTCGTTAAGGGATACAAATCAGCGGACCCGCTAACCTACGATGGAACTTCGGATGTTAAGGACTGGTTCATACGTGCAAAATTCTATCTATCTTTTTATAGGGAAAACCTACCACAGAAGGAACAACAGGTGTTTGTTGTTGCTCAGTTCTTGAGTGGAACTGCCCTCACATGGTTTTAACCTATTTTGGAAAATCATTTCAACATCACCGAGGAAGAATCAGAGGAGTCTCAATATGTTTTCGAGCTATACGAACATTTTGAAAGCAAAATGTGGATGATGTTTGGCAAACCATTTAAGAAGGAGGAAGCATGGAAGGCCATCCGTCACCTCAGACAGAAAGGGCGAGCTACACTCTACATGACAGAATTCAAGCAACTTACAGCTATAGGGCAATTACCCGAAGATGCACAATTCGACTACCTCTATAAGGGAGTGGCTACCTGGGTAAAAGATAAATTCTCTAAAGAAGAACAACCTGCCACCATCGATGAATATATGATCAGGGTAATTCTTTACAATAATAGGTCATATAAAAGATATAATAAAAAAAAGAGAGGCTCCAAAGTAACAAAAAATCAAGGAAAAAGGGAACCTACCAAGACTCAGAACCTAAACACAATCAATAACGATAAGAAATCCAAGAAGGACTTAAGCAAGGTCAAGTACTATAATTGCCAGGAAATGGGACACTACAAAAGCCAATACAAGAAACCCAAGAAATAGTCACGAGTCCCAAAAAGAAGATCAGTTAATGCAATAACGACAACATTAGGATCCTTAACCTTAAGAATATTCGACATTTTCGAAGAAGAAGAAGAACAGGAAAACCCACTACCGGATTATAACGAAGCCACCCAACAAATAGAAATGGAGAGTTTCGTGGATTGAATGAATCAGTTATGGAATCTTGGTGTGATAGGCATAAGGGACTCTGAGGAGGAAGAAATGAGTGTCTTTTTGGAGGAATTTAGCTTTTTTTTGAATGAATAAAGGTTATTGTGGGACGTGGACTGGAATATGGAAGGAGAAGTAGAAGGAGAAGTGATGTTTTCAGTATAGGTTGACAATCAAAACATCTCTGTTATACTACTACCAGATGAAAGTGTTGTTTTGATATATTTCGATGGAACGTAACTATACTAGCAGGTGGTATGGGACTGATGGGATTCTAATGATGAGGGAGGATGGAATTGAACTCCCGAACCGGAATTGGTATACCATGTATGGTTAATTGAGTGAATGGATTATTATTATTACAATTTTGGTGACCCAATGGACCCAAGATATACGTCTAAAAGTGACGAAGTATGGATCCGAAAATGCAGGAGATGGAATTGCGGGAGAGCCTGTAGAAATATTGTTAGAAGAATATTCAAAGGATAAGGAATATTGGAACTATTTACCTTGAAAATATTTGAAGATTTGGATTATAAGGGGGTAATTAGAAATGGATGGGATTGGGAATTTGTGCGATGATGTTATAGGAATATGTATAGGGTCTCCTATGTAGTATTTTATAAGGAAAAATAAGGCAAAATTATCTTAATTAAACCTGTTTGCGGATATTTGAAGTAAGTGGCCTAGTATCTAAATGCTGTCCTGGGTGGATATTATGAATAGATATTATTACGATATAGGGAGATGATCGACCAGTCTCAAAGGGAAATATAACATTTAGAAAGCAAGATTGTGGCTTTCCAAGGAAGAATCGAATAACTAGTAAATCTGTTATGAGGAATGATCGATATGATTAATAAATAACAGGATATGGTGGAAAAACTGCTGAAGATCTTATAGATGACATTAAACGAGGTTAAGCCAGCATGTTCAGTAGGAATAGCCAAGGGACCTCACTTAATTGTAAAGATGATATGGAAAGAATATGAATTTAATGCCTTGATTGACTTAGGATGTGTAGTTAATTTGATCTATCTAAGATTGGTTAACATATATGGAATATTGTATCAAAAAAAAGAAGATGCCTTACCAAGTCAGCAACATCGACGGAAGCCTCATTGCCTACGATGGAGGAAAAGTCAAGAGAGAAATTGCAGTTCTTTCTGTCTTGATCTAAGGATATCAGGAGTTGGTATTTTTCGATCTTGTTGACACAAATTACGAATTAGTTTTGGGGAAGATGTGGCTTAGAGCTAGTAACCCAAGAATCGACTGGGTATAGGATTGACTTTATTGGGATGAGCCAGAAAAAGATTCAGTCCCTGAGCATCGGAAAGAGGCCGACTTAAGTGAATTGAAATAGCAATTACAGCAAGTGCAAATAGGTAATCTCATGAAGGAATATTCTGTATCTCTATGCCTTATGATACGACATATGGATATTAAAGAATTAAATGATTAAAAACAAATTAAAATCAAAGAAAAATATGTAAAAATGTTTCCAAAGTTATTCCAGGATAATCCAGATACGGATACAGGCGTATCGGAACATAGTCGATATGACCACAAAATAATATTAAAGGAAGGGGAATATCCAAAACTATATCAAGTTTATAGATTAAGCTAGAATGAATCCGAAGTCCTACGTGTTATATTCTAAGATAAGGAGGCAAGAGGGTTTATATGAAAATCAAAATCATCAGTAGGATACCTAGTCTTTTTAGTATCCAAGAAGAACAAGGATGGGATATCTAAGCTAAACAAGGAAGGAGAAGTAGTATGGAGGGATGTCTATGACTACCGACAACTGAATGAGATCATGGTTAAAGATGGGCATCCTTTACTACATATTGAGAGCCTAAAAGAAGAAATAGGTGATGACGAATGGTTCATATCATTGGATCTGAAGTTCGTTTTCAATCTTATATGAATTGTTGAAGGAGATGAGTGGAAGATAGCTATTAGAACATTGTATGGTCATTTCGAATGTCTGGTGATGCTATTTGGACTTACAAATGTGCCAGTTACCTTTTAACGAATGATCCAGGATGTTCTACGACAATTCCTTGGAAAGAGCATTTTCGTATACTTAGATGACATTCTGATCCATTTAAGAACCAGAAAACAATATGAGAAGGATGTACACGAGGTATTCAAGGCCTTAGGAGAAGCTAAGTTTCTTGTAGATCTAGACAAGAGTAACTTCTTCGTCTAAAAACTTAACTACCTTGGATATACAATCTCTCCAGGAAAAATCAAAATCCAGAAATCCAAAATATCCATAATAAGGGAATGGCTGATCTTAGAAACCATTACGGGAGTACGAGCCTTCCACGGTTTCTGTAACTATAGCAGAGCCCTAATTAAGGACTTCGGGAAAATCATGGAACCAATAATGGCTACAATACGTGTCAAAAATCCAAAGGATTTTAAATGGACACAAGAAGCAGAAAAAGCATTCCAAGAAATGAAGAAGATTGTAACAAAGGATCCAGTAATAAGGCTACCCAGCCTAAATAAGAGGAAATGATTATATATCGATGCCTCAAATGGAACAATGGGAGCAACATTAGAACAACTGGAAAATGATAGAAAATAGCACCCAATTGCCTATTTTTCCAAAACCTTTAAGGGACCAGAAGTGAGATATAAAACATATAACCAAGAATTAATAACTATTCACCAAGCACTGAAGGAATGGAGACCATAGGTATCAAGAACTGCTAAACCCTTGGAAATCTATTCAGATCACCGCAATCTCAAGTCTCTCATGACTACTAAGGTTCTTAATAATAGACAATCACGATGGGTAGATGATCTTACACATTTTAACTTCAAGATTCACCATATTAAGGGAAAAGAGAATATTCAGGCGGACACTCTCAGTAGACCAGAAGATCTCAGTACCAAAGAGGTCAGAGAAGAAAAGACAATATTCCAGGAAACATCCGACAGCACCCTAATATTGTCGGCGATATATCTGACCAAACCACAACATAAATGGGAACAAAGGATCAAGAAAGAAGCCCTACGAATCAAGGATACTCTACCGATACAGGATTTCACCATTAAGGATATGATATCATACAATGGGAAAACCTACATACCACCAACACTACAGGAAGAATTCGTACGAGAGGTACACGAACATCCTCTACATGGACACTTGGGAATCTTTAAGACAGTTGCACGACTACAGGAAGTATATGACTTCCCGGGAATCAGGGGAATAGTCAAGAAGGTCATCTCGAACTGTAACATCTACAACAAGGTTAAAGGAGCCAAACATAAACCATATAGGCTTCTACAACCCATTAACGTTCCAGACAGACCATAGGATACTGTTACATGGGACTTTATCACCAAGCTACCCAAATCACAACATCCGGTAACCAAGGAGGAATATGATGACATATGGATTATCACCAATAAACTTACGAAATACGGGTACTTTGTGCCATTTAAGGAAACCTATACAACCGAAGATTTGGCTTTCAAATTTGTCGAAAAGGTCTTTAGCAGACACGGGCTACCAAGGAGGATTATTTCAGATAGAGACAAGCTCTTTACCTCGAAATTTTGGGTTGGCCTAATGAAGAGACTGGGGGTCAAACAGAAGCTTTCTACGACGGCTCACCCTCAGACTGATGGCCAAACGGAGCGACTAAATTAGACACTGGAACAATACCTACGGAGCTACGTTGACTATGAACAGGACAACTGGGTGGAACTCTTACCACTTGCTATGTCCTCATACAATATTTCGGTCAGCGATACTACCGGGATGTCACCACAAGAAGTACTATATGGACGACAAGCAAATGTAGAACAGAAACCATTAACAAACAAGGCTACCCCAAAATTGGAAACAATACCACCTAGAACAGAAACGTTTGCTGTCAGAATCCTGACACTGCAAGCTAAGCTCAAACAACACCTCAAATTTCTACAACACAGAATGACAACATACTACAACAAAAAGAAAATTAAAGGACCAATTCTATGTAAGAGAAATAAGGTTTATCTCTTACGAGACAAGCAACACTCTACATTAAAAACACCTCAAATTTAAACCAAGAGACCAAGCAAAAAATTGGATTTTAAAAAACTGGGATCCTTCTTAATTAAGGAAGCCCTTTCAAGAATAAATTATTGATTATAATTACTAACAAGTATGAAATTAAGAATCAATGTGTTTCATATCGCTATGCTTGAACCAGCACCTGGGGACACCGAACTTAAAGGAAATATCGAACTGGAGGAGGACCCAGAAGAATATGACATCGAAGCCATTCATGATTCTAGGATTACTAATGATCAAATCAAGTACTTTATCAAGTGGCTTGACTATTCGGAAGAGAATAATACCTAGGAACCACGGAAACATCTTATAAGTAATGAGGTCCAGAAATTGATTAAGGGTTTTCACCACCAGAACCCTAACCAACCAAGACCCATGCAGCCGCAGTCGACGGTGACATCGGGCCAAGATCAAAATTTACCCCAAACAAGGAGGAGGGGAAGGCCAAGGAAGAAGCCTCAGAGGTAGGAATGCCGTGTCCCCGTTCGACTCGGACCTGTTCCTCGACAATGCGAGCCCGTTCCTCTGCCAGGCGGGCCTGTTCTTCCTCGGTATCCTACTCCTCACCAAGTTTTAACAACTCTAGACCACGCCTTTTTAACAAGTCCTCCTGGCAACAAAGTCGCTACAACTTGCTGATCTTCTCTGCCATCTTTTCTTATAGACAGACCAGTTCGTCCTCTACATCCTTACGTTCCTGCTCTAGACAAGTACGGGCCCAGGAAACACAGTCAAGAACATTCATCTCCAGGACGTCACAACATTTTCAATTCCAACAAATACAGTAGTTACAGACTCCAAAACCAATAGACAAAAAACAATCTTCTTCAGAAACGTCACAGTTGGAACAAGGAAGGACAGGTCAACCATGAATTTCAATATAGTCGGCACGAGTATAGCATTCCTACCGTTGATTAAAACGAACACTTAACTTTTACACCTTCCCAGACATGGTTTCTGTGCGATGAGCATAGAAATGAAGGAGGAAGAAGATGCATACCTTTTTTTTATCTTTGAGGGTAAAGATTTAGAGGGGAGGGGTATAATGTTACAAACCACCCATGAGGGATCCTTGTCGGATCACGAGGGATGGAGCATAGGCAACCTATCACGGTTAAACTCCGGATTGATATGCTAAGATATAACACATCACAACACATCACAGCACATCGCAACACATCGCAACACATCGCAACACATCGCAACACATCGCAACACATCGCAGCACATCGCAACAAACCTCAGGGTGGGAGGGAAGGAAGGAGCAACTATATAACCACGGATATTTCCTATGTATCTAGTCACTCTTTCCATAGCTCTTTAGTTATCAATCTAAGACTATTCTTTCGAGTATAGTGAGAGGACTCCAAGCCTCTCTGACGAACAGAACATACTTAACCACTTAACCTACTATTGATACTGTTACCTTCAAATCAAGAAAACCCCGGATTAGCCAATCCAGCAACGACTATACCTCTCTGAGGCATAGGTTCGTCACATAATTAAGGGGCTTCTAATTGAAGAGAGGATATATGCATCCTACTTACCGTGTATGTAACTAGGTAACCATTGAAACTGAATACTCTATAAATAGGGAGACCCAAAAGTGTATCATTTCAATCTTACATACCTAGGTAGAAGAATGAGGATCTGTCAATTGGTTGGTTACACAGTCCAATCCTTCAACCTAGAATTCTTACTCTACCATTGGGTGATTATTGTAAGTGACTCAATTGAAGAGGTGTGATTTTTTGACAACGGAGCACGCATAATGTCAAATTCCCATAGTATTGGACGACGATCTTTCATTCGTATCGCCTCCCATCACTTGCGATATCATCGACCCTGGCATCTTCAAGAAGTCTCCAAATCCTTCGGCGATTTCGCAACCCAAGTGGAAGGTTCAAAGTTTCATCGCTGGGTGTATGAATCTCAACTCGAGAGAGCTGACGTCCGAGAGCCTTCCAGTCCCAATTGCCTTCTTGGCGCCTTTTCTGGATCAATTTAACGTCCAAGTCCCATAACCAAGGGAATAGCGTCTTGGAGATGAAGGCATCGTACCACCAATCTTGGTTGTGAACAATTTCGGATTTCGGGTTCGACTCTTGGTGATTGAAATTAGTTTTATTCAGCTTATCACCGGGTGCTTCCGAAGATGCAGGCTGTAGGTTCTGGAGGATGGACTCGGTGAGATTTGGTATTTCCGAAGGGTTTTCTTCTAGCAGCTATCGTAAGGGTAAGCATAGCACGTGAATCAATCTCCAATTTTGTACAAACCTCCCCGTACTCCAGGTCATCGCTCGGCTCCCAATACACATTCCGACAATATCTGCCTCCATAGTAGGCATGCGGTTCTGGTAGGATGTACTCGGAATTTAAAGGCGTTGACCCTGGCATTCGGCGGTACAATACCTCCCAAAGTTGTTTGATGGAAGATATCTTATCTTGGGGGCCTATCTGAAATGTGTCGCGGGCTTCTGCCCTACTATCGATAAAATGTTCAGCGAGCTGGTTACACACGCCGTGAACGGCAAGGTAAAAGGTTCCTCCAGAGGTGACAGTGGAAGTTGGTGAGCCTGCGCCAACAGTAAAAGCCGATACGGTCGCACCCGACTCTAAAATTTTGAATTGGTTATGTTCAGAATACTCGGAATCCAACCGCAGAACACGCCTCTTAAGCTCTGTGGGCGGATTGGGACCGAGGTCTAGGGCATAACTTCCACTGGGTGCCTGTGGCCAGTAGATATCTAATTCGATTCCGTGGTCTGTCTCATGCGCAGTAGTGACCAGAACAGCACGAGCGAGCCATTCCCCACGTTCATCGTCACTAATAAAACGTCAGGGACGGACTTTAGATTGTTGCTCGGGAACCGTAACTTGCCTTTGACCAGGTTCTAGGAATGGAGAGCCACAAATGCAACAATAAATCTGATTACGACCCATGTTTAATTGATGGTAGATACGGTGAATTAATTAAAAAAAACGAGAAAAAATTCCTATCAACAGGTTAAAACATAGTAATACAATGATTGAAAAGTAGGCTTGAAGGAAAGAATAATGTGGTAGATTATGAAAAGGAAGTACAATCGTTGAGCAAGCTTAGAATAGAAGAGCATACTGCGCCGTGTTACACAGAATGCTTCGAATTGGCTGAGGTTATATATTTTCCCTCCAAAATGGTATAGCGTATGTCATCTTTCGCCCTACACGGATTAGCTGCTGTCACTAATCTCCAGATCGGGATTAGACTTCTCTACCATTCTGTAAAGGGTATGGCAAGTCTAGTGACCCGCTGCACTGCCCTGTGCGCACGCTAATGATCCTGATCCTGGTCATGCAGATTAATTGGTGTGAGTTACTAATCATTCGATGACATAGCTGCCTATGTAGTTACACAAAACAGCCATGACTGAGATTTCTTCATTTCTCTTACCTCAACCATTCTCCTACCCATTTTCGCATCCAATCTGCACCCACGCTCGACATGTCACGCAGGGTGGAACTAACCGCCACCGAATGATCAATGACCATAGGTGCCTGTTGGATAACAGCCCTCTGCCCTTCTTTCACCTAGAGGCCTCGACTGTAGAAATCAAAGCAACTTGACAGCTGGGTTTCGCACTACATCTTCCGTCGCATTACTGTCGCCGCTACCCTCACTCTCTTAAAGCCATGCAAGCCACATTGAGGATGAGACCACTTATGGGATGGAACCTAGCATAACTCGGGCTTCATCTTGGATAGATGGGACAAGTTCACTCCACCTTGACGTTCGTGGATTCCGTATATTATAAACCTTTACCCCCTTATCATTTAATCTATCTGTGACGAGCGCAAGATCAGCAACCACAGCCCAAGTAAGTCAGACGGAACCCAATCGATCTCTGAAAAATTGGGACCAAGGTCCTCAGGATGACAGTGTAGGTGCATGAGGGAACTAATGACGAGACTTGGCAGCCATACCGCACCGTCCCGGGCCGTAGACCCGCCTACCTGGCCTATTTGTACGATGTCCACGGAGAGACCGAGATGATCGGCCGCAGCGTCACAGAGGATTTCGGCCAAAACCTTCTTTCGAGCGTACCCATTCATAATGGTACCGTCGAGCGAACTGCTATCCGACATGATTTCCTTCGCTGCTCCGGCACTTGTACTTGCTACAGTGCTGATACTCGATATAAACATTGTACGGATTGCCTGGTTGCTGGGACTCGCTGCAAATTTGAAAAGGTTCACGATACCAACTAGCTGCGGCCGGAAAGCCAGGAGAGCGAGGTTGAAGTTGACAGGCCACTCGGGTACAGAGCTCGTCATATGCGCTTGCCTCTAGTCCCAGTCCAGGAGCGGCACGATCTGCCTGCAAGAAAGTAACATGACTTCCAAGGACGATGGTATCGAGACCCGCGGCGACGAATCGTTTATGCTGTGCCTCTAGACCGCCATCAGTAGCACGGTTCAGACAATATACGTGCCCGACATTGGGGCGGTCCAGCAGTGCGTAAAGAATCGACGTTCCAAGGGTACCCGTTGAACCAGTCAAAAGAATATTCACCATATTATTTGGTTCCTCTTCGGGGCCTGTAGACATCACCCCTCGCTCGGGTATCTGTTGAATTAACCCCTGGTAGGTACCCAAGAATTGTCGCGCGATGGTGTGTTCATCAGAAGGCGCAGCGCTTGAAGTGGTTGTGAGCGCCGTGGCGAGCTGCGCTGCGGTAGGATTTTGGTATATTGTGAAAAGCGAGAGGCTGGGATGGTCCAGGGATTTCCGCATAGCTCGAGTAAGTCTTAAAGCTTGGAGGGAGTCCATGCCGCGGTCAAAGAAGCTATCCGTCATGTCCGCCTCCGACCACCTGGTGATGGTGCTCACAGTACTGCGGATTGTTTGCTCAACCATTTGAACATTTCCAAAATCCGATGGTAGCGCATCAGGCATCTCCCCACCGTCAGTGTCTACGCCCAGAATTATATCCGCACTTGCGTAGAGGTTATCGATTTCAGTCGCATATTGAGCGATACTGGCAGCTCTCTGGATGGTGCCTTTACCAGCTCGAATGAAGGGATGGGAGGTGGCAACCAAGATCATCGACTTTTCAATCCGAGCATGCGCTGGCGTGCTCCGGTTCACCTCCTTGACACTGGGCCATACACGTTCAATCAGCAAGGCGTGCTCCGCCGTTGTGAGACAACCTGTATTAGCTGGGGGCCCAAGGAGAAGGGCCGCTTGAAATCTTTGAGCTTCAATAACAAGCACACCTCCCACCACGCCGGGATTACAAGCGGCTCCTCAATAGCTAACTTGTCGACAATTTGAGGCAAGGAATTTTCCCGCCAAAGACCATGCGAGGCGCGGTCGCCGGCCATTGCGATAACGGTGTAAGCGATCGCGCACTTCACGACTAATTAATACAAGGCCGGAAAAAAGAAAATGAAAAATGAAAGAGAAAAGAGAAAAGCAGAAGTCGAGAATTACTTTAACCTTCAAAACAAAGAAGATACCAGGTTGCTGAGAACCGACCTAACGGCCCACCAACCCACAGTGCTGTTATCCCTTGCTTCAGCTCTGCTGGGAACCTTAGATGAACCGTCAATCCGACTCCTTACTCGAATTACACATTAAGTTAAAATAGGAAAACTAATTGGTCTCCTATGTTCGAAGTCACAGTCAAATGTGACGGCTGTCTTGGCCTACAGTTGGACGGCGAACGTTAGCGCAGGAGGACGGTCAACACGGAATGTTCACGGAACATAAAGACAATAGCCAACCACGATGAAGTTATTCTGATGAATACAGCTCTACAGCACTATTCGATTCTGAATTTTATCCCCGCAGTCTGGTTCACGAAATATTTCACCTTCCGTCATTGCCTATCACAATCCATCTTGCCCAAATAAAGCTTCACGACGGGATGTGGAGCTCGGATCGAAATACGCTTTCTCTCCAACAGAAACAACCCTATTTCCTTGACGTTTGCCATAGTAGTCGCTATGGAGCTATTAGTTTCGTACCTAGCGCGAATCATCATTCTTTTAGGTATCTACTCACTATGTCGCAGTATGGAAGGCAGATCGGCTGCAAAAATACAGGTTAGTATATACTCTTCGAGGTCGCTATGCGATGTTATTCATACTTATCCCAAATTGCTACGTCATTTAAACCCCATTTGAAGCGAACTTGGAGGTCATGATTCTCAGCAATCAGCTGCAGGACTATACGTAGTCAGTCAAGCAGCCTCATTGCCGAACAGCATATATCAGAGACTTACAATATAATTTTAGTATCTCATTCTCGCGTTCTGTTACGCCTTCAAATCCGCTAGAACGAATTTGTGATCCAGAAGCAAACAAGCTTTTCCACCTAAATTGAGTTAGCACAGGCTATCTCATAATCAGGATACGAATGTCAAATTGTACCCTGTTACTGGGTTCGTCCGCACTACCGGGCTTGATCGTGTTAGTATGTTCGGCCTCTCGATAGTTATAGGTCGATACGTACTGGGAAGCCCAAAATTCTGTCCCTCTATTTTCGGGGGATCCACGATTTTCCTCGATAAGTTCTAGTCCATGCTTCTCTACGAGGGTACGGAAGTACGGCTAACGTTGCATCAGCCACAAATATCTCCTCTCTGTGATAGCACATACCTGAGAATGAACGGCTTTAAGGCTTTCCGCTAGCTTTTTGAATGCAGGGGATAGTCGATCATATGCTTCATACCCTGATGCCCACAGAGTATCGCCGCCAGTCCCTTCTTCCGGAAGAGTGATAATCTTCAGAAGAGTATAATCCGAAGAGGCATTCTCGAAAGAGATGCTTAAAAGAGTTAATAATATGGACTAAACTTCGGCCAAGGATCCATACTCGGCATGCCATCCATGACTAGCAATCTTTCCAGAGTTGACAGTGAAAAGGCCGTTATAAAATTTCTTGTTTTGCTTTGAATTAACGAGCAGATTAGAACTTCAAAGTACGAAATTCAGGAGGGAATAGCTCTACCTCAGAGGATATAACGGAGATTTCATCGTCTCGATTCCCTTGCTCGTCGACAGCCACGCCCCGCTTGCTGTGAATAACAGCATGCCTATGAAGCTATCATTCGAAAGTAAAATTTTAGAAAATTTCTTCCTGCATTTATCGTATCATTTACTCACCTTTGATGTTGATGGTTTCCCTGTGAGCTCACCAAGTTTCTGGCCGAGGGCTTTTTGTTGTTCGACAGTGAGATCCTGGTTTCGGAAAAAGATCACACCACGTTGTGCAACTATTTACTAGGTTAGTTACTTGATAATTCCTATTAGGTGTATCCACAAGGGGTTAAACTAACTAGTGATGCCTAAGTCTCGAATTTGGGCGTCGTCTTTGAGAATTTTGTTCAGTTGGGCTTCGGGAAACTCACGCCCGATTACTGGCGTAACGTCGAAGTAACGATAAGAATCAAGCGTTCCGCCATATTGCAGAGGTTCAACAAGGAGCTTTCTTTCTTTAGTTTTACTCGCTGCCGCGCCTTCGTCATAGGTATCAAACTCGTTTTCTGCCTGAGCTGCGCTAGAACGGAGATTGAAGGTGACATTTTTGCGGCTTGATATTACACGGGCGGAAAGAATCCAGCAATGTGAAGCAGATATACTATATGGGCCGTAGGTTCGTTTTGAGAGGACCGAACATTTTTAAGCACCCACATTATCACTTCAGACGACGTAACCATATGAGTCGTTGCTTGTCGTGTATTTGGTCCAGTGGCACATTGCATCGATATCGCAATCCAGTCACCAAATGCCCCAAGAATCACGTCATATGTTAAAGCAAGATCTATTGATATATCTCCTCGGCACATTTTGCTATTCGATATCCAACCATTGGCAGCTAAGTACTACTAGAGGTCATAAGAACAGACGTACTACCTTGGGTAGAGCCATTAAGGGGCAGGGGTGACTAGGCGAGTAACTTAAACCTTTTAGGTTAGGCAGTTTCTTGCCATGCTCGCCATCCAAAGTGGGCGATCGCGTCGTCTATTCCAGCCAATTAAGACCATTATCCATTCCCATTACGGCATCCAAGCTACCAGGGTCTAGACCAACGTAGATAGCAGCTTGTTCGAATCGTTTCAATGAACTTTGACGTGATTCAGAAAAGTTAACACGCGCCTAACATTAAGATTCACGATACAAATATTACCGATATTGCTTTTATTTTCGTCAATGATAAGCGTCGAGCATCTGTTGGAATATACTGGATTTCATTGTATCTAGAGGTAGTTATGGCGGCCGAAGAAACAATTCCTAGTCCAACCAAGGACCTAGATGAGAATATCTCACCCATCTATTCCGACGGAGAAGATGCACATACTCAGCAGGCCACTAGAACCCAAATTCTCAGCCAGTTTACAGCGGAAGACGAAAAAAAGATTCTGCGTAAGCTCGATCGCCGTGTTGTGATTCTCGCAGCTTTAATCTACGCGATTAAACAGGTACGTTTTTACTGCACTCCGAAACTCCTAGCTGCTCAAAACTAATCATTCCTATTCCAAGGTTGACACGTTAAACCTCGCTCTTGTTAGAGTCATTGCTGTTGGCAAACCAACCAATATTCTGACACAGCTTCGTATGACTCCAGATGAATACAATTGGGTTAATACAGCATATTCTGTAAGATACCTCCAGGGGGGTGGAGATGGTAGTGGAAGTTACCGACGCCATACAAGATCCCCTATGTTCTTCTGGAAACTCCTATGACTTTATTGCTAAAGAAGATGGGGCCGCGAATATTCCAGTCTCGTATCATGATTACCTGGGGAATTGTACTCGCTTGCCACGCCGCGGTGACGAATAAAACCGGACTTTACATTGTTCGAATTATCCTTGGTGTTGTTGAGGCTGGCATGTTTCCAGCACTCATGACATCTTTTCTCTGTTGGTATCGAGGCGACGAATTAGCAAGACCGATGGTATGGGTTCACGGTCTTGATCAATTTACAAGCATTTTAAGTTCGCTTCTCGTATACGGAATTTCTTACCTTGACGAACGGCACGGTCTGAGTTCATGGAAATGGTAAGCGCGGTATACACTTAATTTAACTAGAATGCGGTTGACGAGGGAAAAGGATATTTCTCATCGAAGGAGTCTTGACAGTTGCATACGGAATCGTCCTATTTTTATGGCTTCCCGATTACCCCAAGTCTCCCAGCACGTCTAAGTGGCTTACTCCTAGCGAACAAGATTTTGTCGAGGCTAGATTGAGTTCTAATAACCCTCGCTATTCGGACAAGGCCTTCTCCTTAAAAGAGACAGTGGATACCCTGAAAGACCCACGACTTTGGTCGTTCACTATTTTCATCCTCTGTATGAGCATAACTTCATACGGAATCTCGTGGGCACAGGTAAGTGAAATCGAAGTCGCTCTTCGTTCCGAAATACTAACCCTAATCCCTTTTCAGCCAACGATCATCAACAACCTTGGATTTGTCGCGGTTCCTCGGAACTTATTGTTACTTCTAGTAAGGCTGAATCCGAATCCCCAAGCCGAAATATCGTAGTGGCTTCCTCTAACGCTTTTGCAGCCCGGATCATTCTTAGCTCTATGCTTACTTATTACTACCTTTTTTATATATCGAGACGGACGTGTCCCTCGACCACCATATTGTCTTACAAGTAAGACGAATTTAATAGGTCTTTTGCTCGCAGCTATAATGCTAATAGTATCACAGTTGTGGCCCTCGAAATAATCAGTTTTGCCATATTCCTAACGACGGAAAACAAGGGGGCTAGATATGCTGCGTGTGTACTCGGCACAATGTTTTCGCACGCATGGGGAACCTCATATTGGCCATGTGAGTCCTTTTGATTCTAGGTAACTATTATGATTGGTTGCTAACATAGATATCTCTGCATCAGGGAGATCTTCCAGTGTTCGTGGAGCGACAGGTACCGCCCTGGCATTCGGCATTCAAAATTCGATCTCCCAGCTTGGAGCTATTATTGGACCGCAGATCTTTCGAGAGAAATGGGCGGCTCAGAACTATAGGCCATCTTTTATTATTATGGTATGTTGCGTCGCAAGTGGCTTCATCTGTGGATGCATATGCTGGTACCTCACGTATGATCTTGAAAAGGAGGCGCGCCGTGTCAAGCTGGAGCGTAATGCAGCGCTTAGAGAGGGTAAGATTCTCAGCGATGACGATGCGCATATACGAAGCGAAACCCATCTGTGATTTAACAGCACCAAAGAAATGATTGAATTCTTTCTCGACATTTGACGCCTCTGGCAGCGCTAGCGCATTTAGGTGGTACAAAAATAGGGGTAGTAACCCCAACCCACCTAGGTAGGTAGACGTACGGTAGTACGACGCAAAAAAAATTGTATGTTTCTTCTCATTTAACGGATGTAATCAATACCATTCATTCGTTCGCGTTTGTGAAGTTAGTTAGATAGATACCTAGGTAGACCCCATATTTCTTAATTCTCAGTCGCTTGGTAATTATTTGGATCGTAGGTGCTTATTTACCTAGGTACTATAGGCACGTAAAAAATACAAGACGCATCAACTTTACGGAATAGTACTTAGGTAGGTACTCTTCAAAGGGTGGGTCTCCTACTTAAGACTCGAGTGACGTGATTAGACCCCTGAATGTTCTCATGAGTCTTGGCAATGAGGGTAGCTGAAGACAAACATCCTTCTTAGTTAAGGAATCAAATTAACGACGCCCTTTCTTGGGTAGGTTAATTTCTAATATCGGTATTTAATGGATAGAGACAGGTATTTAAGTCCTCAATCGGCTTCAAGTAATCAGGCACCTTCTCGCCAGCGTAGGAAGACGAGACGCTCGAAGACAGGTTAGAATTCCTTAAAATGCACTACCGAGGTACTAACCCCGAATTTCTCCCAAATAGGTTGCCTCACATGTCGCGACAAGAGAGTAAAGTGCGATGAGAGTCGCCCGCGATGTATCAGATGCGTACGATTGTTCCCAGTTGTCTCATAGTTTACGCATTAACTCGGTAGCATCTTCCAGGAGCGCCTAAGGTTAGACTGTCGCTGGGAGGATGGCCGCCAACCCCTCAGAGAGCGACGACGGGGATTCGGACCCCTGAAGAGTAGGGAAGTGGGCATATGGAAACCCTCAAGAATCGAACCCACGGTAAATCAAACCCAGGATATTTGTAGCATGAGGTCCGACGATACGACTGGTGAGGCTGAGGAGTGGAGGACTCCCAATATTTTGGGCAATAGTAATTCGGAAATATCCCCGAATTTATTCAGCACACCTGACCAAAATCGCGTCACAATGACTACTGGATGGCATTCCAGCTTAGATGACCTCATTGATGTCGCTCTACAGGATACTTTCTCCGCAGACCTAGGGACCAACCTGCGATACTGGTCTCAGAGGCCAGGTAGCGAAGATCGGCAACAAGAAGAGATATCGTTGATGATGAATCTAACCCAACCTACAAGCTACCATACGGCTGGGAATGGGCTGACGCTATCTCCTATGGATCATCGCGCCATTCAGTATTACTCGACGGCATTCTCGGGAACACATGTTCTTGATACCCCAGCCTCTTTTACTAATAATCAACTGCTACAACTCAGCGGCGATGCAGCTGTGGTGATGCGACTTTTATTAGCCACGTCTTTCAATGAGATGAGCCATGTTCCACCAGACACCGGACAAGAAATGGGTCAACTGGCAGAACAGCACTTCCAAGCCGGGAGTTGTCTATTTGCCCATATTATAGGACGAGGAGAGAAGAGCCAAGAAGACCACTTGTCGATTCTCGCATCCGTTTTTCTGTCCTACATATATTTATCTCGACGCAAAGCCGCAGCTCGTGAGTCTATACGGACGCTTAGCAAGATTATCTCAAAATTTGCCAGTCAGATCAAATTGTATGAAACTTACGCAGAGCCGGAACCCGGAAGCTCACAGGTTATCTCAATTCCGAGCAGGAAACGGTCCCTGTTGAGTCGGCTTGTGAGGTGGAACTTTTTCAAGGATATACAGATGTCGTTTCACGGCTGTGGCGGTGATTTTGCGTCGTACATAAACAGAATGCAGAATCATACCGAAGAGTTACATTACAATTCTTATGCCCTTTTAGATGAGGACTGGACACAGCCGTGAGTTTCCTACTTTCCATAACCCAAAATTAAATTTAGTTAGGCACTAATCAATTCCGTAGCATCTCTAATGCTGATGCTCTTGAGTTCATCCAGAGTTCGTCAGTTATGCACTGTATCTACAATGTTTTCACAATTATGCATGACATTAACGAGTATTCCGAGAATCCGGACGTTCAGGCTATCGCAAAGCGGATAAGGATTAAGATCGAGCGCTTCGAGAGAGTAAGTAGTCCTTTGCCGCGTACCTTTTAAAATCCACCATATAATCTAACGGCTCCCTCGTGTAGACATACGCGAGTCTTATCCATCTCGCGTCGAGCCATGTCGAACCACGAAACCCACCACTTATAAATATCGACTTCACAATAGCACGATTCCACGCCATAATAATTTACTTCTTTCGTGCTAGCAATTCTACAAGTGAAACTTGGTCGAGAAGGTTGACCATTCCACCTATCACGGTCCAGCGAGCAATGACTGCACTACTCACAATCGCATATAGAACTTTCAACTCGCCGCTTCCAACCGTTCGTGAGCGCCTGCATTGGCCACTTTTCATGGCCGGCATCGAGACGCAGGATCCTATCCATAGATCATGGATTTTGTCCCACATGAGGCGATCAGCTTTGCGCACAGCTCTCAAGAGGGTGATCTCTAGACAGGAAAAGACAGGTAATAGGTTACCTATGCAAGTTATCAAGTACATCGCATCGAATGTAGACGACGAGTGGGGTGACTTAATAGAAGGGGAGTCGTTGGGAATTCCTGGTTCTTTGATGGTGTTAGAAGAGCCCAGTGATGGGAATGACAACAATTTTTGTCTCTGGTAAAGTATTGGCAAGATTTAGCTAGGTATCTATTATTATTGTGATAGCATAGAGAGCAAAGCGACAACTCAGGTACATTTAATTTTCCCTATCTACCTAGGTAGTTATGCTAAGTAAGTACTGTTCATATTGAACCGACGTCACCAATTTGAGTACCTAGATACTCTTAAAATCCCTCGCGTCAGTATCGACACCTTCTCCTTCTTGTGAAGCCTGCTGTTTGATCTGATTGAACATTCTTGTTTGGGCGCCTGCTTTGTCCGAGTCATAGTTTACTCGGAATACTCCAGTCTTCCCCAACCGAGTATATTCACTGCGTGTGAGGTATGTTCAGCAAGGTTTCCAATAAGGGCAACATTATAAGATCAACATACCCCATGGTTAAGTCAATAGTTGGTTTGCGCCCTAGCCTCTTCAAGATGGGAGATGAAATCATGGATAAAGAATGTGTATCATACGGCCTAGTAAGGAATTTCGTGTTAACATCGAAATTGAGCACGATCGCGGCATAAGGAGCTGTGCCCGACGTACCGCAGGAAATAGATCAGCGACAATCTTGGACGCTGAGCTTGGTCCTCGGGTGGTTTGATGACCCGATGAATTGTCGGCTTCAAGTAATCTCCAGTCATCGCACCTAAAGCGATACCGACATTAACGACGATGGTGTCAGGCACGTACTTTACCCATTTCCAGTCGCCCTGTTGGTCAAGGATTTGTAGACCCGATGTGGGCTGATTGAACAGGAATGTCAGGCTTCCCCAGTCGGCGTGCCCTGGGAGATATAAGTCCTTGCTCTCTTCGTTATCCCGTGAAGAACGGGGTAGATATTGCATATATCGTAGAAAAGAATCATTCTTGGCCTCATAGGTGTGTATGTTTGTGAAGGTCATCTCATCTACCTCAAGAGCTATAGCAATTAAGATGAGTATCTTTCGCGCGATAACCTTGTGGACATACTCGGACAGGTACTTGATGTCAGACAAATATGGATGGAGCACAGGAGGGAATGATGACTCTTGCTCATCACCAACTTCGGATACGAAGCGTGATATATTGTAATGCTAGCAAGTATTACCGTAAATCCATCGTTTTATGTGATATAAAGTGCGACTTACCTCGACGTTATCTTCGTAGATTGTCTTCTTGCGGTAGGACTGCGGCGCGAATCCGTGGTAACGTTTATTGCTTGCTTTATCCTGGACAATTTCGTACGCAAGCTTCTCTTCATACGGAATTTTCAATAGAGTATTCGCTATATTCAAGTGGTGTTGTATCTTCCTAGGGTTTCAGTCGCGGTGTCATACAATAGAACGAACGCGACATACTACGGTTGATTGCAACCCGTGATTTTTTATGTATAAGAAACCAGTGGTGTGGAGGCTTTTGACCAGTTCCGCCGCTAATAGTTTCCGACTCTCAATTCCATCCTTCTGAAATGTTAGCCGTGTTTTTGGCACGTATAAATTGCATGTGAGGAACACTGACATCGAATTTGCTCAGATCCAACTCACGCAACGAAGCCCATGCCACTACCGTGTGTTAGGCAACCTGCTAACAGAACAACTCTAGTTTTATGGCGTTACTACTCACAAGGTTCTCTTGTAGGCTCACCACATGTAAAAGGCTCCAATTGATGCTCGACCTTGTCTAAATTCTGTGGGTGGGGTACGAGCATTGTAGTTACGGAACCGGCGTATCGCGACATAACTACTGGGTACCTAGTAGGTAGTTTAAATGAGATGTACGCATCGTAAACAGCACAATTACTTATCTTTATAAGAGTCTATCTGAGCTACATGAGGAATACCTAGGTACTTCGTTTACTTAGCGGGTTGGTCAAATGAAATTTAATTCCTAGGTAGGTCGCATATTGACCTTTAGATAGGGCTGGACTAGTTTCCGAACAGGTCCAGCTCTAATAGTCGACTAACCGCCAAGCGATCGTCTATTCTACCCTATCACGTTACGACGTAACCAAGCACGCAATCGCACCCCTTTAGCCCTTGCAGGGAGAATTAACTAGGCACTCAAACGTTATGGTGTCATCACACCATTTAATCCTTTTTTTCCAGCCAGTTCCTAGGAAGCGTGAAACGGGTGGCCTTTGCAAGAGGAGAAATCCTATGATGTACGTAGCGACTATTTCCGATTAGGAGGCGACAAAGTAGCCAAATAACAACGATGACGGATGGAAGCGTATTTTCTTCGTTTCTCGTTTCACCCGACGAGCTCCTAGAAGCACTACGGAGCAGTCACGATGATCAGAACCAACTAACTCGGCGCCTTATCCCCCTCTGTGCTACGTGGTTTCTCTCAACGGACGGCCGGAAAGGAATTGATAGCTTCAAGCAAAAGCGAATACAAAACTCTCGGTTCTTCGACCTCGACAAGGTTGTTGATCCAAACACGTCTCTTCCTCATATGTTGCCCTCTGCTTTGGACTTTGCGGCTTGCATGAGCGCCTTAGGTATTCGCCGAACAGATGTGATAGTTGTATACGATTCGTATGAACTCGGGATCTTCAGCGCACCTAGGGTGGCGTGGACATTGCAGGTTTTTGGCCACGAGCATGTCCATATACTCAACAATTTCAGGTTGTGGCTTAACGGTGGGTATCCAACCGTGTCGGGGGATTGGGATACGCCGGCCACATCTTCCTACCCGACCCCAAAGAAGAATGAATACAAGGTAGTTTCCTTCGAGGAACTCAGAGATCACTTTCTCATAAACAAAGAAAACGGTAATAATCAATGGCAAATATTGGATACTAGAGCAGAGGCACGGTGGAGCGGAAAAGCACCAGAACTCCGACCAGAGTTAGCCTCTGGACATATGCCTGGTTCTTTCAATTTACTATTATCCGATGTGCTAGATCCAAACACACGCGCATTCCTACCAGGAGAGGAAATACGAGCTGTTCTAGAAAGAAAAGGCATCAATCCGCAACGACCTATCGTCACAAGCTGTGGATCTGGTGTTACTGCTGCAATCTTGACGGTGGCGCTTCGCGAAGCACGCTATGGCGATGAAGATAATCAAAGACTATATGATGGTAGTTGGAGGTCTGTGAATAAAGCTTGAAAGGCCTAACAGAACTATAAGTGCGCTGACCATTAAAACAGGGAATGGGGTCAACGAGCCATTGATTATGAGGGGCTTATAATTCGATCGTAGAGCGTACTGCTTAGAAAGATCATATATCAACTAGAAGAGGGCTGACAGCAGTGTAACCCCAAATAAGGGGGTAAAGTTGGGGTTACACATATGTGCCCGCGGGGAATTTGGACAAGTTCAACTGTCCTTCGGTATCCTCGTGTATTTAAAACAATACGCAATTTTATACGATTCAATTTTGTATTTCAACTGACAAACAAAGAGTCTTTCATTTGACTTTAACGAATTCAATTTGACATATCTTCTATGTTAAGTAGCCAACATTCTATGGCAATGTGTAGCCTCCATCAATCACCATGTTAGAACCTATATCGCACATATTAGCTTGTTTATCTTTTCTTATAGACTTATTATGTATAGTTAAGTCTCACCTGTCATATAGCTGCTTGCATCACTTGCCAAGAAGACGTATGACCCCTTTAGCTCAGCCGCCTCACACAATCGACCGCCTGGGATCATCTGGAACCACTGTTTCCTCCACTGCTCTGGATGAACCGAGAGCACTGCTAAGTCAGCATGGACTCTTTCAATACTAACAATAGTTTGATCTTACTGTCCGTAGCGATGAAACCTGGGGAAACACAGTTGACCCTTGCAAACTCCGTCCACTCAACCGCTAATGACTTCGCTAGGTGCACAACAGCGGCTTTGCTGGCATTATAAGCTGCCTGTCGCTGCGGAATGTTGACCAATATAGCCGATACACTAGCCGTGATGATGATACTTCCCCTCCCTTCACCACTTTTTGCATCTGCCGCTTTCCATTGGCTCTCCATCACCTTCGCCGCTGCCTGAGCTGTCCAGAATACTCCGTGGAAATTCACGTCGATCATTTCGCGGAACTTGTCCTCCGGGTAATCTATAGCTGCAATATGATCTGCGATACCTGCGTTGGCCACCACGATGTCAAGTTTGCCGCCAAGTTCTCTAGCAGCCCGCTCAACGGTCTCCACAACAGCCTCCTTCGATTTAACATTGCATTTGTATGCAATTATCTTAGGAGTACCTGCGATAGACTCTGAAATGGAAAGTGCTATTCTATCTGCTTCAATTGAGTCTGTGTTGGCGTACGTGATAGCGACGCCAGAACAACCTGCCTCCACAAGGCCCCTGGCGACTTCTAAACCGATGCCGCGGGTACCGCCCGTCACCAGGGCTGTCTTTCCAGCAAGAGAAAAGTGTGTTAACACTGGAGCTGAGGGGTTAGGGTGCGTAGAGAGGACCATGTTGAATTGTCTTGCTTCTGGGAAGAGAAATCCTTGTAAACTCATGGACGTCTGTCAATACGGTTTAACATGGGGTTGGAGGATAAATGATGCGTGAGCAGTTTTAAACCCCAAGAGAATCTCAATAACAGCTCCTATGGGGAATTTCATCGTCCAAACGCCTGTGATGAGGCTAATGTTCGTTGATCCACCATAGTTCACATACTCAATTGAGCCCGTGTCTTGGTCTCAATGTTGAAGTGGGGATGCGGACGACAGTCACCCTTTCCGCTAATATGTATACCGAAAACATAACATACTTCTAATAAAATCTCGTAATTTTCAAGGATCGGATGTATTGGGCGTAGATTGCCAATGCATAATCTTTCTTTAGTTCGATGAATGATAAAGTAACGCCCGAAGATACCTAGGTACCTAAGGGCGAACCATACTAGAGTCATCAATTCTTGATATTATAAGATACGCAAAAGGGAAAAGAAAATGCCTCATATATCACAATCATGATTTCTATGGGACTAATCGATAATAATCGCCATGTATTCAGTTTTAGATACTATATTCTTATTTGACTCCTTGGATGATGACCTTCAGAGTATTTTCTCCTCCCGCCTTGACCAACTCAAAAGCTTCCTCAGCTTGCTCGAACTGAAATCTATGTGTAATAAGCTTGCTAGGCTTAATCTTCCCGGAGCCGATGAGATCAACTGCTTCTGGGTAGCAGCCAACGCTGTACCTAATAGAACCTTTTATGTTGAGAGCCCGGATACAAGCTGTAGTGATAGGAAAGACGACGTTCTGCGTAGTCTTCGATTAGCGTATAGACGGACGTTTGGATGTTTTGGCTGCAAGACCTACCTCCTTCCCCATTCCAGCTTGCACATAAGTACCACCTTTTCGAGCAGCGAATATACCAGCCTGTATACACGATTCCGCTCCTGTGCATTCCAAAACAAAATCGGCTCCTTCTCCGAAGCCAAAATCCTTAACGATTGATTCACCAAGAGCCCTAGAGGCATCTACCGGATCTATTCCTTCATTCGAGGATTTTTGTACAAGATAAACACCATCTGCAGCGAATTCTTTAGCGAAATCACATCGTGACTTAGAAATATCGACACCAATGACTTTGGCTGCTCCGTATGCTTTTGCCACAGCTTGGCATAGAACCCCGATAGGACCGCATCCCATCACCAACACAGTTTGGCCGCCTTTTAGGCCAGCTACTTTGCAAATCTGCACAGCTACGGAAACCGGTTCACACAGTGCGCCGTCTTCAGCATTGAGATGTGATGGTAAAGGGTAGCAGTAGTCACCAGCGACGATATAGTATTTCTGCAGTGTTCCATCCCACGGAGGAGTTGCTGCGAACACAGTATCCGCACATAGGTTGTATGCCCCTGAACGACAGAAATTGCAACTGAAAATGACAATATGTAAGACATCGGCGAATTCCGTTCATTCCGAGGGGGCAATACTCACTGTCTGCATGGAACGCCCGGCTCGATAGCCACTCTGTCGCCCACCTTTACATTCTTCACCTTACTGCCGACCTCGACGACTGTGCCGGAACTTTCATGACCGAGGACTATTGGGCTTTCAAGGATGAAATCACCAATTCGGCCTCGTTGCCAGTAGTGTACATCACTACCGCAGATACCCGTTTGCTCGATGCGCACACGAACGTCCCACTCGTCTCGTAGTTTAGGGACCTCCCTATTCTCAAATGAGACCTGTTTTATGGACTGGAGTACAAACGCAGGATTCTATGTGGTATGAGTACGTATAAACCCATCTTTGATGAGTTGAATGAGAGAGGACTTACAATTTCTGCCATGGCTGGGGTGATTTGCGCAGTGCTGATAATTGATAAAAATTTGCCCCTGGTAGAATGGCTTATAGCTTTTAGGACCGTTTAGACTGCTAGTCACTCATTCTCGTTTTTATCTGTAGTATTAAGATCGCCACGGACATGAGACAGAAACGATGGATGCTTTGCGGGGGTGTGTGCGCGCGCGTGGTGTTGGAGATTGCGGGGCAGGGTTGACAGAGGTCCGGGCCGGGTACCGGACAGCTTTGCATCAAACATGAAAAGGAGCACTGTAGGTACCAATCTAGCTGTCTACCTAATCAATTAAAGATACGGATGTACGTAGGCACGTAGGTAACTGTAAGTTCTACGGAGGATTAATAGGAAAGGTTGACTCCGATCCGAGTAGATACCTATCCAAAATGAAATTGAATTAGATAAATAAGTAAATAGGGGCTACACAGTTTCGTCGGCACGAATTGATACGGTACACGCGAATTTGGTTATTCATCGTCAACAGGGGGTCTATTATGGAATCAACGTACCAATCACTTGCGAATAGAGTCCTTGTCAAATGGGAAGAATTGAAGACAGCCGACCGTGCCAATTCGTTGTCTTCTCCATCTCGCATGTTGATTGCCCTCGCAGGGGCTCCAGGCTCCGGAAAGACAACAATCGCCCTACAAGTGTTGAAAAGAATCAATAATTTGCCAGACCATCCTAAGACAACTGTCATCTCTGCTGACGGGTTTCATTTTCCGCTTGCCAAGCTTCGTGCGATGCCAAACGCGTCCGAGGCGATCGCTCGGCGAGGTGTAACATGGACATTTGACGGAGCAGGTGTTGTGACTCTAGTCCGCAAGCTTCGCGATGCAGCCGGGTATGAAGCTGTCTTGGCACCGACATTCGATCACGCGATCAAAGATCCCATAGAGGGTGGGCTTATTGTCGACAAGGATATGGAGGTTTGCATTATCGAGGGTAACTATCTCCTATGCGACGAAGAGCCGTGGCGGGAGATTGCGGAGCTAGTGGACGACAGATGGTTAGTTCGTGTGGATCCGGGTTTAGCTAGGGAAAGGGTTGCCGCGCGACATTTGGCTGCCGGTATCGAGGATACAATAGAGGATGCTTTAAGGAGGACGGATGAGAATGACCTAGTCAACGGGCGGTTTGTGATGGAGAAAAGTCGAGGCAGACACGACTTGCTAATTGATAGTTGGCATGACTAGCGTAATTAGCATTGGTATTTCGATGGCTAAACAATCATGCGATGGATGCTCACTGTTCGATCATCCGGTTGATGACTGGGTCATCCACCCAGGCATTAAGAATAGTTATCTAAAAGAAGCTTAATTGAACAATAGGAGGGTGACAGATTTCCAGTACCCACCTCCACCAGCTACGTGACATTCATTACGAAATATCGCTATGAAATTGATAACGTCGACGCTCAAGTGGGCGACATTAAGCCGTAGTAGGCTATAAACGCGACTGGGACTGGGACTTCAGACTAGTGGATTCGACCATAGAGGGGACATTCTATAATTAGTTGAATTCTCCGAGTTCGACGACAGCTGTTAAAGGTCTTCTCACGACAACTCAAATGCTTCCTTTCGGACTATAGGGGTAGATAATTGTTAATCAGATTCGAAAGGACCCCACCACTGATAGAAGTCAGCAAATATTATTTTATCCAATTACTACTACCTGTTAACCGGGAAGCTTCAAAATGAGTGCGAGTAACGGAGTGAAAAAGTCAATACGGGCTCCCAACCCTGCGATCGAGGATAGTATATTCAAACAACTCAGACTAGATGGGCGAGCAGTCATCATCACCGGTGGCGCAGGCGGCATTGGCTATGAGATTGCCAGGGGTCTAGCTGAGGCGGGCGCTAACGTAAGTCGATTCAACCCCCCTTAATCGTTGCGTTTCAATATTAAGTACCATCATAGATCTCGTTGTGGTATCACACCTCTCAAGTGGCAGACAAGCTCGCGGCCAAAGTTACAGAAGACTTTGGAGTTAAGGCAAAGGCCTACAAAGTTGATGTCACCAACTATAGTGCAGTAGAGGAGGCAGTGAGCCAAACTGTTCGGGATTTTGGCCGTCTGGATGTCATGATTGCTAATGCGGGCGTTCCATCCAAGGCGGGTGGTCTTGATGACAGAATTGAAGACTGGAATCGTGTCCGTGCCGTGGACTTCGACGGAGTCTATTACTCCGTGCGCGCCGCGGGGTTGGTATTTCGTGAGCAGAAGAGTGGCGTTGCTATTATCACAGCCTCCATGAGTGGCCACGCAGCAAATGTGCCACAAGAACAGAGCTGCTACAACGCCGCTAAAGCTGGATGTGTAAGTTCATCTATCGCTAGTCATTGGTTTACAAGGACTAATTCTCTGTAGATTCATCTCGCAAAGTCGCTCTCAGTTGAGTGGGCTAAATGGGGAGGTCGGATCAACTCGGTATCTCCAGGTTATATTGACACAGCTATTTCGGGCGACTGCCCATTTGAGATGAAGGAAGAGTGGTTTAACCTTACGCCTTTGAGGCGTGACGCTGACCCGAGAGAGCTTAAGGGGATATACCTTTACCTTGCTAGTAACGCTAGCTCATACACCACAGGCGCTGATTTCGCCATCGACGGTGGATATACTGCTAGGTAACGAGTAGGCATCTCGCAAAATAATTTTCTCCGATCAAGCCTGACGGAATAATAATATCGTTATCCTCAATTGCCGTAAACTAGTGTCTTCCAACATGTTAGCATCTTATGCTGCCCTAGAAGCTTAGATGGCTAACCGTCACCATTCGTGTCCCATGCATGTGATAGGGGGAATGGGTGTTTCTGGTTTACTTCCAATGGTACGATCGAGTCGGCGTAGGTACACCGAAAACATGGCCTCAACCATGACACGTCTTCGTCCTTTCGTCCCCTATACCTATTAGCGTGTTAGCTACCTAGTTAGCTTGGTCATAGGTGAGGGTGACGGATGTCCGTTGCCCCACCATTACTCAAACCAGAAAGAGTAACGACCTTGAATACTACTCTCAGGTCTTGATGAAGTAATAACCGAATTCTCCACTAACCTAGGTACCCAATCAATTGGGCCCCCCAGGTTTCCCCCAGGTTTTCCAATATGTAAAGTTACTTGGTTTTCCCCGGAATATCCACATTCCATGCCGTACCTAGGTACCTAGGTAGTTAGTTGGTCCCCACCCAACTCAACACCTGCATCGCCTGTAGTTCGGCGTGATAAACATTAAAAATGCATTAATCAAACTGGCAGTTTACTGGCGTCTCTATTATTGTCAACGAATAAATCGGTCATGGTAAGAATGAATAAGTCGGGATTTTATATATAATCTATTGTCAATCGCATCCATTCTCGGTGGCTTCTACATTCACCTATAACGCTTGTTGGTTCACTCCTGCCTTGATTGGCCAAGGACTTCGACCCGTCGCCGTATTCCTCTCAGGATCCAAGTCACTTACTTTTGCTTGTTCCCACTCGGTCTATCAGTATGAAGGACGCTGACATTGTCGGGTCTGCTCTCGCTGAGGTGCTGCCGCAGACAGACAAGTGGTGGTTTCAACAACGTCATCTACTTCGCTTGAATCTGTTGCTGCTTGTTCCCTTACTGTCGTCGGCGGTGTCTGGTTACGATGGTTTGTTGAACCATATTCGAATTACGAGAAATTCAACTGACTGCTTTTAAAGGCTCACTAATGAATGGTCTTCAGTCGCTTCAGCAATGGCGTGATTACTTTGGACATCCAGCTGGGGCGACTCTCGGTCTCGTAAACGCCGCTCAATCTATCGGCTCCCTTCTGGCCCTGCCCTTTGTCGGAAATCTCTCCGACAGATTCGGTCGTAAACCTGTCCTCCTAACCGGGATTCTTCTAATCATCGCGGCGACTATCGTCCAGGGCGCGTCAATCAACTTCCCCATGTTCGTAATATCGAGACTCATTGTTGGGTTTGGTGGGATGTTCGTTGTTCAACCTAGCCCAATGCTCATCGCCGAACTTTCGTATCCAACACATCGAGGCAAATACACATCTGCATTCTGGACGATGTACTACTTAGGTAAGTGTCACTAATACCGTTTGATTGTTAACGAGCCGCCGCTCACAGCTCTCGCAGGAGCTATTCTAGCGTCGTGGACGACCTTCGGATGCCAAGATTATGAAAGCGATTGGTCCTGGCGAACACCTTCCATACTCCAGGCTGGATACCCGCTCGTGCAACTCATCTTCTTTCATTGGGTCCCCGAGTCGCCTCGATGGCTCGTTGCCCAGGACCGAGCTCCAGAGGCTGCTGCAATCCTATCATACTATCACGCCGGCGTGGTGAACGCGTCCGATGAGGGTCATACCCCTCTTGTCACCCGCGAGTTGGCCGAGATTGTGAGCACGATACAGAGAGAAAAGACGGCCGAGAAAGTTGGTTGGGGTGCTCTTTTCTCTACACCAGGAAATCGAAAGCGAACACTTATCGCCGTATGCGTAGGAGCTTTCGCGCAGTGGAATGGGATTGGTGTCGTGAGCTATTACTTAACATTGGTTCTCAATACGATAGGCATTACCGATACGTTCACACAGACCCTCATCAATGGGCTATTGCAGATTTTCAATTTCGGCGCGGCATTATCGGCGGCTATCTTGGTCGACCGGCTCGGACGGCGAACATTGTTCCTGTGGAGCGGCGTCGGAATGCTGATCAGCTACATCATATGGACCGCGTGCTCGGCTGTGAACTCGGACACGGGCTCGAAGCCTGCGGGAATTGTAGTGGTGGTGTGCCTATTTACCTTCTTTTTCCATTACGATATCGCGTATACACCGCTGCTTTTGGGGTACCCAACAGAAATATTCACGTATACCCTACGATCTAAGGGTATTGCGTTGGAATTGATGGCGATTTATCTTTCGCTGACTATCCAGGCATTCGTGAATCCCATCGGAATGGAAAATATTGGTTGGAAATACTACATCGTGTTTTGTTGTCTATTGGTGGTATTCCTAGCTGTAACGTGGGTTCTATTTCCTGAAACGAAAGGATATAGCTTGGAAGAGATCGCATCGATTTTTGACGGATCGGAGGCGGATGAAGCGCGAGCAAATGCCAAGGTTATGGAAAGCGAGATGGTATCGCATAAAACCGCTTCTGTTACTCACCACGATGAGGTGTAAGGGTAGACGTAGGCTTGGTTGTCTAGGTTTAGGAGAGTTCTTGTGTGATGAAATTTATTTCGTTTGCGTTGTAAATCCGAGCTATGCGGGCACGGGCTACCTGATTATGTAATAATACAACCATTCAAATTGTGTGCTTCGCCAAATCTCAAGTAAAGAAACAAGGCAATGGTGAGGATAATATGTATTAGATAGGCACTTTTCGCCTATATTAATTTGAATTAATGTTGGTTGTATTTTCTTGGGGGAAAAAAAAAAGATCAATTATGTCGTACGGTCGCAAAGCGGATAATATTATGTAATTAATGGTGACTAAGTCGCTTATGTACACAAATCCCAGATTTAACTTGCTGACGTAACTAGCTCACACGATAATAAGAGGGGCTGGCAGATGTTCCAGATACTTAACTTTTTAAACTCGACAATATCAATCCAAGATGAAGATTGAACAAGAAAGAGAATATTCATAATAATTCTACCAAATTTGACCTCTTATATCAGAATCAAACTCCGGTTTCGTCGCGGGCGCAGCGTGTCTTATGTCTCATTGAAGTCCCGCTCTAATGGAGCTCACCTGATCTAGTCCTAAGCCTATTGTCCAAATCAAGAACATGCTATGGCATTATCATGTCCGCCGAAAGCCCGCTCACATCCGTCGCGACCCCGGAGCCATTGACGGAGTCAAGAAACCGGGAACTGCCAGCTACGCATACGGGACTTGGTGTAGCAGAGCAGGCTTGTAAGGAATGTCACAGGAGGAAAGCAAGATGCGATCGAGCCTTACCCACGTGTAATCTATGCACAAGATATCGTCGCCATTGTCTCTATCAAAAGCATTCTCGGACGCCACTCACTAGAAAGTGGGTTTTATATGAGATACTCCATAAAAAACCCAGAGTTGCTGATGTTGACTTAGATACCTGACCGAGGTGGAAGAGAGGCTAGAAAGATCCGAGGCCCTAGTGAGACAACTACGAGCTCTTCTACCTCTGTCGCGAAATGAAGATGGTACGAGAAGGACAACTGGACAATTCAGTGGTGACAACTTTGATTTTGCGCAGGTGGACCACCAAACATCACCCACAGCGCTCCCCGATCCCGATTACCAGAGTTTAGCCCAACCCCCGCAATCTACGAGCACTGAAACTTTCAGGTCCGATATTTCTCGCGGACCAAGTGGTGTGGTAGTCGGAAGCTGGAAGGTCTCTTCAATAAACCAGAACAGCACAAGAAATGGGGATGATAGATCGCCCAAGCCACCTCCTTCTAGGACGCACCAAAGCTCATCAGTGAGCCAAACCACAGTATTGGAGAGCCCCCCAGCCATGCATGGTTTTGATTGGGATGAGCAAGATCCTTTCGTGGACTCACCAACTTCCCGAGATACTACCGGCCCATCAGCAGGCGAAGGTCCCGGGATATCAGATGGCATGGCCTCACTTTCCGTAGATGAAAGGGAGGGTGGGTACTTGGGTGTTGCATCCGGAGCCGCTCTCCTACGCATACTTGAACCCGCAAGAAGGAGAAGCAGCTCTCAGGCGACCGTCCAGAGACCAACAATGAGGTTTCCCCGCCTGGAACAACCGAACCCAAATAAACACATCACCGATGCGATGATCGATGCCTATTTTAGAGTATACCACGTTAGCTATCCGATAATTCATGAACCAACCTTTCGAGCCCAGTACTCAGAAGTCATACCCAGACCCGATGGAAATTCATGGCTGGTTCTTGCTTACGTTGTCGCAGCCATAGGGGTGTTCAGCGCGGATACGCAAATATCCAATCTCGATTTGCCTCTATTCGCTCAAGCTAGGTCAATGATGTCGTTCGATCTGTTAGAGGTCGGAAATATGACTCTTGTCCAAGCTTTCACCTTGATATCTAACTACCAACAAAAACGAAACAAGCCGAATTCCGGCTATAACCACTCAGGGCTAGCTATGAGGATGGCCATGGGACTAGGCCTGCATAAGGAATTCCAAGGATGGAGCATCTCCCCATTAAATATGGAGATGCGAAGAAGGGTCTGGTGGACACTCTGTGTCTTCGAAGTGGGCGCTACGATCACCTTCAGTAGGCCATCATCGTGGCCTTTTGAAGGAGTCGACGTATCACTCCCCATAAATGTGAATGACCGAGTGAGTTTACTCGTCAGCCCCCTTCCCACTACTATAGTCCCGTGCTAATCCGCATCCGTAACCAAGGAGCTTACCACAAGGTCGCCAAATTACCCACCTGAAAGCTCCGAAATCACACCATACACGGCCGTTCGAACGCAAGCTAGCTTCCACATCGCTACCATATCTATATATAATCGCGTCATCTCCAAACCATTTCCAACGGCAGAAGAGCTCCTTCGTCTAGATGCTGAGTACTTGGCGCCTTGGGTTCGAAGTATCCCGCCGTATTTTTCGGATGCAGCAACAATCCCCTTAAAGTTCAAGCTGTCTCATTCGGTCATGCGATGGCGGCTTCGCAATTTCAGAATCATCGTAAGACAGCCCTATTCCAGGCGAACTTTAGGGGTTTGGTCCTTATTATTTATAAAGTACTAATACTAATTACTTGTTTTCGCTCAAGATGTATCGACCATTTGTCATTCGGCGGGCGCTACATACTCGAGACGGGCGGCAGGAGGATTCATCGGCAGCTAGTATCGAGGCATATGAAATATGCTTGGATGAAGCCAAACATACCATTTCCTCCATCGTGGCATACTGGGAAGCAAATGAACATAGCCGCCTGGCCAGCTGGTACGCCCTGTAAGTGATCCACCTTATGCTGAGAGATTTCGTCGCAATAATATTCTCAGCCTTATATAAAGTAGCGTGCTCATAAACTTCTATTTCTAGCTACTTCCTTTTCCAAGCAGCACTCATCCCGTGCATTTGCCTCCGCAACGGACCATATAGCACTGAAGCCAGTCAATGGCGGCATCAAATCGCCATAACGCTGCGTACTATAGCTAGTCTCGCCTCGGTAAATCCCAGCGCAGGCCGTTGTCACCAGGTCATATCAGAGCTCTGCAGCAGATATCTGGAACCAGGGAGTGTCGCCGTCGACCCCGGACCATCATCTACGATACCGAACAACCCACAATCAACACATAGCTACCAGAATAATCATTCTGGCCAACCCAAAACCAACGCCGTTTCCGAAGACACAGATATGAATGAGCCAATCGCAGATAGTCCTCAAACACAAATCAATCACATCTATAGTATGATGTGGCCCAACGTCACGCCCCTAGAGGCGGCTGATCTAGTGATGGGCGATGATGCCTGGATGGAATTCCTCCGTGAGGACGGTAACGGCGGCGAGGTCGCACGGGATTGGTTGAGCAGCTGAGTTACGCGGTGATTACAGAAATCACAGAGCCCATGAAGTTACCCTACCGCGTTTAATTGGTAGTCTCAGCTACATCGCGAAAGACACGATTGTACGTTGGCGAGTAGCCATATTAATAACAGAAAAGGGATCCAAATTAGCAGAAAGTTGGTTTTTGGATGGCGATGGTCTATAGCCGTCCAACATATTGGTACTTCTTCCCTATGATTACAGGGAGACTATACGGCCCGAACCCCGCACCTCGCCGTACATAGGTACAGGCCTAGAAGGTATGTGCAGTGAATTATAGCGCATACCTCACTATAAAATTACTAGATTCGTGACTGCATCTACAGCACTCACCCACCTATGCGAGGGGCCAATGGGAGGGGCCTAGACAGTTACCGTATTCCACGAACCCCAGGTACTAGCGCCCGCTGTGATCACTGCGCATTGCGACGGATACGGAATTATAGCGCTTTTCAACAGTGCCTACCCACCTAATACCTGACGCCCCTGAAGTACCCCGCGATTATAGCGCTGGAGAAGAAAGCTTTTAGCACCCACCTGAAACTCCCTACAATTAAAGCACCCATAGCACATACCACTCCCTATAGTTACATACACTATAGCGCGGGGTTCTATGATTGAGTTAGGAGTGATAACACGATCATGCCAGAATAAACCTCTGGCTACCTATTTTTCTATTTTTCCTCTTCCCTGGAAAGAAATCAATTATCCCATTCCATTCAATTTCGATGGTGTAAATTATTACATGGTAATACGCACCCAGACGAGGGTGTGCCATTTGATCAGCTGCACAACGCGAGGTATGATATCCTACAGGTTTGAATCGTCAAGATTCCATCAATTCCACCTATCAAATCTATGATAACGAAACACGAACCGAAACAGACCCTTTGATAGTTTGAGGCACAATTAGATCGTGGTCATATTTTATGTCCTCAATAGTGGTTTCGAATAACCGAGCTCTTGGCAGAACACGCAACGTCAGGGCCGCCGTCATGAGGAATATCTCGCAATACGCAAGGCTAAGATATCGTCAGCATTAATATACTACAAGTAATCCAGGTACAAGCAACTCACTGAGTACCCAAACACGACCGGGTCCCTTTTCCAAAAGAAATAAGCAGCTTCTCCAAGGCGTAATTTTGACGGCCGTCCACAATCCAACGCTCGGGTACAAATTCTTCAGGCTCAGGAAATATTTCAGGATCGCTATGATTAATCACAGTAGTCATACCAATTGGAGTTCCCCTCGGAATGACCCATTTAACGCGACCATCTCTACTCTGATAGATTAGGTCTTCTGTCCGAGCAATTCTGGCCACCCTTTGAGAAATCCCAGGAGTCAAGCGTACTGCCTCCTGTATCACAGCCCATAAATATGGACGTTGCTCCAGGTCAGTCCATTTGAGATTCAACGGGTCAACACCTCTCAATGCTTCCGTTAAACGGAAATAGACATTTCGCTTTGCTAGAAGATAGTACGTGATGACAGTAAGTGTCGCCTACGACTCCACTACGTTAGGACCACAACCCAAAAATAGAAGCGCCACTTACTGCTGTAGTCTCGGTGCCCGCAGTCAACAAGCTGAATCCTTCACCGGACAATCGATACATGGTTTTCTCTTCCTCAGGAAGTACGTCCGATCCAATTAGCTCTGAAAACACTCTACCACCGCCAGGGTGGCTTAGAGCCGCTTGGATATACTGCGGAATTATCACCGATGTCAATTTTGTTACTGCTCTGAAGTCATCGCCCATGTAATTGGCGAATAGAGGAGTTAGCTCTGCTAACTTCCGAGCCAGGGCGTTATATCTCATCATATAAGCACTCTCAAAGAAAGATTTCGCCCAAGTAGCAAAGTTGGGTTCCCAATCATCCTGATCGACGAAGCCGAGGGGTTCGCCAAAGGCATATTGGGATATTACTATAATCATAGGCCGTAAAGTCAGTATTATTTCATTCGTCGGGCATCAAAAGCGACTGGATGAGTAACTCACTGTCAGCAGTAAAGCAATTAAATACTTCTTTTACGTCAAATGGTTTCCTATCAGCGAAGCGTAACATCTTATCTACGGTTCGTTGTGTAAAGTTATGGACTTCTCCTTCTAATTTCAGCATTTGTTGGCGCGAGAAGAATTTTGACAGAGCGCCTCTTCGAATGCGGTGTAACTCATGCGATACCGTAGAGAAGGCAGCGACGGATATGGAACTGGCAGCACCGGTGTTTAATTGGTGTTGCCAATTATCCCGGATCCGGTTACCGCCGGCGTAAATCTCATCGGTGAAAAGTGGGTCATTGCAATGGAGTTCGTCCGGATTGATTCTCACGATCGGCCCTTGTGGTTTGTTAATTCGGGGAAAAGTAACCACCAAAACATTAATATTTAAAGACAGATACTCACCATAATTCTCATGCATTCTTCGGATTTTCTTCCCATATCGCCCTTCTAGCCACCAGTCGAAGTAGGCCTCGTATAAATATGTCAAAGCAGCTATTTTAGGACCAGGAAATTGATAGAGAGGGTGGAAGGGAGAGATATTGTAGACGGCGATGAGCGCACGATAAGTTAACCATGCAATAATCATCAAGAGAATTGGGGCCATTGCCGCCTGAATACTTTCAACTTCCATAAATTTCAAGCCCATGTTGATTGGATTTCAAGTTGGTTTATTAAGATGATATGAAATTGAAATAATTAATATCGTGAAAATGTGTCCGCGCAAATATTCCCCTCATCATCTTCGTCAGCACCACCCTTACCCTTCCCTTCTACTTTCGGCGTCGTGAATACGACAGTGGCGGGAGGCCTACCCCGGCCATCCCGGTTATTTTATACGCAGGTGGCTTATCGTCGTATATCATCACAGTAGACCGGAGCTTGGCATACAAAAACTTATATATGCGTCCTATATCCGTTACTGCTTATCTATCACTCTAAATACTACCCGCTCAATGAACCATCCCGGGTCGTCGAAATTTTCTAAAATGCAGTATTAGGTAGTAATGTTCAAAATTTTCGGCGGTTGCAATGGAAATGAACAAATTCAAGGAAAGGTAATTCAATTAGAAAGCCTGGCCAGGCAGATAACGAACGAACATGTACATGTTTTTCCACATTTTCCAATAGTATTCCAAACTCTCAAATCAAGACCATTGCCAGCGATGGCCATTTCACAATAGTAAGTTCCCCGCAATTACGATCTCTCCAGTCAGCAAAACCAAACAATATCAAGCAATCTTCCAATCTCCTTGCATCCTCTCGTTTTCGGACTAGTCAAAAGGTAGGATCAGACCTTCGGCTGTCTTTCTCTAAATCAATGGCGTACTACTTCTCTTAGTTGTCGGCTTGGGGAGGAGGCGGCACGTGAGTCTTGGTCGGGGCAGGAGGAGGGGGCGGGGGAACATCTCTCTCCTGGGGAGGATGAGGCTTCTTGGTTGGCGGAGGGGGAGGTGGGCCATCCTCACGCTTCTCAGGAGGAGGAGGTCGCTTCTCCGGTGGGGGAGGCGGCGGGGGGACGCCTCTAGCCTCGGGAGGATGGGGCTTCTCAGTAGGAGGGGGAGGAGGAGGGTGCTCGCCTCTCTCCTGAGGAGGATGGGGCTTCTTTGGGGGAGGTGGTGGGGGAGGAACACCTCGCGCCGCAGGAGGGTGAGGCTTCTTAGTAGGAGGTGGCGGAGGCGGGCCAGCTTCCCTCTTCTCCGGAGGAGGGGGTCGCTTAGTCGGCGGAGGCGGAGGTGGACCGGCATCTCTCTCCTCAGGGGGATGAGGCTTCTTAGCCGGCGGCGGAGGCGGAGGAACACCTCGCTCTCCTACAGGAGGAGGCGGAGGAGGAAGATGGCTCTTAGAAGGCGGGGGCGGTGGGCCGACATCGCGCTGCTCCGGTGGTGGAGGCAAGTGAGTAGGCTTCGAAGGAGGTGGTGGTGGGTTGGCTGGAATTGCCACCGCCACAGAAACAAGAAGGGTGGTTGCAAGAGTAGAAAACTTCATCTTGCTTGTTTCGTTTTTCGCTAAGCTAACTGTATAAGATTGTAGTTGTCGATGTTGTTGGAATGCTGATGCTGATGCTGATGCTGTCGACTGGATGAGCTTAAGGCCGGGACACAAGAGGCTTTATACACTTCTCAGAGCACGCGAAACTTCAATTTTTGCGTTTTGAGCACTGATGATGTGATTCTCTATTAGCTGTCCGCGTCGTCATCCTTCTCAGTCCAAACCATGGATCGTCAATGATCTTCACTGCCCAATGCGTACCCTACGGAGTTTCTCACACCGGTATGAAGACATCCGCGCCGTCCTCTAGGAGTCGCTCTCATGTTACTTACTATTCGCCGACATTCTCATTACATGATACAAATTGAAGTCGTTCTACTAACGGTCCTATACTAGTGATGGATCTTCACACGGGTGTTTCCGCAAGGCGGGTTGGGAAACAATTGGATTCAGCCGTTTCGTGATAGCTTACGACGCCGCGTTTATTGCTCACCAGGGGACAGAACCATTCAAGTGTGAGCTCACGACATGAGGAAGGCCAATGTCGTTGTTGCTCGGTGGAGACGGCCACAGCCAATGTGGAGCTTAGTGTAGTAGAGCTTGCGTGTTCAAGCTCCCAACCCCTGTTAATAATCAATCTAATCTTAACGTCTTCGCGTCTCAAGTACCGTAAAAGATGCACAAGCCACACCGGTCTACTAAGCGTCATGACTAGCCCTGTAGCTATTCTTGTTCAATACTTGGGTACTTAGCCCAGGTACGAGGTATGGGGAGCCTCAGTTCGGCAGTCGCTGAGCTTGAAATGACGTTTAGCATGGGTGTCAAGTTGCCGGCGTTGGTTGAACCGCAGTTAGGGCGGCGTCGTAGTCGTGCCATTGTGGAGTACCCCATTGCCTGTTCTCTAATTCGACCGGATCTCATTCAAACGAATTCCTTATGTGTGCTTGTACAGATTAATGACATGTAAATCGAGGATTAATTCTTCATTACACGCGTTTCTCGATACTTAGGGGAAATATTTGACCCAAGTAGAAATGTCACCATATTGTCCGATATACGCCCGTACAGATAACTACCTACTAGCCTATACTTTGAATACATAGGTACATGAAGCCGGCTACTTTCTGTTTCTTCCAAGGTTGTTCAAGACCTTGTACAGGATCAACCCAGTTCTCAATACACTACTCGTCATATGTGGTGTAACTTGAGTGATGAAGAAAACATGACAATGATGCTCGTTTAATGCGAAGCCCTGTTCCTTCCTAGCCATCAATGACATCCTTGAGTCTTGAAGGCTGAATATTATAGAGGGGAGTCTGACGTGGCGGCAAATATCATCCATGCATAGGTAGAAGATTGAGGCACTTCTATGGCCCGAATCGCGATTGCGCGTAGCTTAATTCCCCAAGGGAATATTGGACTAGCGGTGTATAGCGCCTAGGTAATTTGACGAGCCTGATATTACCTAGGTATTTGGTTTCGTCGGAGAATTAAATCCTTCTATCCTGGCTTGGGTAAGTACCTTGAGGTCAATCATACTTCTCCAAGGCCTACTCAATAGTTGTAACTGTTTAACTGAGGAGTATGCCTTGCCAGTATCTTTGGCATCGATGGTTTTGCTAGCGAAGGGGCACATGGTATTGCTAACACGCTCCTGAACATGATAGGATACCCTTCTTGACCCGGACGAAAATACCTAACGCGCGTCGAAGATATTAGGAAACACCCAAGAATATCTTGAAAGTGAAGAACAAAACACCACATATTCATCTCTTTCGCCTCAGGAGTAAATATTACCAGGGGCAGAATCAAGGAATTTTGAATTAAGGCAAGGATCGATTCAGAAATACCTACATTGCTGAAGAACCAATCCGGTCCCTAGTCAACCCTGCCATTTCTATTGGAAGCTACGAGTATTTTATTGTATGCATTTGTACGAATATTCTATTGTATTGGCTCTTTGATTGCTGTTACCATTATTGGATTAGCAATGGGCGGAGATCTCCAACCCCTGAATCAATGGATCGATTCTAACACTAGTATGAGGAATGATATTCAGGACCATCTACTATTCAATGCTCAAATCAACTGTTAGAGGTAACGAAAAAATCTTTTCCTAATTTACCACTTGCATATCTAGGATAGTAGTTACGATACAGAAGTCCTGCCGCTCTGATATAGCACAGGCGGAATTATCAATACCCGCGCCACCTGATTCCGAGTTTACGCGTTTAATAGGGGGTTGTCTCTCTAGGGTACTACGGGCTTCAGCTATGCCGAGGCGAGTCTGTGAATCCGCTATTTTCCTTTGGGGTGGCGCTCTACAGCAAGATTTATCGTGTCTATTGTTGTTTTAATCACTTTGCTTCGGACTGTTTCTTATTTTGATGCCAATCGGATGATTTTGTGCACATTCTCTTCACTCTCTATATGTGACCGTGGATATTAATAAACAGCTAAGTTGGAATACTCAAGCTTTCTTGTTTATTATGCTCTTTGAACTCGAAATAGGGGGTAGCATCATTGCCTAGGGGTAGCTTATGAATAGGAATTGATGAATATTCATCGGACACGAGTTTTCATTCTACGCAACCGCGTAGCGAAACACGAACCAAGTCTTGCTTGTTGCCATTTCTCTCCACCATACATCCATTTCATCTCCTAGCCCTCCACGTGTATAACATCCGTTGACCTTCCAAGACATTACCGAGCATCGCGCCAATTGTCCTATGTCCGTTATGGTATTCTCTTACTCTCTCAAAGGAAATAATCGTCGCTGCCCGCCGCCCCATTTCGATCGATTACTTAACCCAACAAATCGAACGCATTTACAACTGTCGAAAAAAAAAAGATCAATGTCTCGTATAGTGATTAAGGAAAGTGGGAGGTTGTTTTCCGATGCATAGATATCCCTTAGAATGTATTGAAAAACTCCTAGACAGGTAGGTGTACCTAGATAAGTAGCTCGTGGAAATGACTGACTGATAACCAACATATTTTCATGAGACTCGTGAAGGAGAAAAGAGTGCGGAGGTGATGATTGACCTAATTACCTAGGTACACATCAGCCCCGAAGAAACAAATACTACATACCGCCGATGTACCTTAGCAAGTATCGACCTACTTAAGTAATCGAACGTCGAACGTCATATCCATTTAGCATTTGCGAGCGTTCCTAGGTATTTAGAATAATATCTCTTACGTGCTCATCTTCGTCCAATAGCGCGCGAGGTCCTTATAGGTAATCCGATGTCGCGATGGTACTAACTCGGTCGCTAGTAGATACTAATCTGAATCCAGCCAATATTATACGTTCTAGCTATCCGTTCCATCACCCGTCGGGTGTATTGATTCCCCAAATTCGGCTCATGTCGACGCCGGCCATTTATTACTATGAATTTCGCCAGTTGTAACCCCATTGACATCACATCATTATCCCCGCCCGGGTTTGACGGCTTGTATCATATATAGTCCCAGGTGTCCGGCAATTGACCCCTGACATCGACGAAGCTCCGAAAATATTTAACCTCACTCTTCAGAAATACCTCTCGCAAGCGAGGAACGTGGAACAAACTAGTACCTAGGTGGACATCATGACAAGCTCAATCAAAAATGTCGTTGTAGTCGGGGTGAGTAATGCCTCTGCGTGAAGCATAGGACCATCTCGATAGTCAATTGAAGTACTAATGTAACTATTGCTTCTTAGGCGTCGGGAAACCTTGGCAAGGAAGTTGTCGAGGAACTCATTAAAGCGAATTTCAATGTGACGGCATTCACACGCGAGAACTCCACGTCCACCTTTCCCCCAAACGTGACCGTCAAGAAAGTCAATTATCAGTCGGTCGAATCCTTGACTACAGCCTTGGAGGGACAAGATGCTGTAGTATCCACTATCGCGACCGTAGCTATTGGTAGTCAGACTGCACTAGTCGACGCCGCTCTAGCAGCCAAGGTCAAGCGATTCATCCCCTCGGAGTTTGGCGTCAATACCAGAATTCTGGGTGACACCGCGATTGGTACCATTCTCCAAGGCAAGGTCAAGACCCTTGATTACATCAATGGCAAGTCGCAAGAAAACCCATGGTTCACATGGACGGGCATCTCGAGCGGGTTATTTTTCGACTGGGTAAGCGTAACATGACACTGCAATTGACGATTAGTTGTAGGACTCAGCGCTAATATAAAAGTATGATCTATAGGGACTCAAGTACGGAACAAACGGGTTCAATAAAGATACTAAAACTGCAGTCATCTACGACTCGGGGAACGAACCTGTGCAAGCTTCGAATCTGGCCTTCGTTGGTAAGGCCATCGTTGCCATCTTATCCCAGCCAGATAAGACAGCTAACCAATATCTTACCATCGCCTCGTTTAATCCGTCTCAGAACCAAATTCTTGAGATAGTGGAGGCGGAGACGGGAGAGAAATGGAAGGTGGATCATGCTAGTACAGCTGAGCAGGAAAAGATCGGGTTGGAAAAGTTGAGCAAAGGGGATTACAGCGCCTTCTCTAACCTCTTACGGAGGCGTGTCTATGCGGATGGTGCCAACCATGCTGTCAAAGGAGACAAAAATGCGGCGACCACCCTTGGGCTTCAGGAAGAAGATCTAGCAGCAACCGTCAAGGCATGGCTACATAATTAAGCAAAATTAGGTGCAGCAGGGAATAGATACCTAGGTAGCACGTCTGTTGAAAGTTAGAATGGCAGGCCAATGTTCTACAATGACCCGGATTTCCCATTTACTTATAGATACCGGGACGAAATTTGCACTAGATATTTGAGCACCCAGGTGATATTTTCTTCATGGTAATTTCGCGTTAAACTATCAAGCCCGCTACTCGCTGGTACAAGATTCAACTATATACATGGGATCCGGTTCATTAACCTTTTTATAGGTAGATAGCCGCGGAGTATCGTTCTACTTAGGCAAGAGTGGGGACCTCCCAAGGAGCCCAGTCGGCAACGCTCACGGTCGCACTGCTCTTCTCGACCTCGGGAGGCGCCGTCGTGCCAGCGAGAAGGAAGTAGTTGATGTAGGCAGTAAGCTCGGATTGCTGAGAAGAAGGGAATTGACAGTGACTGTGGCCACCAACGAGGGAGAAACCCATGTTGGTAGGTACGCCGAGACCCTTGTAGATGAGACGACCAGCCTTCATGCAACCAGTTGTACTGACGGGGCCCAACCAGTCGATGTCGTTCTCGAAAGATAGGAGACCACGGGGGGCGACAAGAGCGGCCAAGAAGTGGTGGTCCTCGGGCATGGTGTTAGTCTTGGAAGTGTAGGCGTCTAGGTTCTTGCTGAACCACACGTTCTCACCGACGATTTCGCCGGCGGTTTGGATGTTCTTGCCCTTGCTGTGCTCATCGTCGGAGATACGCCAGCAGGCAGCACCACCGGAACCGGACTCCTGAGGAAGAGTAAGAGCAATACGGTTGGCGAGGGCACCGACGATGAAAGCACCCTTCCCGTTTCGGGAGCAACCCGTGGTTCCGAGCCTCTTGGGGTCAATGCCAGTTTTGTCGGCGCCAAGCTGCTCGAGACCGTCAATGAGACGGTCGACACCCCAAGCCCACGCGGTCAAAGCACCGGCAGTGTGGGTGTTTCCGAAGAGTGTGTAGAAAGCACCCTGTCCGCGGGAACTTCCGGACGCCTGCGAGGCGAATTGGTCGTTGTTGAAGCCGATGGTGCCGACGGTACCGGGGATGGGCAACGAAGAGCCACCGATGGTGACGATAGCCGGGCCGGGGCTGGTGCTAGCCTTCTTGATCGAGGCGTTGATTGTTACGGATTTGGAGCCGACTGTGACCTTGACGGATAATGTGCTTCCGGATAGCGAAGCCTCGACTTTGTCAGGTGGCGGGGGGTACACGCCTAGCTCGTATTGTTGCAAGAGCTTGCTGATCTCTTGCTGACGGCAAGTCCAGTCAGCCTTGCTAGCGACCTTCTTGCCATCTTGGAAGGTGAACGGGTCCGGTAGCTTGGCGAAGTCTACAGCCGGGTAGGTGTCCTTGAGGGAGCAGTCAGAGGTGTTCTGGCGCTCGTAGATCTCCGCGAACGGCAAGGCACAAGCTGTAGCGCCCAGCAGGAGGGCGGAAGTCAGGCGGCGCATCATTTTGGACACTGTGATTGGCAGCTGGCTGGGAAGAGGAATTCTGGGAAGTGATGTGCCTCGTAGGTTAGTCAACGACGTGATCATGGTATGGGGGCGGCTCTTTTATATATATCCAGTCGAGGGGGTCGGTTACGGAATAAGCCACGCTTATACCCCCTGTCAGTTTTCCAATTTCCGGCTGATTGCTATATGCCTGAACCGGATTGACCAGGCGTTTTCCCATTTCCAAGTTGATAGATGGAGGGGTGCGCGGACGAATCCGGTGACAGATACAGCCCTGGCCAAGTCTCGACGTCCAGGTGCTCTCCACTATAAAGGACATAATAAATAACCATCGCATTTACTTTTTTAGAAGGCTCAAAAAGTATGTGGCGCTTAAGCTTCCCTGTTGCGCGTGGCAAGACTTTGACCCCTTGCACCGAGATCTCCTTGGCACTTTGGGGATGATGGAGGATTGTCTAGCATAAGGAGCCTCCACGTCTCCAAGTGTGGAGGAGATTGGCTAATATGGTTAATATCGCTTGCGCGGGTGTGCAAGCTCACCTAAACGTAGTATTAATATGATCATTGCTAATATGCCAAAAGAATAACCCTGGTTACCTGCTTAGGTACCTAGGTTTCCTTGAGGCGCAACCTCAATATACTCGGTAGGCTTGCGGGGAAGCATCCTTCTCACTGACGTAAACATTCAAGAACTTGGTAGGTCGTGTAACCCCTTTCGTGCGACAATACGCATTCGATTACTCGGGCAGGAAGTCGACATGTTCTCATTGAATCATCTCGCCAAATCATAACATTTAAGTGTCGGTTAGACACTTAGATGTACCTAGGTATGTTTTAAAATGATTAAAATACACCAATTCTCCTTTGACGGTTAGATAGCTTTCACCCCTTGCATGATTATAATAGATGGTTTAATAAGTTCCTCCAACCCGGTGTGGCTTCAGCAGCCCATGCGAAATGATCATCTAGGGTATATCTTTCTTTAGGCATGGCTAATTCAGGTTCCTATTCTTAGACGTGGAAAAAATCGATGATCCGAACTTGATGGTCTCGTAAATAGCCGGACAGGCAGCGTTGCATCGAATCGCTCGTTAGACGCTCCGAATTACCGCACGTGGTTAAAGCATCAACCGACTATGTCCTCAAGTATCATTCGACACATTTAGAGAATCTGGCCCAGCTTCCAAGATGGTTCAAATACTTCGAGCGACAGTGGCAAGATTCCCCAGATTCTTGGCAGCCGGTAGTTGCTTGCCTAAGTGGTAACTTGTTCGAATTCGCAAGTCGACGACGAGGCTACGGTGATGCAGTCTTAGACGCCAATTTCGCCAAAAGGAACCTCGCTACCGTTCGATAAATACCCAATTATGGCGAGACTGCTCTTGTTAACAGCGCTAGCGTTGCTAGTCAGCTCGGTCGTCGCCCATGGTGGTCTTGCGAATTATACAGTCGGAGACACTTGGTACAGGGGGTAGGTGTCCCAATCTTTCAGAGATTCCAAGATTCCATGTCGCATATAGTTTCACGAAAAGTCAAACGAAGGGTCGCTAAAATCCGAGTATAGGTTCAGCCCGGACGACCCCTTAGGGGATCAAGAAGGGAAACCATGGATGATCCAAAGAATATGGGCGAGCATCGACCCAATCTTCTTCGTAAATGATACTGGCCTCGCATGCAATACCCCAGGCACTGCACCGCCGTCATATATCCCCATCGCAGCTGGGGACAATATCACAGCCGTCTATTGGTATTGGCTACATCCCTATGGACCGATGTCAGTATGGTTAGCCGACTGTGGCGCCTCTTGTGAAGATGCCAACGTGAACGATCTGAATTTCTTCAAGATCTGGGAGGCAGGTTTGTTGGAAGGCAATATTGTAGAAGGTATCTGGTATCAGAAGAAATTTCAGAATTGGGATGGTTCGCCAGACCTTTGGCCCGTCACGATACCGGCCACTATCAAACCAGGTCTTTACGTTATAAGGCACGAGATCCTGAGTATTCACATCGAAGACAAGCCTCAGTTCTACCCCGAATGTGCACATTTGAATATCACTGGGTCCGGTACGGCGGTTCCTTCGCCCGAATATCTCGCCAAGTTCCCCGGGACATATAAGGAAGACGGTAAGCTCTTCGAATGCTTTTGTTAATTGCTCGACACACCGCTAACAGAGTTAGACCCGTCAATAAAAATTGATATTTACTCGGATGCAGTAAAAGCACAGACGGTAAGAGAATACCATCTCCTATAGAGTAAGCCCTAACGTGTCGCGTAGAATTACACAATTCCAGGACCTCCAGTATGGAACGGGTAAGTGGCCATATTACTCACATAACACTTCGAAGAGCCACATCCTAACATCCCATAGATTCGTCAACAAATATTGTCAGGACTGTTAACGATGCATTCGGAATCTAAGTATACTTCATAAGGTACCTAGGTAGTAATAGGTGTTAAGAGAGCAATGCACCTATATCTATCGGTCATCCCGATACATGGTCCATACCTACATATACTTAGGTACATATTTTTCGGGCGGATAATCGCGCTTTATGCATTGTCGTCTCCTTTATGCTCTTTTCTTCGTGACGGTGCGCCGAATGGACTCGACATCGGACTTAGGACACCAGTAGATGGTCCTCGACCGTCAGCCCACTGCGCATCTCTGATACCAATCCATCTCGGCGTCGTAACAGGATCATTTTCGTCGGATAAGTTCGTCCTTCGGAGTGGAAGATCACTAGAACCAGTCTTCTTAATTTTTCCCTCTCCCGTGCTCGCACTTCGCCGTCTGCGTGAACTATAGCTGCTTCTATCGCCATCCACCCAGAGGCCGTCGTTCACAAGTTCCGTAAACTTTCCATTCTTCGCAACAAGTTCATTGTAAGGCCCTGCTTCCACCGCGCATCCCTGATCAATTACAACAATGCGGTCTGCCACGCGCATCATTTCTTTACTATGTGTAATCACGACAATAGATAGTTCCTCTTGTAACATGCCGGCGGCGAGAACACCCAGATCATCCTCTCGATCACGCATGGTGAATCTGGCGATACGCATCAAATGCTCGATCGTGTGCCTCACTGCCTCTGCGCCCTCGGCGTCTAATGCGCTCGTAGGCTCATCCAGAACTAAAAGTTTGGGTCGGCGAGCCAAAGCCCTAGCAATACAAATGCGTTGTGCTTGCCCGCCGCTAATGGATTGGCCTCCATCGCCAACAATCGTATCGTACCCGGCCGCCAAGCTATGGATGAAATCGTGGATTCCCGCTTCCTTAGCCGCTCGCTCAAGGTTATCTGACTTACGAAGCAACGAGTCCTCCGGTAGGCCATAGGAAATATTCCCAGCGATAGTAGCGGGAAAAAGAAATGGTACTTGTGGAACGTAGCCAATGTGGTTTCTGAGATCGATGATGTTGATCTCGGAAACTGGGGTTAATGCGAAAGTAAGCTGTTGTCGTCGCTGCCCGCCCGACAGATCTGGTACGTACAGGCCCACGATGATAGAAGCAATCGTACTTTTGCCGCAACCCGAAGGGCCAACGATTGCGGTTGATGTTCCGGCGTCGACCGCAAGTGTGAGGTTTCGAAGCACTATGTTCTTCATCGAAGACGGGTAAGCGAAATAAAGCCCTTCCATCCGAATTGGGAGAGGGCTTGTTAGTTTGGTGCCTCCAGTTGGTTCGTGAGAGGTTCCCACGGGCAGAGTCGCGTAATAGAGAAGTTGGGCGGCAGTAGCCTGAGCTGTAGATATGCTTGGTACGGAATTCAGAATGTTAGAGGCGGTGGTGAGGCCGAGAACTAGTAAATTCACCACCTGTAAAATAGCGCTCACCGTCACCTCCCTATTGACGGTGAGGAGCACAGTCGCATACCAGAAAATGAGGGCCATCATGAACCAGAATATAGACTGCCAACAAGCGAATAGGGTAGCGGTCCAGACGGCTTTTCTAACGCCGATCTCGAAGGCTTTACCGATAGACTTATCATATTTAACAGAAAAAAAGTGTTCCAGCGTTAAAGCACGGACGACACGTATGTTGAGAAAGGTCTCAGTCAAAATCGTGCTAGTTTCTTGGGCGGCCTTGTTAGATCGTGTTTCCCATTTCTGTGACACGAACGCGTAACCCTTCGTAGCTGCAATGAGAAGCGGGGCACTTCCAAGGCTGACGAGAGTGAGCTTCCACGAGATAATTAAAGCCCATATGATAGTGGTCAGGATCATGATCACGACGACAAGGAGTTGGGGTGCGAATCGTCCAATGAGATTTCGCATCTCCTCGGCATTCCTATCCATGCATTCGCTGATGCGAACTGTTGAGTGATCGGGTTTATCAAACCATGCCTTTGGTTGTCGCAAGATCCTGTTTAATGCTTGCATTCGGAGGGCGTTAACCCAGGCTTGACCCGCCCACTGTACCAAGTACTGGCTGAGGAACGTCGATACCGCCCCTAGAAAAGCTATGAGCAGCAAGTATAGAGCCCACTTTGTTCCAGCTTCCATCTTGTTGCCTCCAGAATATAGCACAGCTAGAAGATTAGCAAATATGACAGAGAAAGCTGGCACAGACCCCGCAACCAAAATACACATGACAAACCCGATGAGGAGTGCGATTCTTTGGGTTAGACTCAGACAAGGCCAGACAGTCCTATATATGCCCCATAGAGATATTCGCTCATTCTTTTCACTTTTTTTATGGTCATCGCCATTATGCGATTCAGAAATACTCGTGATCGCGCTCTCGGATGCCAAGGCCTGCCGCCCAACCTTACGAAAAGTGCCGACACGATCATCTCGTACCCTATCTCCCAGATCTTGGAGGCGGAGTATGCTCGCCGTTCTATCTGGTACCGTCTTTTGACCAGATATACCGCGGAATAACCGACTTTCATGCTTCCATGACGTCGAGAGTTGTCGACCAAGTGTACCGACAGTTCGGAGGAATTTGCTCTGGGTTATTGGCTCACCAGTTTGCAGTGGACGAGAGTCGGCCTCATCATCATCCCAATGTACCTTGTTTAAGATATGCTGCGAACCACCCATAGCCATCGTGTTCCTACGGGTTAGATATTGGCTGTCGCGCCTATCAAAGGGCCAGAAATATTTCGATAAGGTACGATCCTCCGGTTGGGCGGTGCTTCTAGGTCGAGAAAAATTTATAATGGTATTTGTTTCTTGGTCGCTTATTTCGCCATCATCCGCGGCTAGAGAAGAGACAAGTACAGAAAAGACGCCACCCTTTTGAAGCTGCAGATCTTTGCGATGCCCCGCTTGAACGACCCGCGCATCGTCCATAACATATATAAAGTCATAATCCTGAATCTGTGCGACTTCGTGCGTAATTATGATGGTTGTCTTATCTTGTCGCCACTGTCTAATCGCATCCATTATTAGGCTTCGACTCACTGGATCAAGTCCGCTGGTGATTTCGTCCAGTATAAGCACCGGTGGGTCGCGTATCTTCGCCCTCGCGAGAGCTAGTCGTTGTTTCTGACCACCGCTGAGATCGTGACCACCAGGTCCTACGTAAGTATCGAGACCATTGGGAAGGCCAGCAAGCGTCGACTGGAGCAATGCTGTTTCGCATGCGGTCGTTATTTCCGCGCTGGAAACTCGCGTAGGATTCGGGTGACCCATTGCGACATTTATGGAGAAAGTATCGTTGAAGAGGACGCTCGTCTGCTGGATCAAAGTGATATTTTTCCGTACCCATTCAACGTCGAGAGTTTGAAGTGCGTAGCCGTCGATCAAAATATCGCCACTAAGAGGCTCGTAGAAATTTAACAACAGATTACCCAATGTGCTCTTCCCTGAACCACTTCGCCCGACGACAAAATATAGTTGGCCTGCTTGGAAGGAGAACGAGGACTTGTTCAATACAATCTTCGACGGATTCGACGGGTACGCAAAGGTGACCTAGAAGCCCGCTCAAGTTAGTTACGAAATACGTATCAACTAGTAGGATTTCGTACGAGGAACCTACATGGTCAAATTTGATATTGCCGAAACAATGCTTCGGTTGCCGGCTACCGATCATTCGTTGTACTCTTCGTCCACCTTCAATTTCGTTCGCTATGAAATACAATGCTTGGCCGGCTGACATTCCTCTCGCAAGGACCATGTACATCGGTATAAAAGCCTCGATGGCCTGTAATGCAGCAAGAGCTGCGTAAAAGGTCGTCATGACATTACCCGGGCTTAATCCTTCATTGACTAAAACGACGCCGTAGTAGAATCCGAGGACGAACATCCCGTCTATCCATAATCGAACATAGCAAAATTGGCCCGCGCTCGCCCTAGCTTGGATAAGATATTTGTCCATGGACCGTCGAATTGCCTGGAGGTACTGCCAAGTCTCGTGATCGGTACCGTTGAAAGCCTTTACTAGGTCTATGGCGGTGACTGCAGATATCACAAATTTGGATGCTCGGCCTAACTCCAGCTTCTGAGCCTGAATCGCTTGCTTCAACGTGCGGCTCAGCATAGCGAGTATAATGACGGAAATAGGTACCGTAGCGAGGAGAACAAGGGTGAGTTTCCACGAACCGTTCAAAGCCACGACGAGATTCGCAAGCGACGTAGCTATTTCTGCCGCAAGGGAACCAAGCGCTACCGACGACGCCATCTGGAGCTCTCGGGTTTGTCTATTATTATGTCAGCTATTCGTTTCAATTGCGAGCCATAATAGAATTGAGGAGGGGGCATTACGTTTGCATTCTAATGAGTAAACTAGCAACTCCGTCCTGCTGGCAGTCGAACCATCGCATATCCTTCTTTAATAGAGCGAAGAACATTTTTTGACGAATATTTCTCGCTTGGAGCTCGCTAAAAACAATCCAAGATAGCATGAAGGAGAAATTGACGATCCATCCTGCGCCACCGATGAGAACCAATACAACACACCAGGATGAAACTTGAGCGAGGGTGTCTGGCCCAGCCAACTGCCCAGACCCAAATTCGGAGATAGCCTCAAATATCTTGCCGATGAGAATAGCTAGAGCAGTCCTCAAGGCACCCGAAAACAAAGCTGTTATTAGACCCGCAGTCAACGGGCCACAATTTTGCCATGTCACAAAAGTAAATAAATGTTTGAGAGATGGTTGTCCCTTCATTTCTTTTGGTCGGTGTTGTTGTTGTTGCTGCGGTTGAGGCTTCTGCGGCTGTTGGTAAAATTGTCGAGGCTCCATTCACGAGAATAACGAAGACACGAGCACTTTGTGTGTACTATTGAAAAGCGAATGTGGATTTGATAAGGTCCGAATTGGACGAATTGTATGGGTAGAAGCATTTGGTTGCCTGTGGGATGTTTTGCTGCTTTGATGCGTCAAATAACATAGGAATACTCGTTGATGAGGGCCTAAGGGATGTTATGTTTACCTAGAAGATACGTATTTCAGTTTGATATTAAATCAACCCCATTCCTGTCCCAGATATTATGCCATTATTTATTCCGATATTGGAATAGATTTGTCAGTGGCAAAGGGCTTTGTTGAATTACTTGCCTTTGTGATTGCTCGTAACACGTGCCGTCGCGTTCAATAAATAGATACGAATAAAAGAAGGACAATAAGAGACAACTACCACACGCTTTGAATTTAATAGGATGATCCCAGCCTAAATTTCTTGTCACGGCGAAATCAATGCCAAAACACAGTAAGTTCGCGATACCGACAAATCTGTGAGTCGTCCGCGCCCGTCTATTTGTCCCTGAGGCCAAATGCTACATGCATCTAGACGTTGTTAGTGCAAGACAATGCTCTGAGGGATATAGAGGCGCTCTAGCTGAGGGTTAAAAGAATACAACCACCTCAATTCATTCCTCTTAATATAAATTGATTTGAGGATTCTAGATCGTGTTGGCCTTCTCCTAGGCCTTATACACCCATCCATTCCCACCCTCCTCAATCCCTTCTTTTGTATGGGTATCATTGTCGACGATGGTGGTAACTGAAAAATAATCTCGCCGTTGGCATTCGTTGGTACTAAATCGTATTTCGTGAGCCCTAGGACTTGGCGATACCTTTAGCCTTCTCGTAAATCCAATCATTCAGACCAGCCTTGTTTCTCGCGATCTCGACCGCATAGAACTGCATTCGAGGTACTAAAACGAAAGAAATGAATTAGAGAAGCCTTTTTAACTAAAAGCATTTTGAAGAGGGGCATTTTATACCGAAGATGGTTGTGTCCTGTTCGTATTCTACTTTCGGGCTCGTCCGTAGCATGGTGCCGAAGTTATAATCATCGACTCTCTTTTCATAAGCCATCATAAACTTGCGCCATCGTTCCTTGCCTGACTTATTCTTCATCTCGTCTTCGTTGATAGTGGCAGCAGGGTCGAAGTCGGGGAATTCGGTTTTCAGATGGTTGTAGATCTCGTCGTCCATCTTGGTCAATCGTAAGGATGAACCTCGGACCTTCTCGAGGATAGCCCAGTACGTCTCGAGATGCTGAACCGCTGCGATCGTGGCAAAGTCAGAATACAACATTAAAATCTTAGCTTAGGTATTAAATCGCACGCACCTTTCACTGCAAATTGCTTCTCGATCTATTATAGATTAACCCGTGTTAGCCGATGGCTAGACAATGTAGTCAAGGTCGCTGATTTCTTACGTCTTCAAGATTGTCTGCATTGTCTGCATCGAAGTTCTTCGGAACTGGTCCGGACATCTTGGTAATTTCCTCCATGATGGATTATCTACCGAATGAAATATCGTGCCAGTATTATTATCACCTGAGTCAAAGTTTGGATATACCGGTGGTTTTGGTGGGAAAAATAGGAATTGTCGAAAATTGATGAAGAAGTTTGGGGGATAGTTACATGTAGCAATCCGATTGAAAAGAACAAGAAAAAGAAAATCGTCATAAGAGTTTGGACTGGAGGGGTTTGACGCGGGACGGACTAAGCAAGCTAAGGCCCCAGCGCGGGGCACGTATAACTCTTAAATAAATATTTATTATGTCATCAATATTATCATTATAAAAGATCTTATCCCCCGTAATGTAATTGTGCGATAATTACGTTTATCATCATTCCCGTCGTCATCGCTCGACTGGTAGTCAACTCTATCTTGGAGCTGCCATCTTACTCTACCCTTACTATAACGAATAACGAGCGTATATTGTTGAACCCCATAGCTTCATTACGAGGGGAAATAAATATCCGAAGATAGCGACCGACGAAAAAACCCATTCATCGAAATAGTGACAATCTAGAGTTAGCACCGATACATCTTCAGCCTTCATTTATGGTCAAGGGCCTATTTATAATCATCGTCAGCATTGGGGGGGAACCGGATTGACATGAATTTTTGGAAAACTCACGATCGCGAATGAACTTCTTGCCCGAATCTTATCTCCAAATAATACCAACACCCACGGTACTACTGTCAACGCTGTTGCGATTCCTCCCAACAATCCACCCATCGCATCCTCTCCCAAGTTTCGGATCAATAAACCCGTTACGAGAGGGAAACATCCCCCGAGGACGTTACGACAGAAAGATTGGGCTGCTAAAGCTGAGGAAGCATACGCTTGGTAGATATCCGCAAGATAATTAAAGGTAGCGAGGTAGACATAAAAAATGCCCATCGTGGCAAGGAAGATGGCAAATGTAGGAACCATCCAATGCGTTGATGGTTGTGCTGAGAATCCAAATAAGTAGAGACCTATCGGAAGGAGTATAGAAGTGAAACAGGTAAAGTATAGTCGTGCTTCCGGGGACTCGGCCGGGAATTTCCGTCGCAAGAAACCCCAAAATCCTTCACCTTCGACATTCTCATCGTTGTCGTTGTCTATGGCATCTCCTACGCTGTCTGTCTCAGTGTCATCCGACTCCGATCGCCACTTGGGATGGTTGAGCACACTCTCTTGGTATATACCAATGATTGTGGATATTACAGACCCGACGATCATAGCCGTGAAGACGTAACCGGACTGTTCAATGTTGAAGTCGTACTGCCGCTGGAACACAAGAGGTATAGATCCGAAGGTAAGATAAAGGATGGCCCATGCGAAGGACACCCACAGGGAAAAGAAAAATACGATGGGTTCCGTGAAGAGCAACAAGAACGGCCTGCATAGCGATACAGTTATCATTGTCGTGATAGATGCGCGCTGTTCATCCTCCCTAACGATCCATCTGATTCGCTGGAGCCGCACGGCCCTCCTGGAATTAGTCGGTCTGCGTCGAGGTGAGGTAGGTGTCACAGCTGATGAAGCGGGAAGGGGAGGCTTCTCTGGCGAATCCAATCCCGAATTTGCTATCACTGCTGTCGAATCACCTTTTGATCCGTGCACATATACTCCAAATATACCCTTCTCTTCCAATTGCCCATACCATTTGTTAAGAGTTTTCGCCTTTCTCGATAAGAGTACAGATCCTCGACTCTCCTTAAAGAAGACTACAACGGCAACCATCAAGACAAAGTCTATGATAACTAATGTGGATAAAAATTACACGTAAGTTTTTATCGTCCACTGATAATTTTCGTGAGAAGAACTAGGATAAAATCGAAATAAATAAAGACTTACCCTGATGCCAAAATATCCATTTCCATTTGTCACCCTCTCCTTCCCAAGTCTGAACCATCACCGCAGCCACAAGGGGCCCTAGGCCAGTGCCAATTAAAACGGCACCAGAGAACAGAGCCATAGGGGTATTACGATCCTCCTTGTCGTACATATCAGCAATGACGCCTCCCACCATGGTACTAAAGACGCTTCCGCCGACGCCCTTGAGAAATCGGGCGACCAGCATACCTGCTAGATTTGTAACCACGCCGCAGATGCCCTGGAAGAGAACGAAGACGACGCCAGCAATCGCGAAGATGGGATAGCGCCCATTCACCTCGGAAAATGGGGCGAGGACCATAGGAGCGACGGCGAAGCCTACGCAGAATGTTGTCACACCTACTAGCGCGCTCTCATGCGTCGTATTCAGATCTGAAGCAATCAGATCCGCAGCTTGCGAATAAGCACCAGCCGCATACGCAGTGAACAAGGTGGCGATGCAGGATATAGCTACCATGACCCCCTTGCGTGTCTTGGGCCAGGTTAATGGATTTTCGAACTGCGAGAGGTCGGGACATGCCGGTAGGTCGCTACGATCCAGCTGCGAATCTTCCAGATTCGGACGCGCCACCGGTGTATTAAACGTCAGGTAACGATAGCTGATAGGCGTATCTGCATCGGGTAGAGGTATATCATCTTCGATCTCTTCGCGGGTGCCGTGCTGTCCCAAGCCACGCTGCGCAGCCAAGGATTGTCCTGCCGGGATGCTGGGGTGCTCTGTCTCATATTTCTCGGTGATCTCGTCAAGAACTGGGTTGTCCGCATGTTCGCCATCTAAAACAGGCGCCAGCCCGCTACCATTATTGGTCAATCCCATCATTCGCAAGACTGAATCCTTTTTCCAAGCCGTCCTGTATCCGATGAGATGAGTATTACAATTAGCCGGTGGGCGGATTAGCAGGATTCAAAGAGAAAAAAGCAAAAGACAGTTCCGGATAGTCTAAGACAAGCTTCAAAACACGGATATCACCCGAGGTTTATAGGATCCTCGTGATTGGTTGAAGACAAGTGTTGGGATGTAAGGTTAGAGTCAACGAAGGGTAATGCAACCTCGCTTTGACTTAGGGTCGATTATACAACCGCTCACTTGAGAAGCTTTCGGTCCGCACCGTAGTCTGCAGAACTTTTACGGGAGTCAACCAGTCAACTACATATCGACCGGGGCGGTGTGGGAGATTGCATGTGTGATCGTAACCACCCATCCGGCGGTCATTGTCCAGCTTGCCAGCTAGCGTTACAGCATATTTTGTTTGCTAATCGGAGAATGCTACCCGCGAAGTTTACCGCGAAGTGACGAGGCCGATGTATCGGGCACCCATATGTCAAATTTTCAAAGGAACTTTCAGTAAACCGGACAGATATTCCCGACTATTCCCGCTCTTAGGGAGGCCCTGTGGATATCGTCATTCAAAATTCCATTTGGGTTGCCCCATTCTTTTGTGGATACCCGGTTCGCCATCGGATCCCAAGGCCAAGGAAGTCGATGCCAAGTAGGGACGTAGCTCGGAGACATAGCCAATAGGAGACTCAATTTAATGGTCCACATTAGCTCACTCTTCAAATTCTTAGTCCTGTGGTGTATTAGATTATATCCGAATTAGGCCTACCACCTTCATGTGTAGCCGTTTTCTCTCTTATAAATCGCCAACATGAATTTTGAGGCATAACAGCAACTACTTGCAAGGCCCTACTCTTCCAGAGTAATTTGTAAGATTGAACGGGTGGAATTCACCCGCAATACCTCATTTTGATGACAAACTCGGTGTATTGGACATATTAATCATCGCAAATTAATACCGAATTTCCAAACCATCTTATCGTTATTCAAACAAACCCATTTATTTCAAGACCGGTGAGGGTTCGTCGATTCGAATTTCGACCACATTCCCCCTTCGTGAAGTGGCGGATACAGCCCCAACCTATCCTTTAATATACAGCGTACCTATATATACGTAGCAATTACATGCCAATGGTGTTACACGGTTGTGTCAACTCCTTCAACATTTTTACTGCAAGTACTTACCCTCATGACACCAATTGGGCTTGGGTCAATGTGGAACACTGTTCCTTGGACGCAGTAACGTACCCTCTTCTAGTAGATTCTGCTCGAAGAAGACCTGCATAACTGCTCCAAAAGCACCCATCATGTTTTATAATGTTGTTTTGCGAAATGAAAGCAATACGCAACATCGTGTTACTTGTCCTTGGAAGAAGTTCGGTACTTTCCTACAATCAACACGAAGAACAAAGAAGTGATACTGCTGCTAGTTATTTAGCTTTGGGGAAACAAAGGCTCAGTTCGGCTACCTACGTTGCTAGGAACGTGTATTTAATCCGATGGATGCGATGTTTATAGTACCTATGGCTAAAGAGAAGTTGACGTATGCTACGAAATTCTTAAACTGTTGAACTACATCGATTTCGACCTTTCACTTACGTAAGTACACCATATCAAACAGACATCTTACCCATAATTGGCCAGGAGGTACTGTTTGTTATTATCGTGACTACACCGTAGGCAAGCCTTGATAGCATTGGTTGCATCCAACATAGAAGGAAGATGGGCAAGAAAACCGGTTCCGAAAGTAATCAGTTACCGCCTAAACGAACAACCGCTACGGTTGGTGACTATCAGATTCGTCTTACCGACGGCTGGACCGTTAACGATGGCACATTTATCCAAGTTCCCCTGAATAGGAGGCGCGAGAAAGATGTGCCACATCCAGTGAACGCCGACTTAGTCGAGCGATGCACGTATGGTCTTAGTAGCCTTCAAGTCTGCCGCGATGCTCCAATCACGCCAGCTGCTTTAGACGTTGCGTGCCAACACATCCGCTATTGCCTGCCCTCCAATATTCAGAAATCCGTGCGGGTCGTGCCTCCTTGTGGCCCCGACCTCTGGAGCCAGAATACAGAGCGTGCCGAGGCAGTGTACAAAATGATGCAGGAGACAGATGAGTTAGACGCGTCGGGTACGCAATACTGGTTGTATCCGGAACTCAAAAAGACGCCTTGGACCATCTGGCCTCTCTGGGTAGAAGACAACCACGGGAAAGACTTCGTTTTGGCTGTTGTATATTCTATCCAAGACCAGGCTTTGCGTGGCAAAGAGGGGCCGTCCGTCCCATTCGATCAGGTCATCGCGATTAATGTTTATGACCCACGGCGAGATACTTGGAACGATCACGGGAAATATCGCACCATAGGCGCACGACAGTCATGGTACCGCAGTGCCGTGCTACAGTTTTTGGGAAAGGGGGGATACTACATTAAGGAAGCGAGGTGGATGCATGGAGAAATGTCTCCGATGCAGCTAGGGGAATCGACGTCGGGGGAGCGTTGTTTTGCCGCAGTGAAAGAAATTCTTAACAAGATCATGGTGTTAGGGAATGCATACCTAGATGACAGAAATAGGAGAACTAGGGCTGGCATAGAGTGGAGTCTTTCACGATGGGTGAATCCGTATCAGAATCGGATCGAAATGGCGGGTATCTGTGCGTGGAATTTGATGGCCATGTTCGACTACAACGCTCGCATCACCGTCGAGTGTGTCCCACCCCGGGCCAAGCAGGAGGTTGTGGTTGATGGCCGACGACGGCTGGTTAAACCTGAGGATCTTGCGGGTCCACCTCAGCATCCCATCCTAGCGGAACTTGATTATCAGATTTCAGCACCTGAGGGAATTCCACCTCTGGAACTGGACGAGATGGACATGGACGACATGGACAGTGATGAATGAAACAAGTGAGACTTGTTTGTAAATGAAGAAATATTTGTTTAGGCAAGTTTTGATTAATTGATTATCTTGATTCCCTAGAAGTAGCAAATGAATTGAAATTGACGAAGTTTACGTGACATGTAGTAAACATAGAAGAGTAGAGATGGAAGATATTCCCAAGCTTCAAAGTTGGAGCGATAAGTTTATATCGTTGGATGTTCATGATAGTGATTGGGAGTCTTGTTAGGTGCTTGAGAGTTGGGGTTTAGTGTGCTATGCCGCTGTATTAGGCCAGCTAGGGTGTGCTGTAGGTACATAATAAGAGAACCCCCCACATGTCAAGGCACGGGCATATGTATAGTGGGGTAACGCGACGCGGACTTGACGCGGGATCTAAATTGATACATGTACATGGATATCCACGGATACGGGAAGGGGTATGAAACTTGGACCAAGTCGCGTAGAACCTCCCTAATTAATGGAAACTCAATTCAATTTCAAAGTTTACTAAACTTTATCAGAGATCATTTCTATCTTTTCTACTCTTTATTGTTGTAACATAATTCCTATCCAAGTGGTCAATCTTCTATGTCCTAATTGAAGACAACCACTTGTTTAGTCAACCCGATTATAATCCTCACATAAACTCCATATGCAAGTGAACCTTGGTAGGTAACATACCTACGCGAAACAGTCGTCTATATCGGGTTCGACTCAGCCTATACCCTCGCTCTATCCTCCCCTTTCTCCCACGGCGGACTATCATATAAAATGGGAGACTCTCAAACCCCAGCGAAAAAGACACCCTCGATGTCTAGAAAAGCCAGCTCGCTTTCCTCTTCCGCCGCCACCGGAAAGCAGCAGAAGACTATCCTCGGGTTTTTCGCCAAAGCATCTCCTGCTCTAAATTCCTCTCCTACTCCTTCCTCCTCTTGCTTGAAGGAAACCACAAAATCCAATAGGAAACCCTCCACCGTTACTCCCGTGCCCAGTAGCGACGCCTTAGAGCCTTCGAGTTCGCAAGAAAACCATGGCTCCGCCGCCACGATAAAGCAGTCCCTTGCTACCCGGAACTTCATGGATAGCAGTCCGAGTCGCAAGGTAAATCATCCTTTTGTGCTCGTCATTATTTCGTTGCTAATTCGAATATCTTTAGACGAAAAAGACAGTCAACTATGCGGAATCTTCTGACGAAGACGAGGACGTCTTTGTAGCGATGAAGGCATCCCAGACTCGACGTCGTGGTCGCCAACAGCCGAGGGTAGTAGATGACGAAGACGATTACGAAGAAATTAAGGACGTCGCTATAGACGATGAAGACGGTAAGATTCCCACGAGTCAAAGAAAATCCAACTCCCATTTACGCAGTTTTCTGATCTAACTCGCTTTGAAGACGAGATGGCCGATTTTGTAGTTTCTGACGAGTCCGATGCTGCGTCCAGAAAGCGAAAACGCCCTTCCAAACCTCAACCTGCTCGAAAACGGCCCCAAGCTTCTCCCCAACCCCCTCGACGAGGCGATAATGACGACATGACGGACGAGCCCGACGATGACGAAGTTATGGACGAGATGCCTTCGACATCTACTGCGCAACAGTGGCGATATGACCCAGATAATATCGAGCCAGCAAAGCCAAGGGTGGCGGCTCAACAATCTACCCCCAAGACTCCGGCAGGCAAGCAAAAGGCGCACACCCGTGAGCCCGAAGAGCGTTACCCTTGGCTTGCTAACATCAACGATATCAACCGAAATCCCCCTAATCATCCCGACTTCGACCCCTCGACCGTATACGTTCCCCCCCTGGCGTGGAAGAATTTCTCGGCCTTTGAGAAGCAGTATTGGGAGATCAAGCAGAAGCTGTGGGATACAGTGGTCTTCTTCAAAAAGGGAAAATTCTACGAGCTGTACGAGAACGACGCCACTATCGGTCACCAGCTCTTTGACCTCAAGCTCACCGATCGCGTCAACATGCGGATGGTTGGCGTCCCTGAGAGTTCACTCGACATGTGGGTGAACCAGTTTATCGCCAAGGGCTACAAGGTTGCGCGCGTCGACCAGATGGAAACCGCGCTAGGCAAGGAGATGCGGGAGAGGGTAGACGTCAAGGCCAAGAAGCAAGACAAGATCATCCGGCGAGAGCTAGCTTGCATTTTAACGGGTGGCACATTGGTAGACGGCAGTATGCTCCAGGATGACATGGCGACTTACTGTGTAGCGATCAAGGAATCCGTAGTCGACGGGCATCCGGCGTTCGGTGTCGCTTTCGTGGACGCAGCTACGGGCCAATTTTTCGTCTCCGAGTTTGAGGACGATGTCGATCTGACTAAATTCGAGACGCTTGTTGCCCAGACGAATCCCCGAGAGTTACTCCTTGAGAAGTCTCGAATCTCGACGAAAGCCTTGCGCATCCTCAAAAACAACACCTCTCCGACCACGATATGGAATTATTTCAAGCCTGGTAGCGAGTTCTGGGAGGCCGATCTTACACGGAGAGAACTTGACTGCAATGAATATTTCGCTGAGGTAGACGGCGCAGGGGCAGATGAGCGCTGGCCTGGTGTCTTAGCCGAAGCGAAAGATAAAGACCTCCTAATGTCTGCTCTCGGCGCTCTTGTTCAGTACCTCAGAGTGCTTAAGATTGAGAGAAATCTGTTATCTCAGGGCAACTTCACTTGGTACAACCCTATCCACAAAAACGGCACATTGATTCTTGATGGTCAGACCCTCATCAATCTCGAGATCTTCGCCAATTCCGTCAATGGGGGAGCGGATGGCACACTGTTCACCCTTCTCAACCGCTGCGTCACGCCCTTCGGCAAGCGACTCTTTCGTCAGTGGGTCTGCCATCCCCTGTGCAACATCCAAAAGATCAATGAGCGCTTAGATGCTGTCGACCTACTCAATGCGGATCCAACCGCGCGAGAGCAATTATCTTCACAATTAACGAAGATGCCTGATCTAGAGCGCCTTATTTCGCGTATACACGCTGGGGCATGTCGGCCCGAAGATTTCGTGAAGGTTCTTGAGGGTTTCGAGCAGATTCAGTACACTATGAGTCTTACCGGTAATTTCGGCGGCGGGGAAGGGCTCGTCGGCCGTCTCGTCTCCTCCATGCCAAACCTTGACGAACCGCTCTCGTACTGGAAATCCGCTTTTGATCGCAGAAAGGCCCGAGAAGAAAAAATACTGGTCCCTGAGCGTGGTATTGAGGAGGATTTCGACAACAGCCACGACAAGATTGTGGAGATCAAAGACGATCTTCAAAACCTACTCAACAAGAAGAAAGCCGAGCTCAAGAATAAATCTCTGAAGTTTACGGATGTCGGAAAAGAAGTTTACCAAATTGAGGCGCCTAAGTCGGTCAAGGTTCCCAAGGATTGGCAGCAGATGTCAGCCACCTCGAGTGTCAAGCGCTATTACTTTAAGGAGCTGACAGATCTGGTGCGACAGCTACAAGAAGCCGAGGAGACGCATTCGCAACTCGTCCGTGAGGTCGCATTGCGTCTCTTCCAACGGTTTGACGTCGACTACGATACCTGGTTGCAGGCTATTCGCATCACGTCGCAACTCGATTGCCTGCTTAGTCTCGCCAAGGCGTCTTCGTCACTAGGTGAACCAAGCTGTCGACCCATTTTTGTGGACGAAGAGCGCAGCGTCGTCGAGTTCGAGGAGCTTCGACATCCTTGCATGCTCAACGCTGTGGATGACTTCATCCCCAATGATATCGTACTAGGCGGCGATTCGGCCAAGATTAACCTCTTGACGGGTGCGAATGCCGCCGGAAAATCCACAATCCTTAGGATGGTAAGTTCAAGTTCGCAATCTTTTTGACTACCAAAAGATCTCAAGCTAACAGAAACTCGTAGTCGTGCATCGCCGTTATTATGGCACAAATTGGCTGTTACGTACCAGCAACTTTAGCCAAGCTAACCCCTTGTGATCGAATCATGTCGCGGCTCGGCGCGAACGACAATATATTCGCAGCGCAGTCAACATTCTTCGTTGAATTATCCGAGACAAAGAAGATATTATCCGAGGCCACGCCTCGCTCCCTCGTCATTCTCGACGAGCTAGGTCGTGGTACATCTAGTTATGACGGTGTAGCTGTGGCTCAGGCCGTTTTGCATCACGTTGCCACGCATATAGGATGCGTCGGCTTCTTTGCCACGCATTACCATTCCCTTGCGACTGAATTCGAGAACCATCCTGAAATCAGGGCAAAGCGCATGCAAATTCATGTCGACGATAAGCAGCGACGAGTCACATTTTTGTACAAGCTGGAGGACGGCGTGGCCGAGGGAAGTTTCGGTATGCACTGCGCAGCTATGTGTGGTATATCTAATCGCGTCATCGAGAGGGCCGAGGTAGCTGCCAAAGAATGGGAACACACTAGCAGGCTAAAGGAGAGCCTAGAGCGCGCGAGGGAGGGCTGTTATATCCCTCTGGGTATACTAAGTGATATCTCCGCCCTGCTTGACGAGGAGAAAGGAAAGGATGTACCTATGCGAAGTCTGGATGTACTTTCGCGAGCCATCGAAGCTCTTTAGAGTCATGAGCAAAAATGTCTATTTTAAAACATTGGTTCATTTAGTGTATCATGGCTTTTGTCCGCGGACCAAAGTTAATTCTGTACGGATCTATGTATTATTCGCTACACATGTATGGAGTCGGGGGATTACTAGGCAAGGTGGGTTAAATCAGGTAGCTAGTTCATCGCTGTCATATTTGCAGCATCGGTAATTAAAGTAAATATCTATATCCACAACACGGCCGGTGTAAAGCTGCCTCCCAGACATCTATTATGCGGGTATAATATCTACGATAGTTGAGCCTTCCACTTCGTTGTATGTTCTAATCCAAATTGTGCAATCAATATAGCATGCCCAAATTCATCTACCTCCGAGGGGGTGGCCTCCTTGTATAATATATCTGCACGCAAGCTAGGTACGAACAACGGGCCAGAACCATTCGCAACAAGTTTGCTCCAGCTATACTGGTCAGAAGCATCCCAGAGGCCAGCACGCGTCGTCCAGTTGACGCTACCAGGACATTGTGACCATCCTTCCTTGAAGAGTTGATAAATCGATTGTGTTATCGTCACTAATAACCAAGCACGACGAATACTCTCCAATACAGTCCAACGCCGCCATGCTGTCGTCTCCTCTTCTGTGCGAGACACGGATCCAGTTTGTTCGTCGTTTGTCGCCCGGTCGAGGGCAAGCATGGTCGAATAAATGCTTGCGTCAAGCTCCGCACTCTCCCACATTTCTGCCACCCAGGCTGTTAGGATCGACATGCGGTTTTCAGCTGAGGCGCGTAGGCCGATGTCGCCATCGAATAAACCAATTACCTGGTACACAAAGAGCGCATGTACACGGGCGAGATGGTCTACAGGGTCCAACAATACTGCACCGCCTATCGAATCCGTCGCTGCGTCTCCGGAGCTCGGCGTAGGTGCCGTACGTTGGGCGTCCTCAATAATTTCGGTCGCACGCTCCTGGACGATTTGAAAGCATAGGTCGGAGTTTTCCGGGGTGCGGGCAAGGTAGGTCGTAAGCGTCGTATAGGCATCCTGAAGGCAACGGGGCATTCTTAGAGCATACAAACGATGATGAATGAATGGAGATCTACCCGTTGTGGTCCATTGGCGCATCCAGCTTTGAACAGTAGCGATGTGATGCTTCAACGCCGCGGTTTCGAAAGCCTGTGAGGGAAATGCAGGTGCACCACTCCGTGCGATTGTCCAGGAATCGGCACTATAGAACCAATCATGTCCTAACGGAAGAGGTCTCGTACTTCTCCCCATACCTATAGAACATGGATGATGTGCCTCACCAACCTGCGGACCGTCAAGATCAGAATAAAATGGCTCAAAATAGACCACATGAATTGGATATGCTTCTCCAGCGCGAGTCATGCTCTTTTCCGCTGCTATAATTGTGCCATCCGTCACTGCATAGTCTCTAGCAGTTTGATTGATCGGCGGATATCTGCACGGAATATTTTTCCGCTCGCAGCGGTCGCAGCAGGGAGATCGCTTAGAACACGGTCTCTTTGCTTTGGTACAAGCGGCACAAGCTTTCCGCCGCATATTCTTCAGCATAGTCAGTTTTTGTACCGGCTGTTTATCCCTTTCCCACATGTAAATAATCCAGCGGGAAATTTCCCGCCGAAATCGACGAATATGAATAAATATGATGTTTCCGCAAACATCCAAGCAACAGCGTACTTGTTATGCTATGAGGTATCCTGAACGATTCAAAAGAAAGAATTGTTATTTCAGTTTCTTAGTCAGCTATAGTTCGATTTTTGTCGTGTTGTCTTGCTGACGCCAGGTCGAGAATAACGATGACAGGATGGATACTGTCCATGGCCCGATCCGCCCCGTGGGGCAAATTGTCCGCTCCCACTACGACTTTCTCTCTAAAAGGGGATAGAAGAAAAACCTCCTGAGTGGAAGGCTCGTCATTCAGACGGTTCGCTCTTGTCTAGGGTAATGGCCTCTCGTTCATCTTCAGAAAAATTCTTTAACGTCCTTATGAAGCTATCTCGCCATCCTGACTAGAACTCTCGCAGATTGGGAATACAGTGCTCATAATCGGTGCAAGCACTGGTTTAACAAGCCTCGGCGAATAGAATCGTCGTAACGGGCTGTTATAACGATGATGTACCTGATAAATAAATTAAGTCTATATTAGGTGGAGAGGATGTGTCCATGTTCTAGGTGATGAATACAATAGTAACAACTTTTACGGAGAGGAATTTTTCGTGTTATTTCTTAACTAGGCCATTTATGAATCCCAGTCATAGACTCATATTTCTTGGTTGTCTTCGATCTTCTTCTTCTCCTCAACTTCGTGGTTGCTAGAGTCGCCTCCTAGTCCTTGAAGCATAGCAGTCAATCCAATCTCTCGGTTGATTTCCTCCATGCGTTCAAAATCAGCCTGAGCGGCACCTTCAGAGCCGAAGATTACATCCTATAAAAATTTTCGTTAGCCAAATCCAGTGGGTCTTGGATAATTCATTTTTAGGAACACTTACCATTTCTTCCAAGGTTAGCCGCTTAGTCTCGGGTACGAAGAACCAAATGAATCCAGCACCCATGAATGTCAAGAGGCCGAAAAGGATGTATGTGCCGTATCCAATCTGATTCAACATTATAGGGGTGACTTGACCAACGACTACCGAAAAAGTTAGCAGCAGATTCATAGCATAGAAGCAAGTTAGACATACTAAAGTTGTTCATCCAGTTGCTGGAAGCACCAAGCGAAGTTCCGTAAGGACGAGAGCTCAACGGCCAAATTTCAGCCACGATAATCCACGAGCAAGGACCCCAAGAATATCCGAAATGGATTACGAAAAGCCAGACCATGACCACAGCAGCCCAACCAGCGGCCGCTTGACTAGCCCATTGGTCTGCGTTCTTAGCGACAATAACGGCGATAACTATGTGACAAGTAGCCATTCCGATGGCTCCAATAGTCAAGACAGGCTTTCGACCGACACGATCGATGTACAATACGGCTGGCACAGTGAAGACAAACATGACAATACCTACGACACCAGTCGCTAGCAAGCTAGTAGTATTGTCGCTCATGCCAAGCTGCTTGAAGATACTAGGTGCATAGTAGAGAACGGCATTGATACCGGTCCATTGCTGGAAGAACATAGTAACACAAGCAACAACCACGCGCTTGAACATAGCCTTGGTTTGGAATAAGGATTGAATGGCCACAAATTGGAGTTTGAAGGTGTTCCAGGCGGTCTGTTCGCTCAGTGCGGGGAAGTGCTCGCTTACGGTACGCTTTTCGAATTGCGATTGCGCTTTGATCTCGAGGAACTCCAGCTCTACAAGCTCATGGTCGACCGAAAGACCTCGCAGACTGGCCAAGATCTTACGAGCTTCGCCCTCGCGATCGTGGTGTACCAGCCAACGCGGGGAGAACGGCATAAAGATCATTCCAACGAACAGGATAACAGCAGGGAAAAGCTGCAGGCAGATCGGCACAAGCCAGGCGGCATCTTTCTGTTGGCCTAGAGCCGTTCCTCCGATATAATTGGTGCCATAGTCGATCCAGAAGCTGATCAAGATACCGAAGGTGATTGCGAGCTGCTGAAGAGCCACAAGGGCGCCTCGAATTTCGGGAGGTGCGACTTCAGAGTTATATATAGGAACGATCGTGGCTAGAGAACCCACACCCATACCGGTGACGAAGCGACCAGCGAGAATGACATCGTGACCTCCGGACTGAGCTGTTGCTTGAACGATGACTCCTACGACGAAGACAGTTACTGCTACCAAGACGCCATACTTGCGGGAAATAGCTTCGGCGATGAACCCTGAAAGCAATGTACCAATCCAAGCACCAAGTTCGAGAATAGCGGTAAGCCATCCCTTCTTCGTCTGGTCGGCCGAATCATCAAACGGATCGTATTCGCCCATGTCTTAGTTACCCATTAGCACATTGCCGTAGCATTGGACCTATTGATACTTACGTGATTGGAAAGCAGGCATAGCCAAAACACCCGAAAACATGCCCTGGTTATAACCGTATAGAATGCCACCAATGCAGGCGAAAAGGGCAATCCTAAAGACTTTGAAGTTCTTAACCAGAGCCATGGGACCTGACGCGCCCATCATGGCTTGGCGACGCTTGAGGGCTGCATCGTACACCGCGGCGCCGGTGTCGCCTCCTGCAACCATGTTGACCAGACCAAATTTAGAGACTTCTAAGTTACGAAAATACTGAGAAATCTTAGGCCAAATTTGATGTTTAGGTAGTATAGTCGCGAGGGTGTCTATTTTGTCGACGTTGATGTGCCAATTCAGCCCGTTGGCGAATGAGTCGAACGGTATAAACAACAACGGTACATCGGCGACATCTTGGGTGGGTGGTGTCCTGATATAAGTATTGGTAGATATTTTACCTACCTGGCTTACGAAATATAAGATGAAGGCAGGCTAGGCTATTCTGGCCAAGTACTCCGATGAAGCGAGGCGTGAGGAAGACCTCCGCACAAATCAGATTCGGCGCCATCGTCGGAAAAGCTCAAGGAAGTATTCTAGTTATTCTGGGGTCCCCATCAGATATTACCAGGATGCGGGATAAATGACATTGGGGTACCGAGTCACGGCCGAAGCCCCGGCTCATTGGTTTTGGTGAAAGTAACCTCCGAGTTGGCTACCTTACTGCCTATAGTATGTTCCTGGAATCTTTTATGAGCTGGCGGGGCCTAACCTGCGCGCACAATGATACGTAATAGTAGCTATAATGCCCACCTACGTCTTCCAGCTGGTACATATTTCTCCCCAGGGCCTGGATGATGTTATGGTAAACCACCTAGACCGTGGGCCACGATGAAAATCTTGGAGAAATATGCTGCCCCATGCGGGGTATCTCGGGGTAATATTGCAGACGGATTCACTACCTAACTTCACTGGGACCATTGACGGTCCACTGGAGAGTCTTATGTTCATCGGATCGCAGATCTCTAGCCTAACCAGGGTAACGCATTTAGCCTGAATTACCCCAGCCAGAGGATCGTCTAGTATTGGATGGCGACACGTGTGTCTTCCACAATATTATTGAAGTAACTAGGTAAGTATTTTGGTCTGACCACCTGGTATTTTTCGTATTATTTGGAAGTCGTTCGATCTTGGAGATAAATAGACTAAGCTACTATGCTAGGAACTGGTGGGTAGAGTCGATATAATTCCAACGCCTTTTGGGACGAGTATAACTTCCGCTAGTGAAAATATTATCCGATCAACTCTGTACCCGATGTTTTATTGTGTTTTCATAGTTACGTACTTAGGTACCTTTCCGGGTACGGGTCCGAGGAGATGACGAAGAACGAGGACAGGACCTCTCACTAGTAACCGAAAGCGGTGACAATATGATCATTCGCCGACCCGGGCTGACTCGCAATGGATACTAGACATCCTTCATTTGACTTGTCATTTAATGTAGAGAACGAAAGCTCGTGGTGACAATCGACGTAGACGGCCGCATTGTTTAATGGGCACAATCCTGGAGAAGCCTGTGGCGTTTGAAAGCCAAGCTGAAAAGAAATCTGCCACTAAACGAGGGGGTTGCTCATAAAGATTGCTTCTGTTGCTACAATGTCGGATCGAAATGAAAGGTCCTGATACCAACCTTGAATTTTGTTGGAGACGTACGGAGGAAATAATAATATCAATCTAACCCTCAAGTGTCTTGAGAGGTTATCTTCGCGCCAAGTGAGCCATCATAATTGCACGATTATACGTGACAGCTAAATAAGGACTGACTTGCATATTGATAGATATTTTCGGAATGTGACGTGAATTAAAATGTTGGCTCGGGCGTGGATTTTGAGAAGGGTTTGGATGGACGAGGCGCTTGTCAAGCGTTTTCTCTTCGGAAGGATGTACCGCCGTCTCAGTAATCGAGCTCAGTGATCCAATCATCATTTCGGTCGCGCCTATCGAATCTCTACCATGCGGACGATCGCTGATCTTCAGGTCAACAAGTAGGTCTCCGCTACTGTACCCGTACTTCCGTGCCGTGGACGTACAGATGGCCAGGGCTGCTAGGGTCGCCTAGTACCCAGCAGAGCTGAAGCTATTACCTTTTACGCAGGTATGAAACATGAAAACACACGGGAAGGATTTAAGATCTATGTTTTCTGTCCAACTTGCTCGTCTTGGTATATACCTAACATACTAAATGCAGTAGGTGACTAGGTAGTTGGACTGGTAGCATCATAACCGCTTCGAAACACACAAAACATGGGTGATAAATCGGTTATCGGTTATAATTATCACGTAAGCTCCTGGTCGGATAATGGCTGCGGAATGTGGATATGTCAAGTCGATTCAGCCTACCTATCTGCCCACCTGCTTGGGTAAGGGTCCATCCATCCGTAGATTTGTTCACTACTACAGCATCTATAGCCCCCAATGTGTTTGTATACTTCAAACAGGATCGTTCCGTCACATTTGAGACAGTAACAAGATAGGAGGCACAGCGATAGCGATGGTTACTTACCGACGTTCTATCCATCAATGAGTGAAGTGAAAACGTCGTCTTCCCTACGTATTTCAAACATAGTATGGATTATAATGATGTTGCATCGAGAGAAATGCAAAATGTTTACCAAGTCAAGTAGAAAGGCGGCTTGTCTATTTTGAAAAATGTAACCAATAGGAGAAGAATGACCCTGGTTAGCCAAGAGGATACACGTGATACTTCTGGTTTTCGTACCTACTTAAGTATCTAAGTATCTGTCTGCTTAAGCATGTGCTCATATATTTCCCAGCGTAATCTATATTAGTAATACTGGCATAAAAAGCAGTAGTTACCCAGGTACTTACCATTTCAAAGAAAACAGGAGTCAAAATAGATGATAGACGTAATGAATTTGGTGTTGATAAAATAGGTGTGTGCAATACCCAAGAGTTAACCAAGCTCAATCAAGTATAGCGCTTCGATACCTGTCCATCCCGTCGCCTAGCGTACCGGACTATACCTATAAAGTAATACTATAATAGTAGTACCCATACATTTGGCTCAAGGTAGTATGACGATCGTCGTTAATAGACGCGCGCCTCCGATATTTTCTTTTCCTTACCATTTTGTTTATCAATTTCGTTCTCAAAATTTCAGGGGTCAATGGTTAATTCTTTCTTTCCCAACTCCCGCTTTCTCGTCCAATACCACTACTCCACTATCGTCGAAACAATTGTCCATCTTGTTTCAACGCCCCTTTCCTTTCCCTTTCTTCCCCTTTTCCCCGGCTACCATTTATGTTAACGTATGGTGCCATTGTATCCTCATTCGAGTCTTTTTTTATGTCTGTCATATGTCATATGTCAGCGTTGGTTCAGCGGTATTATCCGCCGAGTCACCGAATTCTACAATGAGCGACCTCAGTCAAACGATGTTTCGTACCTTCGGAGGCGGCACGTACTAACGAGATAGCCTGTACAGATACGGATGAACCTATGCGTGTCTCCTCATCTGCCTGCCGGTATGTTTGCTCGTGGGGGCCAGGCCTCATAATCCTTCATCGTTCCGTCAAGCCACCAAATTGGTACTTCTCGTAACACATAAAAGTACATGAGTAGTTGGCGCGCAGGCTATTGCTCTGTCTCATTTTGGCCAACTGTTGCAAGTACTTATTTCATACGTGTAGGTATTACTGAGGTATCTTGGTATGTTACGTTTCTATGTGCGCTTCAAGAGGAGTTTCTCGCAAAGCTCATGTAGTATTACCCTGCAACCCACTACCCTCAATTACATAGTCCCTAAGGCCACACACGATAATCGAAGAATTGCATGTATTAAGCTATTATAATAAGATCATGGGTAGATGGTTCAATATAGCAGGTAGCAAGCGCAAATATGATTCTCGATTAAGCGTCGCTCTAACAATACTTTCCATTGTCGTCGTCATGATCCTCTTTTTACTCCCTTTACAGGGTCTTTACTACTTTCGTCGCCGCACTGTCGCAATCGCACGCGCGCGCGCATAATACCTACCTAGCTACCAAGCTACCCTGGGTACCTAAGTAGCTATGAAATACTTCGAATTTCCCTATAAGGCTGGCGCCTACTGATACCTTCCGCTCTCTTGCTATTTTTGACCAGATTTTCCGGCCCATCTCCTCATCTTTCTTGGGTATAGCGTCGTGAATGTGCGTCCCCCAAAAAACCACTCCCATGTACATACCCTTACCAGTTTACCTACCTACCCATTATACCATTAGCCGCCCTCCACACCAGGCCACTTTTCCGTAGCCGCCCGACTCCAGACAGACGCCATCCTGAAGCTCGCCAGCCAATATCAGCGGCCCATGGAGAGTCTATCCACTCTTTCAGATACACAACCCAGGTTTCATGGCTACAGCTTGCATGTTCGCCCCCCCAAGCTGACCATCACTCTAGATCTTGCCTCTATCGCCATGACAGCTTTGTTTCAGATCCGAAGTCCTGGGTCCCGCGTTGCAATAGCGGGCCAGCACCATATCGCTTTCGTCCAAGTTCAGGTATTGGGTGGTCGGGCCAGAGAGCCGTTCAAGGCGAGGGAATACTCTTATAAGTAGTCGCGCCCATTTCGCGACCTGGTCTGGTCTATTACCTTCCCCTCCCGGACCCTCTCGCTACAGCATCAAACGGCCGATTCCTTTTTCCGTCTTTTTTAACTTAAGGCCGCCGTGTGTTTCCTTTATTTTTTCCTTTGGTTTTATTCCCATTATTACCCCTTGACAGCCTCGTTCGTTTCACCTTCATTCGTTTGATACGAGTTCATCGACCAAGCTGCCTCACAAGACCTTGCTATACCGTCTACTAGCAAGCTCCTACTACGACCAATTCCTCCAGGCGAGGCCGAAACAGATCAGAGAGAAGTAAAGAAAAGAGAGGAAGTTTGCATTATTGTTTCCCTAGCAGACGAAGGGGAAAGAAAAAATACGCAAAAATCTTGCTAATCTTAATATCCTCTCCTATCTTTGCCTGAAACATATACCTTACCTTCCTCTATCCGGAAGATACTCGCTTTTTTACGTTTCAGTTTTATGTGCCTATATTCTCGTCCTACTCAGTCCCAATGAATATGCCGAAGCACACCCGCTCGTCAAGTTCGAGCCATAATCGGTACTCGAACCCGAACCCCATGCCGGTTTCTCTCGCTCCGTCAGCTCCCGTTCCCATCTATAACACGCGACAACAACCCCTGCCGCTGAATACGGGAGGTTATTATCCCACCGTAGCCTCCACGTCGGCGCAACCTTCTATGCAGGCGCAGCAGTATGATCCCTACCAGACAGAAGTAGTGCCGCAGGCTCCGATGCCAAATCGCCCTTCGTCAGGTGCTTGGGCGCTTCAAGACGATCAGAACTTGCTGGCGGCCAGGCAACAGGGGCTTAACTGGGCTCAGATCCAGAGCAGTTACTTTCCAAACAAGTCGCCCAATGCCTGCCGAAAGCGCCATGAACGGTTGATGGAGCGCAAGGGTGCCGATGACTGGGATAATCGGAAATTGGAGCGTCTTGCTAAGGAATACATGAGCATGCGTAAAGAGATCTGGCAACCACTAGCGGCACGTACCGGAGAGAAATGGATGGTTGTTGAAGCTAAGGTTAGTTTAACCATCCTTATTTCTAATTTCTCCTCCCCCTTGTCTTAGGATAGGTATCAATTTTGAACAGCACCTAGCTAATACAGGACTATCCTATCTCTCTTTAGTGCATGAACAACGGTCTCAAGAACTTGCAGTCAGCAGCGCGATCAGCGGCGCGGCGGGAGCGGTTGGAATCTGGTCATCCAATCCATGGGTATGACGACGATAGCGGCATTTCCGGGATTGGTCTGACTCCAGTAGATGACCTCGACGCCTCTTATAGCAGCCCCGAGACGACGGCGTCTAGCTCGCATTCGGGCGGCAGCAACGGTGGCTACGGCGGTTCCATTCACCCCATGGCGCTCAGTAGCCACCCGTACGGCGGCAACTACACCACCAGCGCTGGCGGCTTGTCTTCCAGCTACGGCTCCTCCGTCTCGTCTTCGGCTGCCGCGGCACATTACGGCACCGCCATGCATGCCTCCCACTCGCAAGGGGGCTCTCCTTACATAAGCGACGGGCAAAGACTGCCTAGTGTCGACATGGGCATCGACGCCATCATTAATCGACCGGGTCACGGGTCTACTCACACCATGTGAGGGTAGGCACTACGATATCCGACGTTTTTTTCTTTTCAAGGGGCGATTTCCATACCCCCTTATCCACCCGTTTATTTATCATTTGATTATTTCAGCACGAAAAAACGTGCGCGATCAAGCTGTTGCGTTCCAGCTAGTATTCGTTACACACATATTTTTTCCAATTATCGAACGACACATGTTGACATCAGTCAGTGTGTTTTTACCACACATTTTTACTATTAACTATTTCCCCAATTTTTTTCCTCCTACTTCTACTATCTGCCTACCTAGGTACTATTGCTGAATTTTCAGGCGTTCACGGTGTCAGCATAGCATAGCGAAACTAGGGAATATAAAGAGGGGGGCGGCGGGCGAGCAGCTTATTATCATGAGGAAGATTTTAGTAGGAGGCGATACGAAAGATGAGAGAGATAGTGGAAGTTGAAGAAGACTGGGTTACCAAAAGATGAAGTTGACGACATTCCTTTATACTAATTTGTTTTGGGAGCGGCGAAGGGGAAAATGCTGTGCGATTATTGCTAGGCTTTTCCTCTTTTTTCACCTATTATTTATCATCAATACTGGGGGCACAAGGGGTTACGGGGGTTAAGTTGGACGCAAACCACACCTTGCTAATAACTGCACTTTCAGCAGAATGCTTATGATTAGTGACTGTACTGTATACTAGATCTTACCACATAGATACCATTGGGTTGGTTTTAGGGACGGTGATTTTCTCAGTTTAGCTCATAAGGGGGGAATTCTCCAGATATGGTGGGAGAAGCATGGAATGGGGATAATAATCATTAGATGATTGAGCTAGGTGGGAACTGCAAAAATACATTCATTTCCTGGCTTCAACTATACTCAAGTTCCTATCGTTTTCACGTACCCAAATAATACTACCTCCCAAGTATTCAGATTTGGTCTGCTATCATGATGTAATTCATACAGACATACCCCTTTTTTACATTTCATTAGACATGTTACAGATGGATGAGTAGTTTTTTTGCTTTTCCTTCTTAAGGCGCCATGTCTATGCAGGTCTGTAGAGGCCCGACCCTCATGAGCTTACTTCGACCCAATAGGGACAATAGATGTCCGGGTCTTGCCATCAGCGACCTCAGCTTCTTCTCCAACATCTTCGACGATCCAATCGTCATCCTCGTCTTCGAGATCTGGCTCCCCAACAATACTTCTCCAAACTCGCCCCCACATACCTTTCTTCTGTGCTAGAGCTAACACCATGATGACTGGCAAATGCCAAACGCTAGCCCAGAATAACCCCCGCGCGCTCCCTTTGAAGCCTTCGTCACGCCAGAATCGCACCGCTTCACGCGCCAGCCAGAAATTGACGGGAAGGCTCGTCACTGCGAAACTCCATTCCGTTACTCCTACGGCGCAAAGCGCGATAGACAAGGGGAAGAATAGCAGGCTATACCTCAAAGCCACGCGAGTGTTACGAGCAGGGTTAATCCAACATAACATCTTGTGGCCCACAGCCTTGTATTCTTCTCTAATAGGCCATGATAGTGCCATGAAGTGAGGGAACTGCCAAGCAAATAAGAGGGCGGCAAATAACCAGCCACCAATAGCATCGGAAGTAAGGAGTAACTCGCGGAAAGATCCGTCGCCTGTCGCAGACTCGCCGGCCGCCGCAGCCCAACCCATTAGTGGTGGAATACCCCCCACTATAGCACCAACCCACGTATTAAGCCACGAAATTCGCTTCATTGGCGTATAGACTCCGGCGTAGAGCGCAATATTTGTAGCACCTAAAAACGCAACCGTGGGGTTTACTCCGAAATAAAGGCCACCCACCCCAGTTAAAGCCGCAAGTATAGCGAATACAAGAGCTCGCCGTTCAGACAATAGTCCCCGAACTAGTGGCCGATTCCGTGTACGTGTCATTTTCGCGTCCCAGGCTGGCTCGTAGAGCATATTTAAGGCAGTGGCACTAGCAGAGCAAAGCGCAGTGCCTGTCGTGAGAAAGGTAAGGGTCAGAGGCGAGAGAGAAGGCGTATCTAAACCGATCGAGGGAGAAAGAAAGGCTGGAACTGGATATAAGGCGTAAGGTACCATCGCGGTAAGAACAACGAGGACGGTAAGACGAGGTTTCGATAGAGAAAGGAGGAGAGAAATTTGTCGACGGAGAGAGTCGGTCGGGTGTTTCGTAGATTCCGTGGTTAGAGCAGATGATGCATCCGGCGGGAGGGGCGCTTCCGTCGCTGTCGCCGAAGCTGCCATTGTAGCTGCAGTACCATTGCGTTTTGCTGCTTGCCGCCTTCGATGAGGAAGGTCTTTATTAGTATTATCTACGCCCATTATATTCGTCGCACCACTTCCATCTGTCGCAGTCGCAGCAGCGAGTTGGTTTGGAACTTGATCATCTTGGGGTCGGCGTAGAATTTTGTTGGATAAGAAATAACTCGTTTTTAACCGAGATGATTGTGGTTGTTGCTTGGCTGCTACTGGAGAAACGGTATGGGCAAATGCCCTTCTAACCATTGGTTTTCCATAGCTCAACTGTTGACTGCATCGCCAGCAGACATTATCGAGATTGTATGGACGAAGCAGATTTCCGGTAGGCCTTAGGCGCATACTGACTGCAGCTCGTATCGCCAATTGCGTCGGTACTAGAGGGATATAATTCGCATTGGCAATAGTTAAAGAAAAGGTACCTTGAGTATATAGGTTATGTCGGTATCAACCTACTTCAATTGGTACTAGTATCAATTAAATATATTGAAGCAATTGAAATGATGAAATGATTGAATCCTGATAAGAAAATGGAGACGCCTCGGCCCATACATTTCCCCGTAGCCCCTCCCCGTAAGGGTACCTATCTAGGTACATACATTCACTAAATATATATCTGATAACATGAACTTCAATAAACACACTAATTTTGTTAATATCTTCAATAAATACGCTTTTGTCTGTACAATTTATACAACTTCAGACCAAAATAAATCAAAATACATCAAAACAAATCTAGACTTGTTTCTCATGACCAGAATTAACCATACTGCCATCAAGACTTTCGGTGTTGGTAGGTATGTTCTTAGTTGTTACCGGTACCTCTGAAGCAACTAATTTCTCGTCCGTCTCTTCAATCTCTTCTTCCAATGTAAGATTTAGAATCATACAAATGAAGGCAGTGACAGTAAATCCTGTCTCCATAACCAATACAATCGCATCGAGAAATCCTTGGAGACTTCTATTATCGCCGCTGTAACTAAAAACATTATCGAAATAGGTTGGAACCAAGGTGGCTATAATTCGAATATTCGAGTTAGTAACGCAAGGCAAACAAATGAGTGAGTTATATAGACGAATAAAAAGTACTAACCTCCGTATCCAATGGACAACCCAGCCGTCAAGATAAATCTATTTCGTCGATTGAAAGGAACACCTCGAGTTATGATAGCAACACCCGACACGGCCACGGAGCAAAACAAAAATGTAGTCATGCCACCAAGTACCGAGGAAGGGATAGCAACAAGAGCAGCCGCAAATTTTGCGAAAATGCCCATTATAATCAAGAAAAGACTATTTATATCACAATTAGCTCAAGATCCATGAGATATGAGAAAGGCGATAACATACCAGCAGCAGTATCCAGCCGTGCGATTAGCGCAGCGCGTAAGAGCGATAACTCCGTTATTCTGTGCAAAGGTAGACATAGGAGTAATCGTCATAAGAGCAGCAAGAATACCGTTCAAACCATCGGCGAATACACCACCTTGGATACGAGATTCATAGGTTCTGCCTTCGACTTCGAGACGTGACACATCGCAGGTAGCAGTGATATCACCAATCGATTCGCTGGCGCAGATAATAAAAACTGCCAGCGTCGGTAACACCAAAGGTCCATACACAGTAAGCTTGAACGTGTGAACCCAGATAAAAGACGCAACCGGCGCGGCATCGATTCCAGAGCGATCAAAGTATCCTGTCGCGGCGGCAATGATACAACCCACAAGAAGACCAATAATAACACTAGTCGACTTCATAATTGGTGCTCCAAAGCGTTCGCATAGGATGATAGTGAGAAACACGGAGAAACCAAGGCCTAGATACTCCGGAGAACCCCAAGGCAAGGCATGAGGCGCGCCAACATTTGGACAAACATCGTAGAATGCGGAATGTGTCGCATCCGCACAAGGTCCACTACCACCAGCCCAGTTCTCAAAACCCGTTTGAATAAGATGGATACCGATTAACTAGTAATACCTATTAGCCATGTTCTTAAGCTGAAGGGTGAAGTAAGTTTACCATTACTGTCGGACCGGTGACGATAGGAGGGAATATCTTCAACATAATTCTTGGCGGTATAAAAGCAATGAGAACTTCGATAAGAGCGCACACGGCAGCGGTGCCGAGAAGTGCTCCGTACGCATCTGGACAAGGAAGTTTGGTTCCATTTGCATCCGTCGGACAGAAGCCGTTGGCGTACATTTGCGCGAAGGCGCCTTGTGCGACGGGAATGATGGAAAACGAAGTACCGACGACGGAAATAAGACCAGTCCCTAAGTAATACCTAATTATAAGTCAGTAAACCTTTATACCAAGTTACCATTAAGTTCAATGAAATTGATACATACGGTGTTTTGTAAATGTGAAATCTAGTAATCTGAATCATGGAGAGCACACCAGACACGATAAGAGATGTTGAAACAAGATATTGTTGTAAATTCCCAGGCAAGTTTACACCGGCCGAACCTGACATGAGAATGGGAGGAGTAATAACTCCAGCCAACATAGCCAAAGCATGTTGAAGTCCGAGAAGCAGTGCTAAAACAACTGGCATTTTATCATTCAAACCAAAGAAGGGTGAAGCCCGTCGAGATTTCTTCATGAATGGTAAATTCGGTTTAAGAAGGAAGCCATAATCGTAGTCGCCCAGAATGCCTTGTCTGGTGAAGAAAGTCTTCCTAACACCGTTCAATCGGTCGCGTACAATTTTCTTCGGTCCATGATGAGGTACTATTTGGGATGGACCCTGATCTTCGTCCATCTTGTCGGATAATTTGTATGTAATGTGTAATTATATAATATATAGTAAGAAGGAATAAAACGTAAATAGAGAAGCTATGAATTGAATGGCTTCTAATATGATAGCCTGTTATTATAGATTTTTATGTTATTTAAAGGTTCGGGTGCGCGGACTTGATGTCGCATGCGCCATTGAAGGTAGTAATGTATTATGAAAATAGCAGGGCAGTCGGGCTTTATTAATAAAACGGCAAGGATCAACAAAATTTTATTTTATCTCAGTTGATGACGCCGCGCGCATTTGATATCATGGTCTTCGAACGAACTCTGTTCTTCAGCTGTGCATACTAGAAGATAACCAAAAAGTCGATCGACAGCGGGACCAACCGATATGATTTATCTGTCTAAGCTATTACTTACGCCGCTTACCGTTCACGATGCTAGGTAGGTAAGATAATAAGTGATGTTTCTTTTTAGTTATATGTATCGAGTAACTAACAAAACGGACCCAAGTCCAGAACCGGCTGGCTGGGATTATTACCTGGGTACTATGGGGGAAAATGCAGTTTGTCAGAGATATCGGTCAACAGAAATCCTCCACATAGATAGCTAAGCAGCCTCCAAAGCTTGACCTAACAAAGCCCCTATATTTTTACGCCAATCATCCTATCATATAGCACGTATTTAGGTGTAGATGTACAGTTCTCCGTGGGGTGATAGGACACTAAATTTACTACAAACGTACCGAGGTAGTCACTTATATCCACTAACCACGTACTTCTACACAATTAATCTTGTTTAAATTCGCCTCAAATATCGATTAAACCTGAATCGATGAAGATGTCAATTGAGATAGTCAACAAGTAACTTAATGATGAATCGTGAGTGGTTGTAGATAAGCTAGAGACAATGTGGAGAATGCTTGGGCAACCCCCCTGACGGCGCTAGGTCATCTTCGGCTTCATGGTATCTGATAAACAACAATTACATAAATGCCTCTTAAACAGCACTTACTGGAAAACTATAAGGGATTCACGGTACCTGTTTCAGCTGTCCACCTAGGTAGGGTACCTGAGGCTCTGATCATGCATATGTTCTGTCCAATCCCACACATACAGCGATCGACAGTCAGGATGTGTCTCTAATAGGTATTTAAAGTGTCTCACATATCGAAGCTGAGCTGCTGAAGCTACTACATATAGTAGGTAGTATCCCCAGCAATTCTGGTGGTCGATTCCGTCTACCTACTTCGCTGTGCTCCGGATTCATCGCTGCCCGCCGCTCTGCGGCTTCCCTTAAGTGCCTATGACGAAGTGTACCTGCGCTAGATAGTCTCTTACTCCTGACGATCTTATGCGAATACATATCATGATGAATAAAGAAAAAGCTGCTATAAAACTATCCCTATCTTATGTACACTCCATACCGAATTTGTGATTCGAAAATGTTTTGAATTTAATGGCGGAATTCGTACCCACCTGAGCAGTCACGATTGATAACAAATACGTACCAATCGATCGGATCGTGTTGCTCGTGTAATTCGTGTGACCACCTCAGTATTTGTCTACCTAGGTATATATGTGGCCGCCCGCTTCTCCCGTGAGTGACCGTCCTCGCTCTCACCGACTACCTAACCTAATTTGAAATTTATATTTTTAGCGAATGGTGTCTGCAAACATCTCCTTGTATTGTGGTTTAGTTGCAATATGCTAATCAAACATAATCATGTTCTGAATCCGGGCTAGAAGCAGGTATCCCCGATGGCTGATTTTGATGCAATAGGTTATAGCGAAGTTTTGTTATCTGCGAAAAGCCTCATTAATCCGTCGGGAAGAAGGGTGTCACTATGGCGGCGACCCGCTCGGATACTAATTCATCATTACGGATAGCGGTCTACCAAACAAAATGAGATGTTTGAAAGTTTCTCGACTCGTCGCCGTCCCGAAACATCGTGATTACCTACCTAGGGTTGAAATCTGTAAGTTGAATAATTCATATATATCGTTCTCAAATTATTCTGGAAGCTTTTAGCAATGTAGTATCGAGACCCACACTCCCTCCACGGTAGCCTATCACATCGCCGAGATGCCTTGTAGGCTAGCGATAACATCTATATCTCTTGGACGCTGCTCTGCGGGCCATTCGATCATACGCAAGCTCGATGTAGCGAAGCTACATGGCTACAACGGCATAGAGCTATTCCACGAGGACCTCCTCAAGGTTGCGGAACAATTGCCCGGAGATTTTATACAAAATTGTGAGCTACAGGCCGCACATGCCATATATAAGCTATGCCAAGGAAGGGGGCTTACAATAGTGTCTCTTCAGCCGTTCTTGCATTACGAAGGCTTATTGGATCGCCAAGCACACCTCAAGCGTCTAGAACAACTCTTGTTCTGGTTCAAGCTAGCACGAGCTCTCCATACCGATATCATACAAATCCCATCGAACTTTCTTCCAGCCTCGGAACTTTCCGAAGATCCCCACGTGGCTATCGAGGATCTTAAGGAAGTGGCCGATTTAGGCCTCCGACAAAATCCACCGATCCGATTCACATATGAAGCATTATGTTGGGGAACGCGTTGCGACTTGTGGGAGCATAGTTGGGATATAGTCCAGGCTGTTGATCGACCTAATTTCGGTCTTTGCCTGGACACGTTCAATATTGCCGGGCGCATCTATGCGGATCCTTCCTCGCTAACAGGCCGAACACCAGATAGCGATCAAGCCGTACAAGAGTCTATAGATCGTCTCAAAGCCATCGTGGACGTCCGTAAAGTCTTCTATGTACAGGTAGTCGATGCCGAGAAACTCGCCAAGCCTCTAGTGCAAGGCCATGAATTTTACGACGCCGAGCAACCAGCGCGAATGAGTTGGTCTAGGAATTGTAGATTGTTCTATGGCGAAAAGGATCGTGGTGCATATCTACCCGTTGCAAAAATATCGCAAGCGATTTTTCAAGGCCTCAAATTCGAAGGATGGGTAAGCATGGAGCTTTTCAACCGAAGAATGCAGGATGAGGACAAGGAGGTACCAGAAGAACTGGCAAGCCGAGGTGCCCTTGCTTGGCGTAAATTAGTGGAAGATATGCGTCTAAAAGTCGATCCCCCCCAGGGCTCCGAGGCATCCATCAACGGCGTCCAGAGGCCGGTTGGAGTCCCGTAGAACGGCAATGAACCCCAAAGCGAGCACCTCGAATTTACTCAATGTCCCCTCGTTTGAGCAATTCGGGCCGTTGTGATGAAACCTACCCACCCCGACATCTGTACATAAGACGTGGGTTCATCTCAAAATTTTCAGCCAGAAAAACCATCTGAGCACCTCAATAGAACTGCTGCGATACCCATAGAACTAGAAATTAGAGCAAATAGATTCCTTTTACGTACCTCCTCTTCCCTCCCATGAGACTTGTCTCGAAATATTGTCAATTAATTAACTAGATTTAGTTCGGATTTCATCGTAGCTGGGTATGGAATTGAGAGGATGATGTCCTGGTGAAGGGTCGGCTAATCAAGGCCCTTGAATCGTAACACACCATGAGCTCCGTGAGGCCCGAGGTCGACATTGGTCTTTCCTTTCCTTCTCTTCTTTTTATGCGACGTTTCTTCGTCGCTGTCGTCGCTATCGTCGTCCGAATCGCTGTTCGGTTGGCGTTTGCCCTTGTTCCCATTCGTTGCGTTGTCGTCGCCATCATCGTCTGAGTTGTCCGACTCGTCTTCTTCATCTTCACTATCGTCGTCTTCGTCTAAACCGTTCCCTTGTAAAGATGACCTCTCCCAAATTTTGACAGTTTGGCCGCCACCACTAATCATACGGCCTTGGCAATCAAAATCAAGGCCAACTACCGCCTCAATATCATCGTGTAACAAGGATCCCTCTACTTCTCTCTTTAATAGGTCGACAATGCGCAAGCTGCCGTCTCCTAAGCCAACTGCAACTTTCTTTCCTCCTGCTACTTCCGCGGGAATTTGGACGATGCAGTCTAAACTCTCGCCGCCTCCTTTCGTGGGGTCAACAACTACGCGATCTTGTTGGTCATCCCAAGCACCCTTGTCCCATAGAGTGAGGACTCCAGTACCGGTGCCTACTGCTACTACCCCATTATCTCGATTTTTCTTAGGTCCCATACCCGATATGAAAGCCGTGCATAGAAGTTCATCTTCCTGATCGTCGCTGCGGACTAAGACGCCCCGTCGCAGATCCGTAACAGCTAATGTCGTACCACCTGTAGATATCCATTGTTTGCTATAACCGCTAGTACTCTCGGCAGATGCTGGGAGTGGAGTAATACTCGAGACGAAGTCGTCATGAGGGAAATGTGTTTGTTGGGGTTTCGATGCTGCAAGCGCGCCATCCCGCAGATCGAGGAGGTGTAACGCACCCGAGTCGCAAGCAAGCAATAGTGTCTGGGGCGAAAGAACATGGAGTAAAGAGGGCGAGTCGGGGACGGATTTAGTAGAAGGGATGGCAATTTTAGAGGCGACTTGGCCGGTTGTCGGAGAAAAGTGTTTGAGAAGATAGTCTGTGCCGGCCGAGTAAAGAGCTAGACGGAATTACAGGTCAGATTTAATATCTTAGTACTACGATTATTCCCGTATGTTAGACCCGCGTAGACTTACCATTTCCATCATTGCTGAATGCCAAAGTGCGACAACTGCCCTTATGCCTTCTAGTTCGCCATACGGTATCAATTGTCCCTTTTCCGTCGGAAAGAACACTTATGTCGGCATCGTCTTCGGTCGGGTCAGCAGCAGGTAGGCGAAAACATTGAACATGGCCTGTCGAAAGACCTACACCTAGAAGAGGTTCTGTTGGATGTATGGCTTGGGCGAAGAGTTCGGCGCTCAAAGGCAGTGTACAGAGATTTTCGAACATGACGGGCGGTAGACCAATTAACAACGCAATTGATGCTTGCTATTGGTGAATTATTTTCTTCTCAATTTAAGATGTCCCATGGATTAAAATGTTCGGAATGTTTTGTATTGTAGGCCGAGCTGGAAGAAAATAAAAAAATAAAGTTATCGATATGTATTAAATAGATAATACCTTCATATGCATATACTCCAGTAGAAGGTCACTGAACCTACGCCGGCATTGTAGAAGGAGGAACATTCAGTGATGATTCAATCTTTTACAATTTTTCATACTAAATATATGAATACTATAAGCACAAGAGACATTTCTTGGAAATTGGCATTTTCTTTAATCAACAATGGGTACGCATATACGTCGTTTGGCACATTTTATGAATATAACTTAGATAATGCGTCTAAATCATTTATTGGTCGTCGTCTCCTTGGCTTTGCGATCTACGAAGGAAGGAAGGAAGGTGATATAGACACATAACCAGCAATAAAGCATATTCTGATGTCATTGACGATACATATTCCAGTGGTGCCTTCTTCTAAGTCTATATGCTTTTGAATTTATCTGTATTGAAGTAGGAGCACGCGTGATATTTCCCAGCAACATACATTTTGTAATTTCGTCTCCAGCAACATTGAACCTCTTAATTCTTTCATGCATCAACAATAATAATTCACCCAACCTCCCATTCACCCGTTCATTACTATCGACATTACTATTTCTCATCATCACTTTCGGTGGTGATATTCTGTTCATTTCATAACATTCGTATCATTATTAGCCAACATGATGGCTCCCGTCTGGCATAAGTCTCTCATTGTCTGGCTCTTGTTAGCCGTGACAGTGGCTTTAGCAGGTTCGCCTTTACGAAACATCATGTATCTCACGGGGTAAGTCAAAAACACTACCGATATATTATCACCTCTCCTAATCATCAGAGTATTAGACAGCATCCTGTAACACCCGACCTTCACCTAAGCTCTCCGATTACTCATGTTGTCTTGGCATTTATGAGTCCCGAACTCTTCAATCAGGAAGAAGTCAATTCTACATGGCCAATCTATATGTCTGTCGAAGAAGCACGTACCAAATTCAAACCCGGTACTCAGGTTATGGTTGCAATTGGAGGTTGGGGAGCTACTGGTTTCGACGTCGCCGCTGAAACAGACGAGAGCCGGGCTAGATTTGCTCGCAACGTAGCCACCATGGTCAAGGACACGGGTGCTGATGGTTAGTTACACAACCATGCAACCCGGTATAATCTACTTGCTGCTAACATATTATACATCGCAGGTGTCGATATTGACTGGGAGTATCCGGCGTAAGCAATAAAATATGATCCATCCATAGTTTGAAGCTGATCAAAATTCAAGGGGCAATGGTGATGACTGGAAGAAGGTCCCTAACGAAGAGAAGGCCTGGGAAGTTGCCGCGTATCCAAAATTACTCAATGAAATACGAAAAGCCATTGGTCCGAACACCCTCATGTCGGCAGCAGTGCCTGGCCTTCCTAGGGACATGCTCGCCTTTAAGCCCGAGACCGTACCGGCAATTATGGAATCCCTTGACTTTTTGAACGTTATGGCTTACGACCTAATGAACCGCCGCGACAATATAACCAAGCACCACACCGGCGCTCAGGCTAGCTGTAAGTGATACTCAGATCTCCCCTTTTCTAGTCAATTGTAGATCAGAACCAGTCAGGCCTACTAAAGGCATGCGGAACTGTAATTACTGATTTTCATTGTAGTGGAATCAGTACAAGCGTATACGGACAACGGCGCGGCCCCTGATAAAGTCAACTTAGGATTTGCCTTTTACGCCAAATACTTCCGTACCGAACACGATTCGTGTGTCGCAAATCCCATTGGATGCCCCACAGGCTTATTGGAAGACCCGGACACCGGAGCTGACCTAGGTCGAGCAGGCTCCTTTGCGTGGCGTGATGAGGTCCCGAAAGAGGTCGAAGTATCATTCAACAAGGCCATGAAAGAAGGAAAATACGATGAAGTTGGCGGTGGTTATTATTATTGGGATGAAGAAGAAAGTATCTGGTGGACATTTGACACGCCACTAGCCGTCGCCAAGAAGTTTCCTCGTATCGTGGAAAAAGAACAGCTAGGTGGCGTGTTTGCGTGGGGGCTAGGTGAAGATGGACCTGAATTTTCTCACCTAAAAGCACTCAACGCTGGAGTAAAGAGCGTCTCTAGCAGAAAGGAAGAGCTATAGGCGCATCGTTTCCCGCGTTTGATTTGCAATAATGGAGAGGGGTCCTATCCTACTTGAGTATTCGTAATTGTTGTTAGTATACTGCTACCTACAGAATACAGGATCGTTTTACGAAATACAATATGATAACGTCAATTAATTTTTACTATTACTATCCGATTGTGGTATTTTATTGCTTTTTGACTCTACACTTAGAAGAGACCAAAGCAATTGGCATAGTAAGTGACGGTAGCAGACCAATCCGAGAAGATACCCTGAACTCCAATCTCCCGGGCCAAAACGTCGACGAGTCTGTACATGTCGCCATCCTTGTGTGTTCCGTTTGCTACGGTTGCCCAATAGTAGTCACCAGAAGCAGCGGCCTGAGCCAGTGGGCCCGACCGCTCAAGCGACCAGGTAATAATCTTCAGGCCTAGCTTCTTAGCCGTGGTCGCATAAGAAGACGGGATGTACTCATCTCCCTCGCCGAGTGTGACTAGGTAACTGAGCGGCGGCGCCACGATCTGCACGCCAGCCTCTTTATAAAATGACAGGTTAGCAACAGCACCCGGGAATAACTCGGGCGAATCGCCGCTCTCGTCGAGTAAGATAGCCTGCTTGCCAAATGCTGGATCGGCACGCAGCCAGTAGGCTACATCCGCGAAGGAAAAACTCTGCAGCCACACGCGCGACGGATCGATGCCTGCAGCCCGGTACTCCTTGATCACTTGCTGTGCATATTCTTCCTGTGTGTAGTTTCCTTGGAAGGGCATAGGTACTCGCGGTTCCTTGAGTTCGGTGGTGAAATCACGACCGCGCGAGTCGACGAGAGTGAGGAAATCTTTGTGTGAGAGGACGGTTCCGCAAGTAGCGTATAGATCAGTACGCCACCCTGGTGTACCGTGCAGGAAATCCTCGGGTGTAGTAGCCGAGGCGTTAAACCCGTCCATCTTTCCGCAAAGGGTCTTGAATTCGGCTAATGTGATGTCGCTCGTGCAACAGTTGGCGGTTGCTGGTGTATCGCCACTCGCCGGTGTAAACGGCGTCGTACATTTCGCACCTAATTCCGTCGCGACAATATTCGTAGTGGTGTGTAGATCACATTGGTCGTGTCGGCAAACGAGCTGACGATCGCTGGTAAAAGCAACATCGCACTCGAGAATCCCAGCACCCATGCGGGTTCCCGCTTCTATTGATTGCCGCGACTCCTCGGGAAATTGCAAGCAAGCGCCTCCACGATGGCCGATACTAAACTTGGTTGGCCGTGCTTCCATGTCGGCACACGATAATAACTTGTCTTTCAGCCAGCCTTCGTCCATGTCGTTTACCAAAAACTCCGGACGAGGTCCGAGTTCAGCAAACCGGAAGTGCTGCTGTTGCTGAGTCGGATATTGCCATGCTGCTCCTGGGAGTGCAGATACCCCCGCACTGGCAAAGGCACCGACGAAGACGGAAGCTTTCTTGACGTGCATGGCGTTTCCAATTGAGACAAACACCTATCGAAGCCGACGAGGGGAAATGAAGGACGGTAGCGGCCTAAGTATATTAAAAGGCGTAGCCGTAAAACAAACCCAACCTAATGAGCTGAGGATAAGGCATTTATTAAATCTTCAGTATGATGTTACAACGGAATCTTCGCTAATTACAGCAAAGCAAAGATCGACAGAAGCTGAGATTTCGGTATGCTAAGAGATCCATGGTGCATTTAACGTACCATTGGCCAATAAGAAAGGGTATAGAGAGCATGCATCGCAGCGCGACCTGGCGGCGTAGCAGGAAATTGAAGATTCATTGTTACCGAAATATTATGCCTGGTACTTTGCAGTGTATGTAGGTACCTGCATAAAATTATCTGTTTTCATATTGCGTAATTATGAATCCCTCTTAATCAAGGACTTTTTCCCGAAATGCAAGGGAATTTTTATCTCTTGTTTAATGATGTTCAATCCATCATGAACCCCATTACCGGGTACAATCTTACGCACCATCCAAGCCAAGCTCGGTACGGCAGCACGTGTCGTCCCAATAGACTGGAAATCCAAGAGCTCAAACAGGGATTGAATAGAGTCGTGCCATGGAACCATGGAACGATTCGCTATTTGGAGGTAGGGCTAGATAACTACTTCAATCATCCCAGTATACTCTGGTGGTCTTCAGCAAGTGGTAATGGCAATGTCTATACCGAAGAGAATAGTATAATGTTCAAGAATCAATATTACCAGAGTATAAATGATTACAGCGCTGTTAGTTATGTTCTGTCGTTAATCCCCATCTCCCGTCAATCCATGGATGTAGGGAATAGACCCTAATCTACCTAATAAATGGCAGCTCAATTCATATTGTAAATCCATATTACAAATCCATCAGTAACCGAATGCTTACGAGTTTCAAGTTCTCCGAATAGAACGATGTTCGGAATAGTAGTGTTGTTGTTGCGATGATTACCAATATCGACCGCATACTGTTCCTACGCATACACTTAATAGTATACTCAAATCTTTTTGCGACGCATACATAGGTAGAGAAACGTTAAGCGACTCAGTGCTTAAGTGGTCGACAAGTGCTTCGCATATACTGCCCATTATACTTATTTCCTAGTTGGCTATCTAGATATATTAGCTCTTCGTATTATATCACATCAGCTTCACACATTGGTTAGAAGCAGCTTCAGCATGAGCATGGCGCAATAAGGCTTGGCCCAACTACGATCATTTATTTTAGGTTATATTTTCATTTTACCTAAGACGCTCGCAAGTTAACACCACCCTCATCATATTCGCCTACGATTTTAAGTAAGCGCTTGACTGGAAAAGGCTATTGAATTGTTCGTTTTTCATCTGACGCAAGACCTAAAGTTCGTGATGGGTCTCTGCCTAGATTCTGATTTAAGCTGCGGTTTAAGGCACATAAAGAGAGGTATTTCAAGTATCCTGTTGTCTGTCATGGCGATTCGCAAAGAAACCTCGGTGGACCTCAACTTGGATGTCCTAACTCTCTCGTTAAATTATAACTCTTACTGCTTCGATTGACGGTTTAAATAGAGGTTTATTTTGCTGTTTTTGCTTTGGGGGCGAATAGAAAATGTTGCTTCAGCTACGTCAGATGACACGTACCCCTATTTGGCGACAGCCCAGGCACTTGGCACTTATATTCTTCGTTTTCATCCTAGTAGCTTTCGCTCTTACACATAATAGTTACCGAAAGCTCACTCCACATCATCGAGTTAAGCCAGCCACAGTTGAAAATACTTCCCTTATCCCACGGAACATCTGGCAGATATTTCTACCGCCCATAATTCCGGAGGCGGTATATGACATCGACCCCGAAGCTCTTGTCGATACACCATCGTGGCTGGCGAAAAATCCCGACTACACTTATATACTAGTTGGGTCTGAAGGTGGGGATCAATTCGTCAACGAATACTTCGCACACGACCAAAATATCCTTCAGACATACAATAGAATCAGAAATCCTGGCTTGAAATCGGACCTTCTACGGTATCTTATCTTGTCTGTTAAAGGAGGCACATATACCGACATTGACACCTTGGCGATAAAGCCAATCGACGAATGGGTGCCAAAACACATACGACATCTTGTCCGGCTGATTGTTGGCCTAGAGTTCGACAGGCTCGACGGTTTACAATGGGCTGATATTCCCCATGACTTACAATTCTGTCAATGGACCATTGCCGCGGCACCTGGTCATCCCGTTTTCACCAGTATGGCTAACTGGGCCGTCAACTCGATAAACAAGTTGGTCAAGACGTATAATGGTACATTGGAAACGCTAAAGCCGAGCAGTTTCGAGGTTATGACTTCGACGGGACCGGCGGCTTGGACTGATGTCGTATTTCAACACCTTCAGCAAGCGGAACCTGAGCTCACGGCTTTGACGAACTTATCCGGGATGACTGAGCCAAGGCTCTATGGCGATATTTTGGTGATGCCGATAGATGCGTTCGGAATGGGCCAGGATCACTCGCACAGTACTAATGACGGATCGATTCCAGACGCGGCATTGCTGAAACACAATTTCCGTGGCTCGTGGAGAGACCATTGAGGTTGAGAGACAGGTGACATTCATATATCCGATCCAGCGTTAGGATCCCCGATGAAGAGATATACGGGAGGATTAAGCCATAATATCGGGTATTCGCTAGGTCGACCGACGTCGAGAGCCACGGGAACTAGAGACCTTTCACGCGGAAACGTTACCGGCAACCGCGGAGACGACATCCCCAAACAGGCGTCGAGCTTCTGTCGTAGGGCTCGATGTTCGGTATGGCTTGGAACACTATACGGGTGTTCGGGGCCGAAGGAGACAACCTACAGCCATACAAAGAGTCCCGTATTTCAAGTCGCCGAATTAGTTGATATAGCGCCCTGCGAATTCTTGTGCGCTGCTATGCTACGAATCAACTGCTACTAGCCACATATTGGGTAAATAGGAGTCTCTATCCCCAGAAGTAGTACCATCAACCATCGCTCGGGTTATATAAAAAGTATTATAGAGAACTACTTCCATGTCAGCTTTGGTGCATGAAATTCTCCCTCTTGAAGTGAAGACCACATAAATTTACAATCGTTGTCTCCTATAAGTCAAAGATGGCACCTATCATTGCCGCCTATAGGCGAATTTAGCGTCGTGGTGGGATGTGCTAGAGGCGCTAATGTAAGCCCTATAAGCTTCCACCTTTACCCCTAGAAACCCCCCTGAAGATACCCCGCCGTCGACATATTTGCAATGGAAGCTCTTCAAGCTAGGACTTCTCTTGAAATTCCTACTGTGAGAGAGAGAGAGAGAGAAGGTATCGTTGAGCAAATAATCTTGCTGCCTGTAGAGTTAGTCATTCGACAATGTTGCTTACAATATCAACCAGCGCATGACGTGCGTTTTCATCGCCGAAAATACGGCTAGACCATGCATTGCGACGTTATCCTAAGAGTCAGCTTAGGCGGCACAGCATCAATTCAAGGCAGATGTGGGTGCTTCCAAAGATATGTCCGAATTTGGATATGAAGAAGCTATGAATACGAGATATTCGTTTGCTCTCGCATGAGTTGTTCTTGCATTAGTAGAGGAGTGAAGGAGTATGCGAGATGTCGAGTCGCTGTCGGGGTTTCCTCATCTTCGTAGAGTTGGTTGCGCCGTTTCGCGCTCGAGCGTTATAGTCCGCTAAGCGGCATCGCTGGGAAAGCATTCAGGCGCCTCGCTAAATGTTGAGGGAGGCTACAGGACAACTATGCTCTAGACACCTACAAGCGATCTTCCCTGTGCCATACAGCAACATCTTCCTCCTTCGAGTAGGATTATATCGACCAAGATACTGACTGACTGATGTGACTAAAGTGACCAGGATCACACTGCATTCTTCATTTCTTTTTCGGCGGCACGGAGGGGAAGAACCCTGTCACCTACCTAATCATCTACTCGGAGTACCAAATATTTATATTTAATGACTGCCCCGAACGCCTAAGACGCCCCAAAACTTGCTTCATTAGACCACTATCTGTGCCGCTCCCCCTCAGTAATCGCGCTGTAATAAGGCAAAACCCCGTCGCACCAGCTCTTTCAGCACTCTCCAGCACATCAAATAACACATTCGATATCTACATCCCTCGATCGAAGTACCAATTTACGTATCTATTCCAAAGGACAAAATGTCAGGACCCGTACCTGACGTACATGGCTCTGCGGAGGTAACCGCAGAGCCCAGCTTGCAGCAACGGTTGGTGATGACTCCTCATGTTGAAAATGAGAGCATTGTTACTAATTACGGCTTGTTTTCCCCGTCTGTAGAGGCTGAAAAGCATTCCCAATTTGTCGATGAGAAGACGAACGACCAGTCTTCTTTGAATGCCGATTCCTCGCCTACTGATGATGACGGTCGCGTAGCCACCGAAGAAGAAGTGCGCGATCTACTCCACGTTGTCGACCGAATCCCTATGCGACTTTGGGTAGCTTGTCTCGCTGGTATTCTCGAACGCTTTGTCTGGTATGGAGCCACTGCGCCTTTACGTGAGTGAATCCCCGATTCGACGTCGTATGATAAGGAACCCGAATTGCTAACTGTTTCCACAGAGAACTACCTACAGAATGAGCCCGGCGGTGAAGTCCCCGGAGCTCTAGGCCTACGCCAGGCAGCCGCTTCGAATATCGTGAATGCGCTCATGATCGGGTCCTACATTACCCCTGTTCCTGCCGCTGTTATTGCCGATAGTTGGTTAGGTCGCTACAAAACCATGTTATATGCTGCTATGTAAAGTGGAATTTCTTCAATCCTCTTTCTCATTCCTATCGATAAAGGGGGGTTCTAACAATGAAGCAGTATCGAATCAATTGGCGCGACGATTCTGTTTGCGACTTCGTTGCCCGTTGCTATCCATGAGGGGGCTGCTCTGGGCGGGGTTATTACAGCCTGCATTCTGTTAGCCGTGGGATCAGGAGCGTTTAAAACTACTGTTGTGCCGTTTATCGGTGAGTAACTAGCTGTATATACTTGATGTGTATGCAAGTTGGGCTAATATTTTGCAGCCGATCAGTATGATCAGACAGAATTTCGAGTCTACACCCGGAAGACGGGGAAGGTCGTTAGTAGCCGAGACTTGACCATCACGTATATATACAACGTGTTCTATTGGTGCGTAGGGTACAGCCATCGGCTAAAACGAAGAGATTCTGACCTGATATTAGGGCCGTAAACATAATGGGTTTCTTCGCTGATTCCACGCCCCTTTTGGAAAAATACGTTGGTTTTTGGGTGGCCTATTTGATCCCATGCTGCTGCATGTGGTTGGCGCTGATTCCGATTCTTCTCGGTCGGAATCATTTTGGTAAGTTCATTCGTGTGGCAGCATACCATCCGTGGGTTGGATAGATAACTAACATATGGATAGTTCGAACGTCGCCGACAAGTAATGTTATGCCTGAAGTGGTAACTGCGCTACGCTACGGCATATCCGGAGGTTTTCGAATGGATGCAGCAAAACCTGATGCTCAACTTCAGTATGGCCATCAGGTTTCTTGGAACGACTCATTCATAGATGATATCAAGCGAAGTCTTCTGACCTGTCGAGTATTGTAAGCGTATCCTTCCCAATTCTTCCGGTCTCTCGTCTAATACGCATTTATTAGGCTTCTTTTCCCAATCCATTGGCTATGTTACAACCAGACATTCAACAATCTGATTTCGCAAGCCGGACAAATGGTCACTTACGGTATTCCAAACGACATGATAAAAATTGCCGGCGCCATTTCCGGCATAATCGTCGCGCCCATCATTCAGAATGGACTATACCCTTTTCTCACAAAGAAACAGATCTCATTCAATCCAGTTTCGCGCATGACTGTCGGGTTCGCCGTTCTGACGCTTTCCATGGTCTATACGACGGTTATCCAAAAACTTATCTATCAAACAGGGCCATGCTACGATACACCACTTGCTTGTTCGGCCGCTCATGGTAGTACTATACCAAACCAGATATCAGTCTTCCTTCAGATACCCATCTACTTCGGAGGGGCATTAGCCGAAGTGTTCTGTCTCACTACAGGCACCGAGTACGCTTATAACCACGCACCTGAAAGGATGAAGACACTGGTGCAAGCTATCTGGCTCTCTATGGCTGGTATTGGGTCCTGTTTGGCTGTCGCATTTACGCCTTTGACTAGAGACCCTCATCTAGTCACCATGTACGCAATCCTATCTGGACTTCTTGGTGGTGCGACTATCTTATTCTGGATTCTCTTCCGGAATGTAGACAAGGTTAAGGATGAAAGTGAGTGAGGGTCTTGGTGGAAAGATGGGCCAAGGAGCTGCAACGGTGAGAATAATTGGGATGTACTGGTGGTGGCAGAAGGGAGGATGGTGTGAACATGTGAGATGGGAGGATCTTGGTTACCTAGGTACCCACCAGCAGGTGTACTAAGTGAATTGTTTGTTGGACTGTTCGGATGGTGGCGGTCATTATAGGAGCCTAAAGATTGTAATTGAGTGTGTTCCTACCACGTCCATTACGCTGAACTTGTGCATCAAAACTCTCACTGTCAACGGGAGAGAAATAAAAAGCAGCATATTATAATTAATCACTATGGATATCAATTTCCTGTAGCCGGGCATCGCCGTCCGCATAATGTAGGGAGTAAACATTCCTCACGCTCTCGCCTCCCACACTTTCAACTCCAAGACGCCCACCCTTAAAGACCCTAAAATCAATTCCTCGTTCTATAGCTGCAAGACGGCTACCATGTAGTTGACTAGCCCAATCAGTCTTTTGATAATATATCATGTGTACTTCAACGACCTTTAGATTGGGGAAAAGTTCGTCTCTCCCGGTAAAAAGTTCCATCAAAGCGCTGTTGAGCCGCTTGAGTTCCCAGTAATTATTACACTGCGCAAAACGCAAAGTCCTAATCGATCCAGGAAGCATCTGAACAATATAATGCCTTGTAGACTCGATATCTCCTTCAGAGGGATCCAGGGCAAAAGTCGCGCGAAAGAATTTGTCCTTTGCTAATTGAAGAGCCTCGCGGCCAAAAACAAATGCCGATGAAATCTCTAGCGTTTCTAGAGATGTAAAGCTAGAAAGAGACATAGGGTCTATTTCGGCTACTTCATCAAATTCGCTTGCTTGATATACTTCTTCGGATTCGTAAAAGCTATGTGTCAACGAAATTTCTCGTAGGGCGTGGGATTGGTGGCTGAGTAAGCCCTCCAGCCACCGCGTCTTGAAAGTGGTATTGGCCCTGGTTGTAATGTAAGTCTCATTATTTTTGATAGGTAAATAGGGAAAGGGTAAAAACTAACAATGCTCTTGACGCATGGGTTTTGAATACCTGTAGATTTTTCGGTGCCTGAAGAAGTATCTCCATATAGTCTTGATGCAGGTAGCAGCCCGGTTGTATCACAAGCTCCTCAAGCTCAGTGCTGTACGGCGCAGGCGACTGGGAGAGTATTGTTTCGGGTGCCACCTCCATATCTAACAGTAGGATGCCAGAAAGGCGCTTTATATTTGGTAGAGACGCAAACGTCATAAGGGGTGCAGTATTCTCGGGGTTCTTGTCCCACATGTCTATGCGAAGTTGTCAGTTTACGAGTCGATGTATTGGTTCTGCTGAATAGATACGTACTATGAATAGTAACTGCATCAAGCTTAGGCCAAAAATCGCATCCTGGGTCCCTATCCGTAACTTGATTGCCGTTTCTTAGAATGGAATTGAGCAAATCCCAATGCCAATAAGTAAAAGTGCCACCGAAGAACAAGGTGTTAAGATTGGGAAGATTCAGTGCCGCTAACAGAGCTGTACATCCTGAGAGGCCATTATCTGTCCATGATTTTCGATTATCGAAGATATATTTCTCCCACAGATCTAATATTGTTTTATCAACTGCAAGCTCTCTGAGCCGGGCTCTGAAAATATCGAAGTCGACCATTTCAGCTGTGGCTTGGCATGCAGAGGAAGTGATGGCAAAGGTTTTGACCATAGAAGCCCGGGTAGGAGATGATAATATCGAATATAGAAAAGACGGAACAGGAGCACCTTGGTAGGTTTTGCTATTTAGCTCCCATAAAACCACTGTTCGATACATGATGGGGGTGACTAGCTCTTTGAGAGCATTGCATACGAGGCTCAGCTGAAAGAATGTTGGTTTGTCATTGCCATCTAAAGACTCTAGAATGTGATTGAGAACCTCAACAGGGAGGTCTAGCAATGAAGCCATAACGTCGCAAATGATATTTTATTTATGTATAATTGATGAACTTCTCTATTTTCATTTAGATTTCGTGGTTTTTAAATGCTTTTAAATGTCTTGGTCGCCAACAACTCTTGCAGTGCCGCGGCAATGCAGCAGAGCGGTCAGCAAATGGGCGTAAGAATGGGCCAGTAAGATTGTCAAAATACCTTCACTAAAGTAATGATTTTCTTACAGGATATTCAACTGGGAATTAACTGTAGTATATTCCACGTTAGAATTCGAAGAAGCCATCATGGCTTACCTCATACAATTCAAGGACTATGATATTGGCAAGATAGCAAGTCGAAGACGACTTTTCTTCGCCAATTCGATAGGAAATATACATCAAGAGCTAGACAACCAGGTAAATACATTAGGATACGGTTTTAGGATTTTGGACGCGGCGCCGAGAATGGAAAGAGTTGTAAGACATGGTTATGGATTGGAGTTTTGGTTCTTCCATTGGATTGAAGCGTTAGATCTTTTGTAGGGCTTAACTATGCTTTTTCTGCTGCATCGCATATGGTGGGGTGGTACGAAATTGAAGGCATCGGAGTTTCTTGCAACTCTTTTACTCTCATAGGTCTTCAATAGAAAATGGTGTGAGTACAGCAAGAAGCTCTCTAGGCACTTTGAAAGAAAGGTACCAATTTATATATAAATAGTATAGCTCGCACTCACCTCTACGAGCTTTGATTTTATGTGATGGAAAATTCCTGCATGCGTCTGAGGATAAGTACCGATGTACCTTGGTAAGTGGCTGCATATCAAGCAGCCAATTAGGATAGTCCAAAACTAAGCGCTTTACCAAATATGGTAAAGAGTCTTGTTAGCAGACTGCTGGCGGATTGGACCCTGAAAGGTTGTGTCAAATTACGTCACAATATTTAAATGCCTTGCTATCCTATGACGAGGTTTCAACAATGTTCTCATTGAAACATCTGCTCTTTGAATTACCTAGGTACCTCTTATGTCTTATTATGTGTAAGATTACGGCTGTATCGGTAGATCAGATGCTTGGTTAGCTGAAAGTCCTTGGGCAGTATAAATTCAACCAATAGAATAAAAGAAGTACTTCCTAGGATATACGTCTCGTGGATGGCTTGGAGTAAAAAAAAAATGCGCCCGCCTTTAGCCCACGCAGCCCACGTCACGTCACCATTCAAATATTCAGAATTCTAGATCCATACCACCCATTATCACAGCTGGTTCCAAGTTTCCACTGCCCACTTACACCATTGACAGCGAATCGTCATCGATTCCGGAACACTTTCTGCCGGATTCCCTGTCATGCCACGCCATGCCACATGTAACTTACTTCTTTCATGACTCTCAATAGTAAATACATATGTACCTTAGGTATAGGTAAGGCCGGCGATTTACATATAATCAATGCCTGCCCAGTTATTTACTTTTTTATCTTTGACTTGTTTGTATTTCTTTTTGCCTCGCTTTCAACTGATGTGCGACTCAAGCTGCATACTGAGCTCAGCTCTCACTGATTAAATAATCGTAATAACTACGTACCTCACCTTACACTCAACAAATAAGAAACAATGCCAGCAATAGGGATTGGGTTCGTTCCCATTGTCCACATCGTGGCCGCGATATTCGCTATAATCGAACTAGGCCTGACAGCATACCGTAAGTATAATCTACTAGTCCGAGTGAATGCTTCAGCTAGAAAACATCTAACTCCTCTTATCAATTAGTGGCTAGTGGATACAACAGCTGGTTCGGTTTCGGAGGATACTCACCATCTCGTATCAATTTTATGATATTCAATTCCGTCTGGTCGCTATTAGTTTTAATCTACGTGGGCCTAACACCATTATACCTAACGAGCGTATTCCACCGCCTAGCCGCGCTCGCCCTCAACGCCGTAACCACAATATTCTGGTTTGCCGGTGCCATCGCTCTCGCCGTCTTCGTGGGGGGACCTTACGAATGTGGCAGCAATTCCTATTGTGGCTCCGCCGAGGCTGCTGTCGCCTTTGGGTTCTTCCTATGGTACGTTCGAGCATAAAAGAGAAAAGTATTGTCGCTTGAATTTTCAATGCTGATTATCATCATATAGGGCTCTCTTTACATTCCTTACCGTCATCGACGCCCTCGATTCTCTGCGCAGTCGCCGCCACAATGTTGGCCCCGCCGCTAAGCCGAACGCTTACCCTGGTGCTTAAGCCCCCAAAGTCGAAGTGGCCGACAACGATATTATCTTGATTAAAAATTATATATAAAAAAAAAAAAATTACCTTGCGACCTTCGCCAGAATGACGGCTTAATCTTGTTTTCGTCCTTGGTATTTTACCGCCGGGTTTTTGGTTGATGGGACTATTGGCGTTATATGAGTTGAGGGTTGTGAAGAAGTAATGTTGGTGATATACCCTTTTCAAATACTGATGAGTTATTTGCTCAATGAAAGGACTTACGGATTTTATGTCCGATTCAGTCGCTATGTTTTGCGTGTGCTGTGGTAATTCGAATTGATGAATATCCAGACATGCATTCTAACAAATTCAATTTTCAAGACCGTTTATAATAACTACACGCCTGCCTAGGTAGCAAGAGGTATTCAAAAATATTTTTTTAATAATCCATCTGAGAAAGAGAAGAAAACTCGCTGGCTTATGATACCGAACGCCGATGCCATTCACACCGTCGTAATCGTCGTTGGTTGCTAGCAAAACAAAGAGAAGTATTATCTATTTCTCTTCCCTCTTCCCAAAGTCTCTCAAAGCAGCAGCGGAATCGAATTCCACACGATGCCAAGCTGTAGCTAAATTGCCTCGTAGGTTATAAATGCTCTTGTGGCTTTCGGGTTGAGTATTATAAGCGTCGTCGGTAGCTTTGACGATGAGTGTGGCAGTCTTTGATTCACCTTGGGATCTTTTCGAAATTTCAGACAATCCAGTCTCGTACTTCCATCTTTTCCAACACCATGCTTTACTTCCTCTTTCGAGTGTGGTATCGTCAATCAATTGTGCTTGATCCCATGTCTGTCCACCGTCGAGACTGATATCAACGCGTTGGATCTCACGCCCACCGCCTGAATAAGCATACCCCTCGATCTGGACGACGGGGTTATGTGTAGCGTCATCCCGGTTGCCTAGCGTTTTGTTTGTGGGTTTTAACAAGGTCCGTGTAATCGCGCTTGTGATCGGCATCACTTGGATAGCCTTGTATTTATCCCAGTCTTGCTTGACCTCGTTCGGCCCAAAGCATTTGTAGTCTCGACGTTGCCAAGTAGTATTACTTTCTTCGTCGCTGACTACGATCTTGTTCACCCACTTGACACATCTTGCTGCTACATGGCCGGGAACAATCACTCGCACAGGAAAGCCATGGTCGCGGGGGAGGGGGGCGTCGTTCATCTTGAATGCAAGAATAACATCTCCCATGGGGTCGAGAATTGTCGAGATTGGTATACTGGCACCGTACGCTTCCAAGCCTGAGAATTGAATATGCTGCGCATCCTCTCCCGGGTTTTCGAGCGACAGGCCAGCATCAGCGAGGACGTCTCGTAGCCGTACGCCCTCCCACTTTGCACAACTGATAGCTCCAACAGTCCACTGTAAACCATTTGTCTTGTTCGCATACCGAGTCATATCATTTCGCCGGTTGCCGGAGCATTGGAGAACTGCAGTAACGGTGTGTTGTTTAAAGTGTACCTTGAGATCTTTGAGGCTATACGTCTTGCTGTCGCCGTCGGGTAGTTCAATGGTGATGTTGTGGTTCTCAGCTTCGTCCTCGTCTACAACAGGAACCCACATGTGATGACGGACGTAGAAAACCTCGTTGGGGGTCAAGAAAGATGTTGCTAGTTCTTCGCCGGGCGTTTCTGCGTTGCATGGCTTTTCCGTAAGTTTCCTTAACCTGGAATCTCTGATTGGATCTGACATAAATGGATCTTCGATATGGTCCTGCAGTGGTCTCCCGTTTTCTAGATCGTCTGGATGCACTTTCCCAACAACATATTGCTCAAGGATCTCTCGGACGTACGCGGACTTGTGGATAGAGAATATGTTCCAGTATGGCTCGATACTACCACCAGCAGCACGTAGAATTACTTCCCCACCAGGGTGAGCGGGAACCCAATCAGTAATGTCATACACCTTATCTTCGTATATAACCCAGGGATTATCAGATTTTGGCCCATGCTTCTTGACTTCCGCAAGCCAGAAGCGTGGCAAACCATTGTCGTCATCGTCGATATCGTTCGGCGTTGGATTGGATGGGGGAGCTTTTATATCTTGGGCCGACTCAGGGGGTACGTGATTATTAGGCTGAAGACCGGCAAGTAAGATTGTTAAGAGCCCACCGCCTAGGGCAAATATGGGCAGAACACGCGGACGAGGACTGGGTGATGTTTTCGGTGTGAATTTAGACGACGTAGTTTGGAATGCGGCTTGGAAACTAAAGAACCTGGCATGGCAGCTGCTCAATTGGTGAGTCTCGAGGTTGCGAAGTAGTCGAAGAGCCGGTCTAGGTCGCCCCGTTACATTGAGCAATTCCAAGCCAAGGTGTCGAGATATTGGAATTGACATGATGTCAATGTTAACACCGCTTCAGGTGTCTCGCCCTAAAATCAAGTGGGATTAGGGTATCTCAATAAATGTGTCCATAGCACTGAACCGCAAATACACTGCGTTAACAAATCTAATGGCGTTGGGCTAGCTTGAGGCGATGTCTTGACTCGTGTATCTTCCTTATTAGAGAGAGTCAATGGTGTCTTCCTTGGAGTAAAGTAGGATAAATAGAGAAGACTGGAAAGAAACCACAAGGGACAACAGTGTTATTCAAGAGAACTACCCCTGAATATTGTACCATGTGACCTGGTGACGGACTTGAATAACAAAAGAAAATGAAGAAAATCCAAACAGCGGAAGTGAATTAGATCTTAAATTCACCGGAGTGAGTCAAGGAAATAAGGGAAGCCGTCAACAGGATATCAATCTTTCGGTTGCCGGTTGCCGTCGGACGGTATCGTATGCGAGGTGCTGACCGATACGTAGACTAGAAGGCACGAAAGACGAAAGAAGATGGAGATATACTTGTCAACATTCGTATTGCTAAATGTTTGGTACCTGGCATAACAGCCAAGGTAATGCGGATAGACCATCAGTCAGGGACGCGTATAAGCAATCAATCTTCAAGAAAGTGATACTGCCTTATCATACTATTTCTCATCTCTCATTTCTTCTCCCATCGATATTTAATGTTGTTATGTAGAAATGTCGATGGATCGATGGGTGGAAATATGACACAGTAGGAAGGAAAAGAATGTTGAAGCTGTAAAGAGTGGAGGGAGTAGGTGGCAGCTTGGGGATGGATAGACCCACTGAACCCAGTGACTATAGTTAGCTAGTGCCTTAGGTAAGGGACTCGGGAAATCCTAAATAGAAGCCGCTGACCGCTAAATATCTGGAGGAATCCCCTGTAAAACCCAATCGGTACTGCATGTGCAGGGGTTTTGTGGGACGCATCAGCTAGGGTAGCAGCGTACTTACAGCAGGGCTGATGGTGGTTTCCTTCCGAGTCCCGACTGTGAAGCGGCATTCGGAAACACTGTTATATCAGTTCGTGCCGGCAGCCGGCTTACGACTGCACTTTATGGAAATAGGTGTAGGGTGTTAGTCATAGTTAGTTTTTTAACTACCTGCGTGTTACTTCTGGACGGCTATCAAGCCGAGAGAGATCAGGAGTTATATCGGCGTTATGAACAGATAGATCACCTAGTCACTTGAGTATTTCGTTTGTATGCTAAACCCTGCTCTCGAGGTTGTAAAATATTGTGGTTGGCTATTATAACCCATCTTGGGTTTGTCTATGCTACAAATAAGGTACAAATACACATGACTGGCTCTTTAGGATGGTGTGCATTTGCGCATTTACTCATCCTCCTCGTCAGTGTAATACTCGAAATCGTGAGGCGGCTCGGCTTCCTCGTCGCCCTCGGCGTCTTCGTCTATGGCAGTCAACACGCCGGCTGCCGCTGCGGCACCACCTACATTATTTCGACTAGGAGTGGCAAGCTGGTCTTGTCTAAGGCGATGGAGGAGAGCTTCCTCAACCGTTCGAGGATTACGGTTCTGACCGCTACCGGCACCAGCCACAGGTGCTTTTTCTGTAGCCACCTTCTTGAGTTTCTCTTCAATAAGCGCCTTTTCCTTCTCAGGTTGCATGTCGTGGAGGAGAATGGGGCCACCGGTAGGCTGTATTTATGATTAGCATAGTGAAACACATTAAACGTGAATGAAGGATAATCCTACCAGTGGGCCAGGTCTCACCAACTTGACTGGCCAGTAACGGCCTTTGGTGAGGCTGATATACTTGAGTTGTGCCGGTAGGACACGGCTCATATTCTCAATTTCGTAACCCGGCTTCTCTTTCTCGGGTTTCTTCTTGGTATCTGTTGGGGGTGCTGATGTTTCCTTCTCGCCAGGAGCGGGAGTCTCGCCTTCCTTCTTGTCCTTGGTGTCTTCGCTTAGCTTGGCCTTCGTATCGACCTCCATCTTATCGCTACTAGCACTTGGTTTGGAAATGGTTGGTGTGGCTGTGGAATCGATATCCATGCTCTCCCTCCGCTGTGCTTTTTCTTTCTTCTGAGCCCGACGTTTGGCTTGGGCAGTGGTAGAGAGGATAGCAGTTGCGATCATAGTTGGTCCCTCTTCCGCCTTGACTTCCTGCTCTGGGGGATAATCGAACAGACTTGGCTTCGTGGCACAGTGGAACTTAACATCTATGATGTCCAGGTCGTGATCTAAGGCAATAATCGAGGTTGGGCTAAAGGCGAGGGACAGGAAATGGGTAAAGGGGAACCAATACCAGTATTGCGTGAAGACAGCCATTCCGACAATACCGGCCATGTTGAGGTTGCCCGTCTGAGTTTGTAGACCGATCGTGCAGTTACGTCCACCGGCATCAATAATACCCAGAGCGAGGGCCGCACCGAACTTGGTCATAGCATCTTCGTGGCGGTCACCAACTACCTTCTTGAGTGTCTTGCGGATTGACGCAACTTTAGGGTTCATGACCTCATTCTGTTGGATCATGATCATGGCTAGCGCAATTAGTGCTCCTTGTCGGACGAAATCGGTTGGGTCCTTCATCATGGGCTCCAGCAAATCGATGGCCTCGTCTAATCCGGTGCCAGCGCACGAGATACCAAGAGCCATGGCGGAACCGTAACGAACGTGAGGGTTGTAGGATTCGGAGAGTAGCTCGACCATACGAGGCACGCTGCCGGGTTTGCGGAAAAGGATGAAACCTAAGCTCATGACCGCAATTCGTCGCACATCATCATTGACGTCACTAACGGCAACGTGCAATAGCTTGCGGATAGCCTTGTTGCTGCCCGTGCCACAGTAGGCCATCGCCACGGTCATGATACCACCGTATCGTAAAGTCGGATCCGGATCGTTCAAAAGACCTTCTATCATGACATCCGCGCCCTCTTGTTGGCCATACATGATTAAAGACATACCCAGGGCTAAGCCTCGTACGCTCTTCTCGTGAGACGTTTCGTGCGCGTAAGCAACCATATCTTCGAGAGCTTTAACGTTGCCAGTACCCAACATGATTAAACCCATTGAGAGGCCAACGGCTTCACCGTTAAGAGCAGAATCGGCGTAGAGAACGCTCTTCAAGTTCTCAAATATCTCTTCGTTTCCACTTGCCATACCAGCAAGGCCTAGCCCAAGAGCACCACCATGCTGAATCACCTCTTCTTCCGCAGCCGTAAACTGAGTTTTGAGATAATCCAGAGCATCGGCGCCGTGGTTGGCATGGATAAGGCCGTATGCGTAAAGAGCACCACCTTGCGAGTAAGGGGAGCCGCCACTGATACCACCAGCGCCTCGTGGAAGATAAGGCTCTAGAAGCTTCCTAGACTGAGAGAGGTTTCCACGGTGGATAACACCTAAAGCAGCAGTAGCGGTAAACTTGGACCAATTGACGGCTTTCCCTAGCCACTCCAGATTATCCCTAAAGAACTTGTCATTGGTAGTACCTTGGTTCATAAAGGCATTGCAGAAGGTGACGGCGGTATGGAAGATCGAATTACGGCCCTCGAGGCTGTCCCGAACCTTGTTGAGGATGCTTAGGTCGGTATGATTGTTGCGGTAGAGGAACTCTAGATTGAGCTTGATGGTCTTAGTGCCGTCTAGGATGGAACGAATGTTCTTGTAGATGGCACCTCTCTTTCCATCAACCTCTTCGGACTCGCCCTCTCCCGCGTCGGTTTCTCCACTTAGAAGGGGTTCACTCTCGGATTCTCCAGTGGCCTCGTGGCCCCCCTTCTCCGTAGGAATGTCACTCTTGGGTAAACCCGAGATAACTTTACCTAGAAATTCTTGTGTGCCATTGTCGTATAGGTCGAACGCAAACTGGTAAGCTATGGCCGTAGCTTCAACAGTCTCCGCTTTGACTAGATGCTGAATGACGGTACCCGCCTGTTCATCCTTATTTAAGTAAATGATGCATTTGGCGATCGAGAAGTAGTCTGGGTCCTTGGCACGGCCACTGGTGAGAATATCTAGGATGAGCTGCAAGATTTCGTCTCGGAAAGCCCGCTCTTGGACAACATCCATACATATACTCAAGCAATAGTCTAGCAACTCCTCGGCGGGTCCTACGGCATCGTCTTGTGCTGACTTGCCCTTGTTACGCTTGTAGTCTTCGTCCGCGCGTTGAATGACCTTACTAACGACGTCAAGGCGCTTTGCTTCGACTGCTATACCCACGACTTGTTGGTAACGTCTCTCCTTCAAACAGCTCTCGAATAAGCGCTCAATGACTTGGTCGATCGCGCGACGAGTGTCGAGTTCATTATTGGTTAAAGCAATAGAGGACGATCGATGTTGCTTCTTCTGCGGTTCGAAGGAGGGTTCGAGAATGGTGTTGTCGGTAGAGGCTCGAGATAGAAGAGACTTCGATGGAAGGGTAGACTGGGAGAAGGGTGTCGTGGGCGAGATAAGAGCAGAGGCGCTGCCATCGGCACCGGTGCTTGAGAATGCCGTAGCAAGGGCGGGCAAGGAAGTATCCTTATCCTTCTTGTTGACGACGGTGTGGTTCTCGTTCTTGGCAGCGATATAGTGGTCGACACACTTGGAAATAATTGTCTCCTCGAATTCGCCAGGGTTGTCTAGCTTGAATAGTTCACCTGCGGCTAATGCAAAGGTCATACTCTCATCGTAAGCCTGGAGATGATAATAGACCTTGGCGAGTACGAGGGCAGCCAATTTGCGCTCCGGAAAGGATTCGTCTTCATAGAGAGCTTCACTACGATAATTTAAGGGTTAATGTCGCCGATATGGACAGGCAGTATAAGGGTATTGATGGAAAGCGAGCAAAACTTACATCTGGCCAAGCGCGCTGGCAACCTCGAACCAAACAGTGTCGATGTCATCGTTGAGTGTTTGGAGGGCGAATACCTTGAGCTCTGGCTCTTCATCGGCCAAGAAGGCTAGTACACCAGTGGCAGTAACCAGACCAGGCATCTTGAAATCGAATTAATTGCGTGTCTTGTAACGAATGGTGAATTTCGAGAAGACGAGAAATCCGCGTTACGAAAATGTTTTTTTTTTGGCCGATGATGCAGGGAGAAGAGATTGGAAGTGGACAGATGGAAGAACGAGGAAAATCAATGTGTACAACTAGATTGAATGATGATTTACGCGACGACCGTTAAAAAGGTCGCGCCGTATAAATGGAAAGGATGTATTTTGGTTTGATGTAGAGGAAGAAAGGTTGTTTTGATGAAAATGGACGAAGCTATTCAAATTCAGATACGAAGCTTCGAGTAATGGGAAGCAACTGGTGACGGTTAACGGGTGAACCTGCTGCAAGCATGGACCCCCAAGCTTTCTAAAGTTCAGCGTCCACGTCAGGCACAGCTCTGCCTACCTGCCTTGGCAAAGCCCCAAATTCTGAGCCTCAGTGGCTTGATCATTAAGTTAGATTTCAACTGACCAATCAGATCATTGAATCGTGAAAGGGTGGAGATGAGGTAATCTCAAAAGATTATTAATACATAAGTACTTTTGTACCTAGAGACTTTTTCCTATGTATTGAAGGCTAAAAAGCAGAATTCCTTTTGAACCCATTCCCTTTGGTCTAGACATTGTTCACGTACCTAAGCTTACATAGACTCGATAGACTCGGATTTTTACGTCTTTCAATTATTCCCAATTTTATTTGTTCTTTTATTTGCTTTCTATTTGTTTATTGTTCGAAGTTATAAATATTACATAAGTTTGGAAGATGCGAAGGAACATCTAAACTTCTAGGCCTTACGTTACTGTGCATACATACTTATACTTATGTACTTTTAGATGTACTTGTATCGATGCAACGAATAAGGTTGTACTAGTTACCTTCGACTATGCAAACCTTAAAGCTAAATTTTAAGTACCGCTACTTCTATACATGCGGCTACGTAAAAGAGAAAGAAAAGGAAAAGGGAAGGGGAGAAGAAAAAAAATATCCAAGCTCTACAATTTTTATGTACTAATTGATTGATCGATTCATCGTGTCACGCACGCTTTCGCATTCATCCCTGGACTAATCTTTGTTCATAATTCGACCAACTTTGTACAACTAGGACGATAATCCCGTCAATTCTATCATCATTGCTACCAGTGGACTATTATTTGTTGTGCGCGTACCTTTTTTTAATAATTATTTTTCAATCCGAAGCGATAGAAGCAACAAAGTCTTGGTCCTCTATTCCTCGATCGAAACTCTGTTTGACTTACACGAATATGCAAATTTGATGTTTTTTTTGTTTTTGTTTTTTTTTAAATTATTTCTTTTTTCTCCGTCTCTCTTCGAAGGATACTGGATCGAAGTTAGACAAAATATACTCCAACCAACCAGCACAGCCCGACGAACGACCATCGCATCTTCAGTGTTCCTAAATCCCACCGACCTTTACATGTCGCCCATAAAAAGGGCGATCATTACCATCGCGATAGCGCATTGAATACCGCGTCCGAAATCACGAGAAGACGTATTTTCTGGATGTATCGATGACGTTAGAATACGCGGCTTGAATACCACTATAAAGCGATTGTATATGTGCGTGTATGCGCTGCGCGCCAGAAGACGATAGAGAAAAGAGTACGAGAGAAGACCGAAAGAGTGTGTGTAAGAGGTAGGTAAGGTGTCATAAGGAGGTAGCGCGCACGCACTATTGTGTATACGTATGTGTATATGTACATGTGTGCTGCGCACTTCAACATCCGTTGTGTTGTAGGAGAAGAAAACGAACCGCTAGACTACTAGCAAGGTGTGACGAAAGAGCAAGAGAAGGGAAGAAACAACCTCCAGACTACGCCAGTAAGGAAATAGCTCTTAGGGTGAGCAAACAACAAAAGTCGCGAAAATGGATTTGCGTGCGATGTTGAACGGACCGGATGGAGGCGCATCGAAGAAACAGCAACAACAGCAGCAGCCGCCTCAACCATCCATACAACCAGCACCACCATCCGCGAACTCGACTTCTTCGATATTAAATTCAGCTACGCCCACCACGCCGTCTCACGCTGGCCCTCCGGCTCAGTCCTTTAGAGACTATAGTCGATCTAGTCACGCCTCTCCCGTTACCCACCCGCACGAATACCCTCCTGCTCCTAATCATCCAAATCATACCCCGAACTCCGCCGGCCCATATCCGTCGCCGACCTCTTATAATCCTCCCAGCAACGCGTTTGCAGGTAGACCTCCTGTCCCTCCTCTCCAACCTCCGGGCTCCCACGATATACGATCACCAGGAAGCGCTTCCATATCCGGGCCTTCACCATATCGACGCACGCCTACTTCCTCTGTAAGCACCGCGAGTGGTGGTTATCCATTCCCACCTACGCAACAGCAGCAACCTCAGCAGCAGCAACAAACACAACCCGTGAGTCCGTTGCATAGACACCAATACGGCCCACCTAGTGCGGGTGTTGGTCCGGGTGTTGGTCCGAGTGCAGGTCCTGGAGTTTATTCTCGCGATAATTACAATAGCCAACCACACAATTCCATCTCTTACGCACACAGCCAACAATCACAACCTCTACCACAAACACCTCCCGTTGGGACCCCGGGTGGTAGTCACCAGTATTTGCATCAAAGATCTCATTCCATCCAATCGACTCCTACGCCTACATCCGCGCACAGTCAACAACCTTTATACGGAGCTCCTTATGTTCAAGGCAGTCCTATCGCGACGACACATCCTCATCCGCATCCTCTAGAACAACAGCCACCACCAGCACCGCAACAACACCAAGTGCAGCAATTGCATCAACGTCAATCATCCCAACCCCCTACACCAATTGGACCACCCTTGTCTGGACCTCCACGGCAATCCCCTGCTGTTAGTTACCAGCAACCTCCTAGTCCGTATCAGAAGCGTATCTCCACTGCCTCCACTGTGTATCCTCCTCACCCTTCGCAAACATCACCCAAGCCCCTTCCTCCGGCTTCCATTCAGCGCATGTCTAGTAGCAGTAGTCACGGAACTTACGACGCAGTTGCTGAGTCCCACCGCGGGTCACAAGCCCAAAGTGATCGAGAAAGAAGCGTAAGTGTCTCACCTAAGACACGTGTTCCTAGTCTACCCAGCAACGGCGGCCATCGTCCTCCATCAACTAGCAGTGACGTAAATCCTTACCCTCCTCAACGCGTCCCACAGGCCTCGGTCAATAATAACATCATGGAATCCCAACACCCCGGCACCCCGGCGAAACGAAAGTTGGAACAACGAGACCTAGGACCCGACGAGCTCGAGAGCGACCGGAAAGCTCCCCCGCCGCCTCAAATGAATGGCAATCACGCTATTCCCTTGGCAGCTATGGCGCAGGCGACCGGATCACCCACAACACCTCGACGGAAGCGTGTGAAGTATGCACAAACCCCCTCGTGGGCGCGAAGCGGCAAAGATCGCGACCAACCCAGAATAAAGAGCCGTAACTTTTCTTTGAAGCAGCACAATCGTCAGCATGCAAGTGCAGGCGGACAAGCGAACGGGAGCAATCAATATGATGCAGGTGGAAGCGTTAAGTCCGAGCATATGTCTCGACACGCCTCACCTGAGGCTACACGATCGGCGGTCGGCGTCAAGACCGAAGAAACTAACAACATCGGTATCAGGGAGCATTCGGTGTTCAATGGCCAACCGTTTCCGTGGGAACCCAGCATTGGAAATGAGACACCCAAGAACATTGTTTCTCGTGAAGTAGCCGATTTCTTAGGCATTCACGTTTTACAATTCCCCCAATTTGAAGAGGTTCATAGCCGGGGCGCGCAATTCGAGATTGAAGCGAAGCTGGGTGTCATTATCGACAAGAATACCAACGATCGCATTTACTTCCCCGAGATAAGAGCCGGCGAATGTGTGTTGAACGGCGGCAGGGTCGCGTTTCGTAGTTCGATGACGGAGGTAAGTCGCCTACTAACATATCCAATCCTATTATCTATACCTTGAATAGTTTACTGATATTTCATGTGCAGAGTCAACACTGTGAGCTCAATGGTTACCTGAACGAGCAAGTCAAGGCCTCATTTCCCCGCAACCCGACAGCATCCTCTCGCGTACAAGTCCATTACGTCCATCGTAGAGAAGTCGATCGATTCTTCGAGCTTACACCGCAGATGCGTCAACGAATACCGGGCTGCATTTCTAGTCTACTTCAGCCCAGCTCACCTGTGAAGGCGCGAGTAACATGCGATCAAAAAACCGGCAACGTGTTGGCTAAAATTGTCAAGGCACGAATTGCCGACCTAAATATACATTTCCCTCATCTACCCTTAGACTGCCGTATCAGCATTAACGTGGAATGGGACTGGGATGGCACTGCTGAGGAGATTGAGAGGTTCCAAAATCCCAACAAGGAACGAGCGCCTGATCGTATTAAAGATCGACTCAGCTACAAGCATGGATTCTACCAGATCGATCTGACGCAGGTGACGCAAGGACATCCTACATCAGGCGTACAACCGCCTCAACCGCATCACGGCACCGCAAAAGAGCACGAGCTTGAGGTGGAATTGGAGGCGCGCCCTTTAATCGATCATGGTCGTATGCTCATGCGACAAGAACCGAATAGATATGAGGATCTAGTCGACGGCCTTGTTAATAATGTCCGTCTACTAGCTCGACGTTGCCCGCCGACACATTGATGATCATTATGTGATCAGGTGAATGAAGGAAGAGGAACCGGAGAGGTACGAGCGCCATGTGGCTATGAGCCTTGGGCGATTTAATGCTAGTTCACCTAGGTGGTTCTATTATTCACAACTTCCGAATTAAAGCATGACTTCGGAGCGAGGAGGAAGAGTAAGAGTTAGGGGCATGCTGCGATGTATTTCTTTTAATCAACATGATACCAATTTGGGGTCGGGTAGGCTAGACCAATCTGAAAGCCAGTTTTATTCTGGTAAATTGATAGCATACCCTAATGAATTTACAAGCGATGTGTTATTTTGTTATTCTCCATTCAGAATTCAGAATTCAGAATTCAACGTGTACGAAATTATGATTCTAGCAGTACCTAGGTAATTACCACCAAGGTTCGACCATTATTAAAGATGAGTCGGCAGAGATGTTAAGGTAACCCTCACCTACCTCTTAACTACCTAGGTAGATGATACACATAGTCGCCACTACATACCTAGGTAATTAAGGGAAGCATCTCAATGAATAAAACAACTCATTTCTAAATAGAGCAGTATCACTCCATGACAAACGAAAATTAAGCAACGTATTAAAATACTTCCTATCTTACTTCTTATTACAAAAGAAACCCAAATAGTAAAGATCGAGTATGTTTACAACCTCTTGTCCTCCCCTCGTTCCCACTCGTCAATCGTATCACTTTGCTAGGTGAGTTACATTGACCCAGCCCTTCTCACTCCGCAGTGCACCAAATATCTACCCAGTCAACCAACTACGCAACCAGCATTTGATAACCCTCTAACTATCCCTAGGGATTGATTACTTTTTAGGCGTATTGGGTTTTCCAAAACCAGGCGGAGTTGGCGGAGGTGGCGTGCTACCAGCAGGCTTGGAGCCCCGTCCCGATTCCTTAACAATATTCTGTAGAGCCTCCACGTCAGGCGGTAGCGATATGTGCGGACGACCTCCCGGAGTGAAGCTAGACGGGCCGCCGCTAGGCGGTGGTAGCGGGCCAGAAATACTCTGCGGGTTTAGCGGCGGCGGTCGTTTTATGGAGGGACGCTTTGATGGGAACTTAGGAACATTGGTATCGGGCCCCGGTGGCTTAGGGGACTTGCCACTAGATGACGACGATGACGACGAATCATTTATGAATTCGGAAGGCTTTTTAGGATCCTTCTCCTCGGTGTCTTTCCTCTTCTTAGGCGTCGGAGGTTTCCAGCCGGTCAAGTTCTTGGGAGTATCCGGGTCCGCGCCAACCTCAGAATATTCCTCTTCGACGTCGTCGGCGGGGCTGTGTTGGACGAAATCATCGTCCTTCGGGTCCCGCTTGCGCTTGCGCTTTTCACTTGAGTCATCCTTGTCATTCTTATTCTTTTTGCCTTTCTTGTCATCTTTAGGTGGCGGCGGCTCGGGAAATCCTACCGATCCTTCCTCATCTGAGCTTTCGACAATGGGGGGGTTGTTGAAATCGTCTATTCTCATCAGCTCCGACTCGGTCGGGCTACGAGATATATCGGATTGGGTGAAGCGCCCGTCATCAGTGTCTGACTTGAAATCGACGGACGGTGGAGCTGGCGGCACCGTATCGTCAAGCGGGATAACTGTGCCCTCATACGGCGGCCATGGCATATCTCCAGTCATGTGCCTCGCAATGTTGGAGGGATGATTTGGGTCATCGGCGATATCCCCGATAGCATTATTCAGTGAGTAAGACGACTCCCAAGTCTTCCGGACGCTCGAGTCGCGTACTGGGAACATGGTGTGCCTGTATGCTGGATAACGTCTAACGAATTCGGCGAATGTCTTGGTAAAATCGAATTCCTCCATGGGAGCGATCCATCCACTGCGGTTGGGCATGCGACCATAGTTAGTGGTTCCTAACCCGCGACGAATTCTACAGGACCCTTCTGCGTCCATATGTGCCTAGAGAAATCAAGACATATTAGTTCTAGCTCTCTATATCCCACATGTTGAATACGAAGTTTCCAGGAAATTAACTTACCTCAATTTGTGCTAAGTCGTGCCCTGCTGCCCGGAAGCACCGCGAGCATCTCCAATCCGGAGATGGTTGGAATGAGTATGTTTGGTGGTCCGGCTCGAGGTGACCAGCCCAATTGGGAGAGCGTGATCGACGAACCGGTGCTGGGTCGGATTTTGACGCCGGCCTCCACCTCACATCGCGTCTGGTAGTTGGTTTGCTCCTAGCTTCCTGGCTGCTCTTTGGAGCGGTCTTTCGGGCTTTAGGAGAACTCTCATCCGTCTTACTGCCCTTGCGATGCTTGTCCTTAGATCCGGTCAACTTATTAATCATCTCCGCGTATTTATCGAGCGGGGCTATTTCTATAGTATTAGTATCAACAAAGGGGGTGGGGGTGACATTATAGTAGCCATGAGCGCCCTCATCCTCGTCTTCCGGATCTTGTGGTGCGAAATCGCATGTAGCTATATGCTTCTGCTTCTCAGCGACAGTCTTCCCGGCCAGACTGACACCGCAGTCGGGGCAAAAGTTGTTTGCGGGGCCACCCAAGGGTTTACAATGCAAAACGTGGTGTTCGCGATACGCCTCACTCATAGTCGAGTCGAATTTCATACCACAGGACTCGCAATAGAGATGGGGGGAGCCTCGTTTACCCTTCCCACACTTACTACATGGACTGCCAACTGCCTCGGCACTCTTCTCCTCTCCGCAATACTGGCAGTATTTTAAGGCGTCCGTCTTGCCGAGTTTGCAATAATCCTCATGGAACACCCTGTCTATCTCGTTATTGAGTTTGAGTAGGTTTCTCCCGCACCGATTGCAGAATGTAGTCTCTACATCTTCTTTTTCTTCCTCTTCCTCTTCTTCTTCCTCTGTTTCTGACTTGGATACCTTTGCTTTTTCTTGCTGGGGTATTTGTCCTGCCTGGTCGTTTGTAGTAGCCGCGACCATCTTCTTGAATTCAAGGTAGTGCTCATCGAGGAAGTGACGTCTAATAGCGCCCTGATCGTAGAATGGGAGGAGCTTCTGCTTAACGGGGTCGCACAAGAAGCACTGCAAAGTACTGTGGTCGACGTTCATGTGTGTAGTCAAGCCTTCACGATCCTGGAATTGGAAAAATCGGTCGCAGCCCACATAAGGACACTCCCTAATCCTGTCGAGGAGATTTCCCCTTAACGTGTGAACTTCCCTTTCGAGTCGTGCTACTTCGCTCGGAGTTCTCATCGCAATGGTGAAGCCTGGTACGTCGGGTCCCGTGTGAATAATAGTTTCGAGTGGTGGCCCGTGTCCCGGTATCGCGGGCTTCGCTGGGTTGACGAAAATGCTCGGGGTATCCCAGAAATACCTTTCTCGCAGATGTTGGTGTCTCTGAAAGCTGGGAGGTCTATTATCAGAATTCGCGAAAAATGCCTCGACAGGTGGATCATATGGCAATGGCTTGTATGTCGATGCATAGTGCGATGTTAACTCAAGATTCTTGCTGTCGAAGTAGCGTGGCCCCCAAGTTGCATCTTGGTCCACCACTTTATAATACAGCGGTTAGCTCGATTCAAAATAGGGGCATTCGCCTCGACACTTACCCCACTTGTTAGACCAGTTCTCAAGGGACACAGCTATATCCGGTTCTGTAATATTCCGGACGATCCATTTCCAATCGGCCTCGTCCGTGTGGGCATTGATTACGAAATCGGTCGGGTTTTTCTTCCACGTCGATTGAACCAGGTGCAACACTTGGGTGTCTTCCTGGTAATCGGGAAACAGGTTACCGCGGACGGCTTTCTTGAATTCGTCTAACGTGAGCAATGTACTATTGATATCCGTAGTAAACCGTGCATTGGATTTACCGGCTGCCGTGTAGAATAGATAAGTATCGTAGACAACCCGAGCTGCAATGCTATAGTTCTGCCAGGGAGCGTGGATTCTTGGGCCCTGGAAGACGTGAAGCACTTCATTCCAACTGTCCAATGTATCCGACCCAACTTTACCACCCCCTAGCGTGATACGACGACCATTGATATTAGTGTCTAGAAAATGCTGTCCAGGTAACCAGACGTCAATACCAATCATACGGTTGCCTTTAGTTATGTCAGGGTTGGCACCGATGACCGTCGCGACTAGTCTTTCCGCACCAGGTCGAATGGCTTCATTTCCTCTAAGTGCAAGATCATCTGCCGGGAAAATCGCCGAGAAATTCGAGAAGTCCGTGTTGTACGAATGAACTCCTGGTATCCAGATAGGCACATGCTTTTCGGGGATGATAGATCTCTCGAAACTTAGGACAGGCAGGTCGTTACCCTCAGCTTGTTCCGTGATGATCCCACCCCAAACATTGGGAGGGGGACTGAGTAGTCCATACGTTAATGCATTGGTAGTAGAATCGAATTTCAGATGTGTGTGTGGATTACTCGGGAAAAGGATATTCATGGCCCGCTGATATTCAGTCCTGAATTGGTTTGGCTTGTACGTGTCCTTTAGATCCGGCGGTACTCTCATGTATACCATCTGCTTGTAATCATTGTCATATATGCGAATGACGTAATTATCCTTATTGACAACGGGCTTATAGAAGCTAGGAGGCTCCTCCTTATCAAAGTATACAAAGCAGCAATAATCATCACCGTTGAAATCTTTACTGTTGAAAAACCTTTGAAGAAGCGAATATATCGTGTCGGTATGGTGAGGTCGACTTGTAAGGCCGTGATGGACCGTGCCTGTCGCCTTGGCGACGGGTTTCTCGTTAGGCTCGGTGCCGTTATCCAACGTCCAAATCTCAAGGCGTATCTGATAATCGTACGCCCATGTTACTTTTAGGAGGTAATCCGCTACCTCCACGAAAGAATCGTATAACTCTACGGTGCTATCCGTCAGGGTTGCTCCCTGGTATCCGAATACCCGTATCGACTTGCCGACTTTTGGAAATTCGCCATATTCCTCATCTCGATCTGGAGCAGCGCCGCCACGGAGTTTTCCATAGGCATTTAGGGTAATTCCAGTGTACGGCGTTTTAGGGTTATAAGGATCAACGACTAGGTCAACGGTTAGACTATAATCCTTTACTCATTCATAGAGAACTTCTAGTTGATGCGATTCCTACTTACCACGCTTGCTAGGATCGCCATTTGTCCTTTCGGTGTAATTGTCTAAAAATTCAAACGGGTCCTTGTGAACTAACGTCGTATCGTCCCCATACTCGAGGTCGGCAGGCACCGTCTCTTGCCAGGTACCGGGCTTCATCGGTGCGACAGGAAGCCCAAAATAGAGCAAGGTCAATTTAAACTCTAGAGTAGGGACGTAGTCTTTAAATCGCGTGGCGAGGAGATGTTCGTAACGGACAATGTTATCTCTTTGCAACTGGACGAGCTCAGGTGGAGATGTAACTGGCTGGAAGAGTGTAATCTCGTGCGGGTCGAAAATCCTTACGAGTATCTCCTCGATAGAGAGTGTGGTATGCCGAAGTAACGTTATGAAGTCGCTTTCTACCTGCTTGAACAACGGGTCGCTTGGGTGTATAGTAGGATTTGCGCGATCCACGAATGGCTTTTTGTCTATATGAGGTAAGTCGGACGGATTTGTCCGCTGGAAAAGGTCACGTCGTAGGGGTATGGTCAGTTGAGACTGGTTGTCATCGGGATTGTTCTGCATGGCGATGTGATATTATTATGGCAGCATTGAATATGAGGCCAAATGTATCTCATCCGACAAGTGAACTCTTACCGTACGTAGTGTAGTTGATGGTTGATGTAACAGGAAGTGAGCGACAAGAAAAGAAGGAAGCGGTCGAGATGGGATCTAAAAAGGAACAAAGGCTATGATTCCATCAATCGCAAAAAATATAGGACATATCCCAATTCAGTTGGCTGATACGCCTAAATAACATTCCTATTCTTCAATGCGGAGAGCAAAGACTTGTTTTCGAAACGAATGCATTCCATTCCGTTTCTTTCCATCACCGCACTCGCTTCGCGCCCTGATGCGAAGACAAAAGACCTGTGAAGTTGGTTTGGCCATATTCGGACAGTATACGCGAACGTCTTTCAGATTTAGTAGTGGCCATAGAAGATGGGAGACTATTTCCGGATGCGTCGACATCTGGAAACGTGGGTGTAGGGCAAGGCAGCTAGACCTGAGAACTACTTAGACCTCTGTATGATTTACCTACCTATGTACCTAGATAGATACTCTACTTTGCTGTGACAAGGTACCTCTGCCATTAATAATGGAAGTCTAGGTGTATCGAGTACTTTATTCGTTACACCCGGGTGGTATGTGGTACGTGTAACTACTGTACCTACCCAGGTATTGTGAGTGCTTCGTCCCTACCTATGGATGTATCTAGGTAGACATGTTAGCGTTGACTTCTATAAATCTTGTTATACTTTGACCGTATCATAATTACTTGCCTTCGTCCAAGTACTTCTAATGCTGCCACTGCAACTCACGGTAGATAATCCGATAATATGAGCATTGTTGTCGAAGATAGGTACATAGGCGCCCTAGTGCTCAGGTACTCCACATTCCAATGTGTTAGAAATTCCAGCACTGCATAAAGCTTTGTTTCCGGTTCTCGTCTTTGCTGCCTTAAAACTATCTCAATATCCAGCATTGACCACCGCACGTGGCTGAGCATATAAATAGGTGTAATCGGGCATTCAATTTAGCAATGCCGACGATGGTCTAGGTTGGATATTGATGATCGTCTCTTCACTTATACGCGTATTAATTTCATGTAAAAAGGGGGTTGGGGGTGGATACGGAGGCTACTGATACACCGGGGCGTAGGTACCTAGGTATGCTAGAAATACATGTAGATACTTCTGTATGTCTTAGCTTAGTCCAGGGTTAGCTAAAACGGAGCTGCTCTTATTTTATTTTATTTATTTTATCCCATTTCTTCGCACCTAAGTCACGATGTGCTCTATCATATAAACTAGGCTCCGATTAGGGTCCGATTTCGACACAGTGGTTCAACTCATTAGATAATGTGTAATATTGTGTCTTCGTAAGCCTAAGGATACTTTGAATGGATAGTTATTCAACGGCCTAGGTAGAGACGGCTAGCTTTCCTATGCCAACGCCTTCCACCCGAACCAACTTCGTTCGTATACCCAGGTATAATGGCAAGCTTTTCGCCTCATGGTGTATTCCCCCGCTTCACCCCGAAGTCGCTGGCTATGTATGCAAGTAAAAAAGACCCATCCAGATGTTCAACTACTCTGGATGAGAGGTAGTATGGGAGTACACAATAGGTAAGTTAGGTGGGTGAGTAGCGGGGGAAGTTCGTGTTCGTTCAATTGCCAGTTATATATCCCATCATACGACGTTGGATAGATCTGATGTTTTCTTCGTTATTTCGCATCCAAGAAAATACATATACCTCGTTGCTTGATTGATAAGACTAAACACACCGACGAGTCCGAAAAAAATGGGACAACAAAATCTACTCGACGTGCTACGATCGCACACTGCAGTTGATTGTGATACGTTCGATGACCAAGGTACGAGAGCCTCTACTCAAGTATCTCTGTTAAAAACAGACCACGCGAGAAAGTACGTACGAGTGAAAGCTTACTGGTAGTATAGTACCAAAGCAACTCGGCCCATTCGTGGATTGTACATCAAACCAGGTGAGCTTCTTGGATTAATGTCTGGCGAGATGCGAAGAGCTAAAAGTCATCCAAGGCCATCGCATACCATGAATTAATCCGTGTTGATGGCGATGGGAACTTGATACATGCGCAATTGATTCGTGATGCCGTTGACTATGCATCATCAAAGAGCAGCGCATATCCGGATGTTACCGCAGCCGAATTGGCGGTAGAGACCATGATGGTCAAGCTGGCTCTCAGAATAGTGCCTTATTTGACGGGGTACTCCCATATTCAGACAAATCCAAAGTATTCCTATGATAAGCAGAAAACAATCAATAATGGGAAACGTAAGAACCGTTCCTTGAGAGGGTGAATGTGCAGAGCGTGGAATGCTGACATGCGGACTTTCCGCCTTAGGTATCGTGGCGATATTTAAGGACTTAGACCCAAAATATGACACCCGACGGGTCTGCATCAAAGTACCGTCTACCTGGGAGGGTATGCAAGCGTGCCGCGAATTAGAGAACCAGGGTATTGCCACATTGGCGACAACCATGTTTTGCCTCGAACAAGCTGCTCTTGCGTCGCATGTAGGTTGCACCTACATCGCGCCATATATCAATGAGCTACGAGTGCACTTTGACGAGAAGTATGTCTTACCCACGTTTCGGGAAACAGAAGCGCTGATCTGTCGCACGCATCTAGCTATGTCGACCAACACAAGGCGTTTGACTTCTGCGGTTCCGCTCAACGATACTACGGGAAAATCGGAAGCAAAACCAAAGTCTTACCAGCCAGCTTAACATCCATCCAAGAAGTTATGATGCTAGCCGGCGTTCACCACATCACTGTCGCACCACACCTGTTGACCAAGTTAGCAGAGACGCCAGCGAATCCTTGGGAAGGAGACACTGGGAGTGTGATTCAAAATCAAAGTCAGGAAGAATTTAGCGACTATAATGGCATAATAGAGGACGAGAGTGCTTGGCGCTTAGCTTTTACCCGAAGTCAAGAGGGCAAGGCTGAGGTGAAGATCATCCAAGCCATCAACATATTTTGCGACAAACAGGATGCTCTTGAAGGTCTGGCGCGACAATGAAGTGTATGAATTACTGAATGGCGTCGAATTAATAAGCAAACCTGTTCAACTATGATTGAATTCTCGTGTTGAAAGCTTCGGTTCTTGTTCATGATACCCCGTCTTCACATATGATCATGCCGCTTGCTTCTTTTTGCTGACATGGAAGAGAATAAAACGGGAACCGGAGAAAGAAAAGAAAAAAGAGCACTATTAACCCTGTCATGCTTCATCGTGGCGTAAAATTACAGCGCAAGGACGAACACTGTCACGACGCCACATTACTTTCCTGGCTACTAATAAGGCAAGCAACGCGCGTCTTACCCTCTTCTCTCCCATTGAATCTAGATCTATGAGAGTTGCTAGATATGGAAAGGAAATATTTACTATTATAGTCTTAGAGTCTATGAAGGTATACTAAGAATAATCAAGTCTGAATTGGACGAATCAATTCGTCTCCAGCTTGCTAGGTTGCCTTGCTGATATCAGTTTAGTTATTTAGTTACGATCCGGATCTGCATGACATGGGCGGAAGCTGATAAGACACTTGCTTCTCATTGGATTCCAAGCCGATGAACCTGGAAAATGGGGAATTCGGTAAGCCTGGTCTGTATCTGGGACCCCTGCACATCTCGCAGCTCTGTTATCGCGTGGTGGTTCGTATGATGACGGCAAACTGCGAGTCTATCTGCGGAGTTATAGAGTGATCTTGGTAATTTATGTGCAACCATCGAAGATGGATCACTCTTCAACAATATCTTCCCCTAAGACTTTCCCCTCTCGGAGACTACGTTGTCGCTAAATACCTAAGTATATGGTGATCCATCTGTCATCATGGGAATACTATCAACGACTAAGCTTAGACGAAGATGTACTTCCCTCCATTCTTGGGAGCTTCCCAAACAGACGGGAGCATTGGCACCGGTGCACATATGGACGAATCGTGACATGGGTACGGTCATACTATCCTTCGTGATGGGCCACCTTGTCAACTAACATGCGCATCAATTAGACCCGACGCCCATTGAGGATCAAACATGGAATACTTGGAGTATTCTAGCTTACTGGGCCACTGACACGATCAACATAGCGACATGGCAGACAGCTTCGGCGATTCTTGCGGTGGGCTTGAGTTGGCGAGAAGCGATTCCTATCATGGTAGTCGGCAACTTCTGCGTTGCTGTCGCTTTGGTACTCAATGGTGCTATTGGTGCTAAGCTCCATGTTCCATTTTCCGTCATAGTGACCAGTAGTTTTGGTTACTATCTGAAATACTTTTGCATTGTTAGCCGAGCAATCTTGGCTATGTTTTGGCTTGGTATACAGGTAATGAAGACACCAGAATGGATGCTTTCGCGAGAGAATTAACTGGCGTTTAAATGCAGACTGCGAATGGTGCGCAATGCATCACGATCATGCTACGCGCCTGGGCACCATCCTACAACGACATACCGAACCAGCTATCCGAATCCGCCGGCATCACGACGCAAGGAATGATCTCTTACTTCCTTTTCTGGATCATCCAACTCCCGCTGCTTCTTATCCATCCTACCAAACTACGACCTTTATTCTGGATTAAACTCACCGCGGCCCCAATTGCCGCTATCGCGATGATGGGGTGGTGTATAAAGAGAGCCGGAGGAGGTGGTGATATTTTCGCTCTGCGCGCGACGGTCGATGGTCCGCAATATGCCTGGTTATGGCTTACTTGCATGTCAAGCGTAACGGGTAATTGGAGTACATTGGCGGTGAACATACCCGACTTCACACGTTACGCGAAATCGGCAAACGGTCAATATGTCCAACTTCCTGCGATGCCCATTATCTTCACCGTGTGTGGCGTTCTCGGTATAGTGACGACATCGGCAACTAAGGTCTTTAGCGGAGAATACCTATGGAATCCCTTGGATATCATTGCTATTTGGTTGGACTATGGTTCGGGTGGGCGATGCGCAGCGTTCTTTGCCGCCCTTGCATGGTATATTGCGCAGGTACGTAGACAACGATTTAAGGCGAATTGGGAGGAGGCTCTCACTAATACACAATAGGTCGGCACCAACATCACGGCGAATTCGGTTTCGGCGGCTAACGATTTGACCGTTCTTTTCCCTCACTGGATTAACATTAGAAGAGGATGTATCATCGCCGCAATCATAGCTGGCTGGGTGCTAGTACCATGGAAGATTCTAAGTTCCGCGCAGACTTTCCTCGCCTTTATGGGTGGCTACGCCGTTTTCCTAGGTCCAATGGCTGGTATAATGGTATCCGACTACTGGCTTGTTAAGAAGCAACAAATCGATATTCCGGGTCTCTACAATCCGGACGGTCGCTATCACTATATCGGTGGTTGTAATTGGCGAGCCGTAGTGGCTTTCATTGTACCTGTGGCACCTTTACTCCCTGGTCTAGGTCTGAGTATTAGTGGTTCGGGTGCTGTCCACATTAACGACGGCGTTACAAATCTGTACACCTTCAATTGGCTGTTCGGATTTGTGACCTCGATCGTCCTTTACACAGCACTAAGTTACGCCGTACCGGCTAAAGAGACTCTGCTGAAGGCGACAATTTGGGATTTAGAGGAGGCTGCTATCGAAGCACAGGTGCATTGCGACGACTCAGGAGTAGAGAAAGTCCGTGAGTCCGACCGGGCTGCTAAGGCGGAGTTGTCAGATGCGAAACCGATGTAGAAAGGCCAGTCAGAGTTGCCGTAGAGCTAGCATATTCCAAATAGCGATTCAATAGATCAGAGTGGGATGTCCTATGCACTACGTAGGTACCCGAGTCCTTGTTTCCGCGTGGCTTCTTGTGCTACGCGGATATCTAAATAGTATGACGATGATTCGTCCAATGAACCCAAATCCCTACAATATGGCGAGTTTTCGCACTATCTGAATACCGAGTCATACTTGCGCCGAAGTTCCGGGTACGCGCCCTTGCTGAAGGTAGATGTTAAGCACCTAAGGTTACCGATGCTCTGGGAGTAAATCGTTAGAACTTATTACCTCCGGAAACACTTGTAGGATACAAGCACCCGCCTATTATTAATAACAAAGGGGGGCATAAAGACATGGTGTAGACATCATAGAGGTTCCAATTACCAATTTTTACAGGGTCATTCTACCAATAGGATCCCGTACCAATTCTTCCCCCCTACCAAATAAAGCAATGTATGATGAAAATGATCCCGGGTTTTAGGGGACTCTGAAAATCGGAAATAAGTTCGGAATCTCGTCTTCATAATCGCAATAGTTGACGTAATGCTGTCATATGTATCATTGCCTGCGCTCTGATATCGCGTTTAATTCGTAACGCGAGCTATTGTTCACTTCCTATATTATACTTTTTCTCCCAGCTACGTTCATCGCATCGGAGTGCTTGCAACATGACCTTACTGGAACTTCTTCGTTCTCGGTTTTTAGGAGGTCTAGTTGAGGATACAAACGACTATGGTCGACCTGGGGCGCATGTTCTCGAGGCCAACGGCTAAGCCGTATCGAACCGGTAATCTAGAATTTGATGAACAACCTTACTTAAACGAAAATGGACATGTTGATTTTAAACCTGGTGATATCGAAAATCCTCATAATTGGACGAACTGGAGACGTTGGTATGTGACGATATGTACGGTGTTACTTGTTGTCAACGCGACCTTTGGATCATCGGCTCCATCCGGTTGTTTCGGGGTAAGTCATAAGTATCAAATATACATCACGACGCATAATTACTAACATATTGATAGAGTATCTCTAAAGAATTTGGAGTGTCTGAGGAAGCAGCCGGACTCACTATAACCCTTTTCCTTCTTGGTTATTGTGCCGGACCTCTAGTCTTCGCTCCTCTGTCTGAGGTACGAGATGTTCGCTACAAGCTGTTAATCGGAAAGCAACTAACAAACTGGGAATTAGTTCTACGGCAGAAGATGGATATTCTACAGCACTTTTCTGCTATACATCGCGTTCAATTTCTTATGCGCATTCGCACCGAATTTTGGAAGCTTGCTCGTCGGCAGATTTCTCACTGGCACATTCGTGAGCGCCCCGCTCAGTAACAGTCCCGGTACTCTGGCGGACTTGTGGGGGCCAGTTGAGCGTGGCAATGCGATGGCGGTCTTTTCATGTATGGTATGGGCCGGCCCAGCGCTTGGGCCGGTGGTTGGTGGCTTTCTTGAGCTGAAGAAGGACTGGAGGTGGAGTTTTTACGTTTTGCTCTGGCTGGGTGGTGCTAGTGCGATAACCATGTTTACGATCCCGGAGACTTTCGGTCCTATGATTCTCGTTAATAGGGCTCGTCGCATTCGAAAAGCGAAGATACCTGGTTACGGAAATGTCAAGGCCCCGGTGGAAGACGACGATCGTTCTCTCATGGGCGTGTACAAGGTGGCCCTCACGAGACCGTGGATCATCTTGTTCGACCCTATTTCCTTCCTCTGTGCGATATACATGTCTGTCGTGTACACGTTGCTATATATGCTTTTTTCCATTTATCCGATTGTATTCCAGCAGAAACGAGGGTGGAATGTTGGAGTTGGCGAACTCCCATTGATTGGAACAGCGATTGGTGCATTCATCGGTGCCATCATCGTCTGGTTTGATTCTAAACATAAGGCCAAAAAGCTCGAACAGGGAGTCAAACTAAAACCTGAAGATCGATTAACCCTAGGTATCATTGGTGGAATCGGGTTCCCAGTAACCATGTTTTGGTTTGCTTGGACGGCTGAGTACAAGTAAGTCGAGCTGAACTCTTTGAGACTGAGGTACAGCACCGCTAACAGATCGCAGCTCGATTCATTGGATAGTCCCAACTATCGCGGGAGTATTTCTAGCAGCCTCGCTTATGCTCATTTTTGTAGCGTATCTGAATTATCTAGTTGATTCTTACTTGATGTACGCTGCATCCGCGATCGCGGTGAATACCGTCTGTCGCTCGGCATGTGGTGCCGCAGCGCCTTTGTTCACAGATTACATGTTCGATACCCTCGGCGTTGGGGGTGGTGGTTCGTTAATTGGAGGCGTCGCGACGTTACTCGCTGTAATTCCGTTCGCTTTTTATAAGTATGGTGAACGAATTCGTGTGCATTCAAGATTCGCACCTACCGATCTAGAGAAACCCGACGATGAAGAGGCGCAGCGAAACAAGAAAGAAAAGTCAACAGAACAGCGCCCCGACATTCCATTGGCGGGGTCAAAATCATCTAGTACGGTGGCAGGGTATGAGGATAGCGAAACACATGTTGAAAAGCGACGTGAAGAACAAGATGACGATGTTCAGAATGCGTTGGGGGAACCAAGGGACGAGAACGTACAGTTTGGACGTCATTAAGAGAAATGTTGATGAAGTTATGTCTATAGATTTTGAATATTACAAAGACTTGATTTCCAAGGTTGTGAGCCGTAATATTAGTGAGCTGGGTACACAGTCGGGTGTACACAACACATTATAACGATGTAACCGCTGTAACAAGTTATTATTCAAGCAATGATCAGGCGCTGTGGGAAAATACAGCACATTGACAGGCTTAAATAGAGCTGGACCTGGCTGTATATTCAGCCATTAATCTAGTCGATGTCAATAATAGATTCGGCGTTCATCCAGTCACTACCACCTTTTTAACAATGAAGGCGGGGGTTAAAATATAGTTCATATTATTCCTTACTATGTAAACATCTATTCCAACTTGGATACAATTCCTAGGCGCCTTTTCACCTATGAACTCCGTTCATCCCACCTACACTATCACCATTCAAACCCTTATGAACTCCACTGGACGGTGCACCATTATTAGCCGTAACACTCTTCCCCTTCGTCGCACTCACACCATTAGCATATCGCAACTTCGCATCCTTCGTCATCCCGTTATGAGTACCATTGAACCTCATATTCGAGATATTATCATATCCCTTAATACCCGTTGCCTTCTCAAGACGCGCTGCAATCTCGGGGTCGACTTCTCGGAATATAGCGATTTGCCGCTTGATAAACTCGGGCTCCTTGCAGACTGCCATCTTCCCTGCGACGTTGCTGATGAATCTTGCACGGGCGGGTTCGTCCCATACCTTGCGATAGAGGGCTCTAGGAGCGTTGAAGTCTTCGGGTCGGATCTCCGATAAGAAGGTAATGGCCTCCCCTGTGAAATGGCCATGCGTCTCATCTAGGTCGATTGAACGGTTTCGGAACTGGATTGGATCGATTGAGCTTAGGTAGTTTGGTCGTGCGCCTTGGTTATAAAAAGCCATAGACCCATCTCTCTGGAAATTGCCAAACTTGAAGCCCGTTCGTGCGGCATTGACTGGAAGTTGCTGGTAGTTTACACCGATACGATGTCGGTGGGTATCAGGGTAGGAGAATAAGCGTGATTGAAGGACCGGATCGGCAGAAGGTTCGATGCCGGGTGGCATATGGGCTGGGTTGAAAGCAAGTTGTTCAATCTCCGCGAAGTAATTAACAGCATTCTCGTTCAGAGTAAACTCGCCAACTTTACTTCGAGGAAATTGACCCTGCGGCCAGACGTGGGTGAGGTCGAAAACGTTGATTCTTTGTTTCTCCCAAACTTCTTCGGCCTGTTTCGGGGTCATAGTCTGGATCTCAACGGTCCACTTTGGGTATTCCCCACGTTGGATGGCCTCGTATAAATCTTTCTGCGAATAGTCTGCCGATTTATTGTTCGAATCTTCCTGGGTAATAAACTTGGTACCCTGTAGAGACTTAAAGTGGATTTGAGTGTAAACCCAACCACCCTGCTTATTAACTAACTTGAGAGTATGGCCCGAATAACCATGCATAAATCGATACCCGTCCGGGATACCTCGATCGCCCATGAGAATCATGACTTGGTGGACACTCTCGGGATTGTTACAGAGGTAGTCCCAGAACATGGTAGAGTCATCGGCATGTGTTAAGTGTGTCGAGGGGTCTCGCTTCTGTGTATGGATGAAGTGCGGAAACTTAGCCGGGTCTCGTAGGAAGAAGACGGGCGTATTGTTGGCGACAAGGTCCCAGTTACCATCATCGGTACGGAATTTGACGGCGAACCCCCGGGGGTCACGAGCGCAATCATGAGACCCGGACTCCCCTCCGACGGTTGAGAATCGTGCCGAAACAGGACATTTCTTCCCTTTGGTTGAGAAGATATCAGCGGAACATAGCTCGGGGATGGGGTCGGTGCATTCGAAAAAGCCACTAGGAACATTACAAGTCAGCTTATATCCTCCTATGGATTACATGGTATCTGAAGAGGTCGTGTGGGGTGGACTTACTGAGCACCGCTACCTTTAGCGTGGACTACGCGTTCGGGAATCCGTTCGCGATCGAAGTGGGAAAGTAGGTCGACTAGATGGAAATCCTGTAGAAGAAGCGGTCCATTTTCGCCTACCCGCTGGGTTTCGTAAGGATGTGGCATAGGAACGCCATTACTATATTGGTGAGCTGATGTTATAGGGATATGGCTATCATTAAGACATACCTGGTGGCGTAGAGTGCTTCCTTCGAGGACATTTGGCGATCCTGTTCATATGAGGTGAACTGATTGGCCACATGGCCAGCGAATGATGTATCTACAGACGGTGCCATGTTTTCGAGTTAGAGCTGCTGTCAAACAATACCTTGACTATCTTTTCAAGACTTTGCCGGTATAGTGGACGTTATGATCTATCGGAATAGTCACACAATAGTACATTTCACTTATTATAAACCATAGGGAGGGGTTTGGGGAGAATGGCACACGCCTCCAGATAATGACCTCACCACCTTACCATGACTCTAAAATTTGCAGAGCTTCGTAGTTCATGGAACAACCTAGTCGCATTGGACTAGGTAAACTTCGATGATGCCATGATGACGGGGCTCTACTATCGTGAACGAAGAAGAGACTTAACCCTAAAGCCGTACTGTAATGAGTACTCCTTGATTGGTCTAGGATGCCGTGTCTTCAATTGACAAAGAAAGTCTATGATTCGGTTGAATTCCAAGGAACTTTAGAATCGAAATAATTGCCTAGTACCTAATGCGAGTATCGGTATTGTAATTTTGTACAGTATAATTGTTTCGCGCAGAAGATTCCCAATTCACAATTCGGGCGTTGTGACTGGAAACGCAAGAAAATTGACAATACCACGACTCTACTAACATCATTATCAAAATCTGCCTAGGTATTCACAATAATGTTCCTAGAAAGAAGAAACGGTAAGGAGGAAAGGGAATAGGGAAAGGGAATAGGGAAAGGGAATAGGGAAAGGGAATAGGGAAAGGGAATAGGGAAAGGGAATAGGGAAAGGGAAAGGGAATAGGGAAAGGGAATAGGGAAAAGAAAAGAAAGGTTAGGCGAAAAAAGAAACTGAAAGAAAAGGCATCGCTATAGATTAATCGAAACGTACCTATAAATGACAATTAAGGTTTGGAATAGGGGTGGCGGCTAGGATTCTTGTGATCCCCATTGAGCTAACTTAGTAAGCGGCTACAGTGACGTTTACCTGTATTTCCCCACCGGAGTTTAGTATCACAGCGCCGTAATCATAACAAACAACTTCGTGGTACTCGTTACAGAAGCCCGACCGTGACATATTCTTCTCCTTCCATATCGCGAATACAAGCAAATATTATAACAAATTTCCCATCAACTATTTCTACCTTCTCAGATATCATGTTTTACCCCGCACTAAATACCCTACCAGCCTACCTAATTTGAATGAAGCTGTTAAGTGGCGTCTTACGCGCAGCCATGATCTTCCAGCTTCGTAACACTTGATTCGCCCAAACTCACCGAGAATCATAAAGAAAAGCAATTAAATCAGGTTCTCAAGAATACCTTGTGTACTTTTACAGGTAGAGGAAAATTAGGTCAACTCGAGTAGGGCTATGGTTTCTGGACACGTCGTATGTGTGTGTGATGGTTGACGAGACTACAATTTTCAATGCTACGATAACCTACCATCAGATTATCGTCGGTTCCTGCGGAAGCTTAGAAGGCTTCGAGAAATAAAGCCCTAGTAGTACCATGATCTAAGCATCTCGGGTCGATCGCTCCGACAATTTCCACGGTCAGAGATTATCGAACTTCATCTTGGCATGTCTGGACAGCTGCCTTTCTAGGTATCAAGATATGTCTGTTCGTTTGAATGGTCGGAGATATTTTTGTATCCACGAGCATTTTCAATTGAATGGCGGCGATACCTCCGTAAGACAGCTGTCACTCAATAAGCTACATAACTGCATGCAACCCTATGTCTCATAGGTACCGTCTCTGAGTAATGATATGCTGATAGCTTCTATCAATACATCTAGCTATTTAACCTTCTATTATCCAGGCCGCAAGATGTCACCGTACAGGGAGGTAAGAGATGCACACAGTCAGTATGCAAAGCTCAGCATGACCGACCTTGACGTCTTTAATTGCGGTCTCTTAAAATGTCTACCTACGCTTACTATATAATGAGTTGCATCGTGTGGACTGGAGGTGTCAAAATGCAGGGTAATGATAATGTAAGTCATGATACTCATTTCTCCAAAGCCGCCCGGCGACTTTCTAACTACCGGATAGGGGATTACTTACCGTCACTCCAAGTGGTACCTGATCCCTCCTATGCTGGCCCTGCTTTCACCTCCATGCCTCCTTAGTATAAAATACCAAGGATAGCCATTTGGTTTGACATAACAATGTATCCTTTGGGATATATCCAAGCCGACAAACGGCTTTCATTATCCAAAAATGGCTACTGGTAACGAGCCTGCAGACCCAATCGCTAAGGGCATTCGCGCGACTGCTAAGCAGGCATGGGGAGATCTCTTTCGATGGAAGCAAAGGGTTGTCGTCACGAACGGGCTAGGTGAATCCCATACCGAGTGGCAAGCCCCTCAGAAATTCAAGAATCCTATCTCGCTATTCATGCAGTTGAATGCTAAGAACTGGATCTATTTTGCTGTGGGGATGTTCGCTTGGACTGCCGATGCCTTTGATTTCCACGCGCTGTCGATTCAAACCGTCAAGTTATCCAACTATTTTGAACGTAGCAAGACCGAAATCACCACAGCTATCACCTTGACATTGCTTCTACGATCCGTCGGCGCCGCTGCCTTTGGTCTGCTCGGTGACCGCTTCGGTCGGAAATGGCCCATGGTTTCTAACTTGATTGTCCTCGCCCTCTTGCAAATTTCAACGATTTATACCACCACGTTCAAACAATTCCTAGCGGTTCGATCCTTGTTTGGTATAATGATGGGAGGCGTGTACGGGAACGCTGTGGCCATGGCATTGGAGAACTGCCCGTAGGCCATTAACTTATCGCTAGTTCCGTTCGCAACACTGACAAGCAGTTCAATAGTAAGGAGGCGCGTGGTCTGATGAGCGGTATTCTTCAACAGGGTTATGCTCTTGGATATGTCCTCGCAGCATGCGCAAATCTCGGTGTTGGTGGCGCTACAGATTCTTGGAAGACCGTCTTCTGGATTGCGGCTGGTATTTCTTTCGCTGCTGGGCTTCTTCGATGCTGCTTCCCCGAGTCGAAGCAATTCATAGCAGCCAAGGCAGCCGGTCATCATATCTCGGCGAGCGATTTCTGGAAAGAGACCAAGCTAATGCTTGCTAAGGAATGGCGCATGTGCATTTACTGTGTCATTATGTTAACCTGGTTTAACTTTTACGCACATTCGAGCCAAGATAGTTACACGACCTTCCTGTTAGAGTCCAAAGAACTTCCTAACGATGCTGCTACTCGGGCTAGCATTCTGATGAATACGGGAGGGTGTGTCGGTGGAACTATTATCGGCTATCTATCTCAATTCGTCGGTCGTCGTCGAGCTGTGGTCGTTGCTGCACTGATTAGCTGCTGTCTTATACCGGCCTGGATTTTACCTACCACCGAGTCGGGTCTTTCAGCTTCCGGATTCATGATTCAGTTCTTCGTTCAGGGAGCATGGGGTATCATACCTATCCATCTCAATGAGCTTTCACCGCCAGCTTTTCGATCAACGTTTCCAGGTCTCGCATACCAAATCGGAGGTATGATTTCTTCTCCAGCAGCCCAGATTGTTAACGCGATTGCCGAAAGCCACCTAGTTAAGGGTAAGAATGGGAAGTTGGTTGATGGTTATGGGCCGACAATGGGTGTTACCCTTGCTATTTGCGCAATTGGAAATGCGATTACGATGGCATTCGGTCCGGAGAAACGTGGTCGATCCTTCGAAAATGTCGGGCCAGCTGGTGCTAATATTCATGGTGATGGTGACATTGAGAAGGTGATCGAAAATGGTTCAATTACGGACTCAAAGAGTCATGCGACAGAAGTTGAGAATAAAGGGGGCGAAGTCTGAGTCTGGTCTAACTAGTCATAATAGAGGAAATAAATGCACGGGCGGTATACAGGAAGGATTTCTCGTGGATATCAAGTCGAGTTAGGTTCTATGAACGAATAATAAAATATTGATGTCCCTAATCTAGCAGAGTCAATGATGAATTTAGCACAACACAGCATATATCCATACTTACGACCATGTCCTTCGCTCACTATATTCTGTATAGTTAGATCTATATATGTAGTACTTCCTTTTCCCTTTTCCGTGTCGAAGTCGTAGGGATATCCACCTTGGGCACCCAGTTGAGGGAATATCTACCCAAAGTGTTTGATTTCTAACATTCGAGTAACTTCGTCTAGGATGTCGCGAGTAAGGATGGAAGGCTGTTATTGAAAGCAAACATGAAACAGTTTAGTGCATTGCAGTATCTTCTAGAATACAGGTATCATATCTATGTAGGTATGTAGGCACCTTAGTAAGTTACATTGAAAGGCGATGGGGAAGAGTAAAGATTTTTAAATATTCTCTAGGTACCTAGATAGGAGGTAGGCGGAATTTCAGATACGCCCCTTCCCAAGCAACAATGTCAAACAATCAACTGAACATTGAAGCATCAATTACACCAATCAGCTACATGTTGCATGCCTAATGCACTTGAGAATTTAGGTTTACCCAAGCACTTAGCGTACTGTAGATATAGAAGGTTCGACGCGACGGTGCACCTGCCAACGGCGCACCTTCCAATACCTACCGGTAAACAAGACTCACGGACTGGTCCTGCCTTGTCTACCTGGGTAGATACGTTAGGGAACCTATGTAGCTAGAGGTCTTTACAGAATGCTCCTTCCTACCTATACCTTATCTACTAGGTAAACTTAGATAGGTGCCTCTCTCTCTCTTTTGTTTATGTCATAACAGGCTCCTCCATCTCTCCATCTCAACCCGCCGTCTCTTTTTTTTCATTCCCTTGTGTTCGCATCCCCAAGTTTTGAACCTGCTGCCACATCGGTGAATCGCCCGTTCTCCTAGGCGCCAGCAGGTACTCTCCTCTCCTTTTCAACATCACTTTTTCGATATTACCTTCTTTTAGGCCTGCTATCAGAGTAGCAGATTGCTTTACTTATTCCTGCCTCTTTGATGCAAGGACGCGCCGCGACCTTTTGAGTAATTCATGCATGTTTCGCGACTCGTCCACCGTTGAGAACATTTAAACTTCCATTAGCATACGCTTTCGCGCTTCTTTGTATCCCGTAAGTTGACAACTTTTGCTTGCTTCATGCAAACAATTCCCTCTCTAGACATCGTTGTTGCTTTCGCGCAATTCTTCCAGCTGCTTCCAACTTGTTTTCTTACGCGACAAGCAACTACATCTCCCTCTCCACACCTTGGAATTACTCTCCTTCTCATCGGACGCCTTCAGTCCATGTTGCGTCTAACCCCCTTATTTTAGGGGTAGCAGTACTCTACCTCTGCTGGAAGGAGTAGAGTTCAATTCATCCCTATGAAGCATTAGCTAACTTGACAAAGTTTGTCTTTCCATAATGGATAGCCGACAGAAGGAAAACCACATCGGAGGCGATGGTGGAGATGAGTACACATGTAAGTCTCTTATATTATAGAATCTCATTGTGTACCATAGATATACTAACGTAGATAACAGCTGTGTACTTCCCTGCCGCCACGGGTTAGTTATACCCTCGAGTGGCGAGGTTTATGCCGCTCTCTCCTCGCTGACTGTTTTCATAGTTGCTGTGCTTGAACCGGTTAACGAATCGGTAATTAACTACTTTACCTTCGTTGCTGAGAAGAAAGTCAAGGATCTCCTTTGCAGCGGCGTGCCTTCGCTCCGTCTGTGGCAAGATGCTGCCAAGGCTGAGATGAACAAGTCAAACACCGAGGCATACAAGCAGTACTTGTTGATTGTTCGAAAGATCACCGGTCGTAAGTAAATGCATCTAGAATGAAAATAACAATCAGCATCATATATTAACCGTATAAAGGTATCATTGCCAACGAGGTCAACTTTGGCAAGTCCGCACTTTCGCCTGTCACTGCTACGCAGACCACCGAGAAGCTTTATGATGAAGCTACACCCTTGATGCCAATGGCACACCATGTCCAGAAGTCAGCTGGCAAAGCCACGCGCCCCAAGAAGAAGGTACCGGCCCGACTCAACCTAAACCCGACGGCCTTTGCGTTCAATCCCACGCCGACCCCTTCTCCCGTCGAGCCCATTGCGATGCAGCCACAGCGCTCCGCCAAGCCGGCTCAGCTCACGGGTATTGCGGGCTTCGAAGACCGTTGCAAGAAGCTTGGGGTCCGCGTTTCGCTCGCGAACAAGGAGTCGTAAGCAGGGCTACACTCAGACTTGACTGCATCTCAGTGGAAAGTTGGTGGCTGCAACATCAATATGGGTTTAATAAGTTAGGATGAAGATTTTAAACCCATTGATATTTGCTCTCTAAGCCTAATGTACCTATATCGACATTAAAGTCAGACAGGACATGATGTACATCTCACCAATCCAGTAGATAGCACTAAATATGGTATTTTCATGCATAAGCAAGTGTACCTGTCCAGTGCTAGCTACCTAAGATTGTGATGACCACCACGCGTAGCAACTTAAGAGTATGATGCTAGGTATCTGCAGATGTCAATGCCTGTCTTCTCGTCTAGTATTACATTACCTATGCCATGTGATCTCAGCAAAGGCGGTGGACATAGGAAATTGGACTCGTTTCCATCAATTGAATTGATCGATAGCTCACGCTTTAGCATGTGGATCGGGCTTTGCTTTTTCGGCTGCCAGTTCACCACGTGTGAGCACCAACGGCTCTTCACGCGGGAGGTAATGATTTTAGAAGTTAGAAGTTAGGTATATCTTATGGACTGTCCATCTTGATAGGTGATTTCTAATCATATGGCTAGATCTAGTTATAATATGAGGCATCTAGTTTGTAGTAATAGAGGAGAAACAATGCTTATTAGCGAAATGAAGTGTTCTACCTCGAGGATCGAAGATAAGGCGTGCCATGTGTTGTGCAAGGTTAGGCGCCTACGAAAATGGGGGACAGGGGATACATAGAGCATTTTGCGGCGGCTTACTCCACTAGTTGAACCCGAGAATTCTGATGGGGTGATATTGATGTAACCAATCTACCCATTCTGCCATTGTCCCTCTTCGCCATATCCTAGTATTTTATTGTTGCACTGGTTTACGTGCCTTGTGATCCTAAAATAATTTTCTTTCTTTCCCGTCCCCTGAGTGCTTTTTCGATTTTGCATGTTAAGACCAAGTGAGTAGATTGCATATATATATTACGTAGGTGACCCTTTCTAATGTATGGTGGAGTGGCCTCTTTTTGTGCCGGGATTCATGGGTGATGATAAGCGTTACGTGCATGATGCAGGAGAGGGCTCTAGGCTTGAGTTGCCTCTAATGTACTTATGAACAGGTACCTATTCCTTAAGTCTAAGACAGGGAGGACACGGTAAATTCCAAGATAAGCTCATATTAATGGAAAGCATGTCTTGTCGGAATCGGTCTAGCCAGTTTTGCTCGCAGCAGGCTGGCGAGGCCGTGTAACATCCTTGCTCTAACCGATCCAATAGCTCTTAATATGGCACATGGCAGCTGAAAGTGATGAGCAAATACAACATAAATTTTCCAAGGAAAAGAAGCAAACGGAGAGGCTCTGGCTTGGTTGATGAAGCCGTCTGTTCCGTGTTAATATATGTTGTGCCCATTCTGGAGCGGGGAAGTAAGGGGGCGAGATATTGGTTACGAATTCAGCAGAAGTCGATCAGATTCAGATGCCTATCTTGTCAATATTTAGGTAGTTATCATTTTAATGTACTAATCCCTCTTATAAACCAGTCAATCTATCGTATTGAGTATGAAGCTATTATCAACTATATTTGTAGGCTTAGATAACTGAATCATACTGTAGTTTAGCTTATGATAAGTAAATTTGTTTAGTTGCCATTTAGTTCAACGGGTACGGGAAGTTTAAGTGCTAGCATGTGGGAATATAGCTTAATTAATGCTGGGGCGATCGTACATGCACCCTTGTCTCCGTGACTGTGGAGTTGCTTCTCTTGTCATTTATTAGATCCTCCTCTGTACCCCTAGGTACTTATTCACAAACACTGAATGTATCTTCATGTACGTACAAACTTACTACTCCAAAACCTGCATATACGCTCCTTCAAATTTATTCTTTTCATTAATGACTCGATTCCGATGACCTGGTCAGGTCTTCTAGTAACGAAAGCTTCAGCTCTCCACGAAAGTACCAAGGCCATGGATAACATACATGCGGTATTCTACTACGTACAGCTTCAATTCATCCCTGATATCATTTGAAGTCCTTTCAACGGTCGCTATCCATCACCCTACTTAGGTACTTCCTAATAGTACGCCACGAACGTCCGAGCACATCAAGACGTAACAATAAGATGTACGCAACACGGTATTTTTCATACATATCCGTTTTAGAGAGACCGGTTGGCCTTCTAGCCGGATCATAGCCTTGATATCCTTAATAAGGCATCTGACCTACGTTACATATCCAAGTACCTACTTACTAGGTACCTACCTATCAGCTACCTAATCTATGCGTACAGCTACGGTGACGACTCGAGGGATACAAGAGCCGATGCATCGTGAATACAAGCCAATCAATTCTCAGCTCGGTCACACTATGGGCGATGGGTCGAAAAACGAAGACCAACTAATAAATCCCCCCTGGCAGATTTTTCCCCACCTCGATATTTTCTAGGCCCTGGCCGTACATTTTCTGAGATAACTACTTGCGACTCACGAGACCACAAGAGAGAGATTGAATCGATTATCTATTCAATTTAATTCCTTAAATTCATGAGAAGACAACATCTTCTGAGGATAGGATGTCTTCTCGTCACATTATCATAAACTCGGTTCGGTGAACTGCATTTCATCTCGAGCCTCTTAAAATGCGAAGAAGACGAACTACCCGGGAGTTGCCAAAAAGCAATGTTAGTTAAGACGCCACAATCTCGCCCATTATCGAATTTAAATGATAAATATGAACGTCACCCCTCCTCCGGAACTTCTCATATTGACTATTGATCCCTCTTGTTTAATTCGTGGGAATTACGTGTTTCGGATTCTTACTCACTCGGTTTAATACTTCGACGTTCGGATGCAGGTCTGGGATACCTGATCGGAATCCTCAGGCCTTCGATAAACATATCGAGTGGTCTGATCTGTGGAGTTTCATTGAAGTTACCTGCTTCTTTCGACGAGCGAACGGTGTTGTTTGCCCCTGGGAAACACATGCGTCCTATAACCAATACACGCAGTCAATTCTGATCCTTCTAGAAGCTTATCAAAATAATTCCCTATCAACGATTTAGCAACTCCTCGGCGGGATCTTCACTTTTACCATAAGCGCCGACTGAGTTGTATGAGGTTTGCCTGCTTGTCGACGTCTATAAACAAGATAGCCCTTAGAGTGGGAGTATGCTCGCACCGCAAATTTGGCAATAACCACCGATTCGATTGAATGAATTAGGAGCTTAATAGTGGTACAGCCAACTCATCCATACCTACTACCATAAGCATTGGGGATACAACATTTACAAAAACCTGCCTTCAGAGTTAAACTTGTCTGGCCTACCATGTCTGGACGCAGCGCGTACGTTAGGAAAAAGATCAACGAGCCCAACGACCGTGCGCAGGGAGGAAGTAGTCGCTATTCCGAACGAGATGACCTCTCGGTCAACGATGCCACGCTGCCGCAAAGCACTGGTTATGGCACAACGAATGCACGATTTCTTAAATTCTCAGAGCCAGTGCGGGAGGCGGAATTGACCAATTATCGCTCCCAATTAACAAATTTCAGCGATCAGAGCAGTGGAAGTCAAAGTGGTGGAAGTGAGCTAGGCAAGCGAGATGGTGGCAATGGTCCACAACACCAGGGACCCATGGCCGATTTCGCATACGCCAGGGCGAGAAAACCCGTATTGAGAACGGAAGATGTATCGGGCATCGAACGATCCGGTTTCCGAAATGCTGTGGACAAGAAGAGTGATGAATTCCGCAAAGGGCTCACGAAAGCTTTCAGCTTTGGTGGTAAGAAGAAGAAGGTTGTTGAACCTCCTCGGCCCGACTCTTCTGTCGCCTTCAGAGGCCCCGAGGTAGATCCTTATGAGGCAATCGAGGATCATGGAATGCCTCAAGCCCTGCAGCCTATGGTATGGGATTCGGAATACCAGCAGATGCTCTCACCACCACCGTCTGCCAAACTACCTCCAATCCCTCCACCTTCAAACACGCCACCTATTAAACGTTGGACTGGTGCTGGGAAACCCGTACAGCGATGGAACAAACTCCGGAAAGATCCTGAATTATGGGACCCCAATGGTGACGTCCTAGTGTTCTTCGGCCGCAAAGGACAATTGCCGCGACCCAACCCTTCGTTCCGCCTCTCATCCCACATTATCGAAGCAACCGAATCCCGCTTCCTGCTCACTCTTCTTCGAGAAGGATCCACCGAGGAAGATTACGACACGCGAATGTTCACGCCACCATCGCCAATCGGTGCGCCGCCAATGCTACGGCCGCACGGTGCGCATCAACATCTCGGTTATAATCTAGGACGGAATGGCCAGCCGACGCCTCCGGTCTCTGAAGACACTAGCCTTGCCGATTCTGAAGGCCAGATTTCCTACGAGATGTACTTCCCGACGCCTCCGAATCTAAGCAAGCTTGAAGCGCACCGGCACGCCATCACGACACGTAACGTATTTGCTCTGCTATATCACGCTTCTCTTGTTGGGTTTTCGCTTCTCCAAGCACTCTCAGACCTTCTTGCGCGATTGACGGCATATATGCCCCAAGAAGCAGACAATGTTGGAACAATTCTCAAATACCTTTCCGCCCGAGGTATTGACGATGCTCGAAACGACCCGGATATAGCAGTGTCCATTCTTGCGTGGTCGGAAACACCGGAAGTGCGTTGGGAAGAAGGTTGGTGCGAGGCGTTCGTCCACTGTGCTGGGATGTACTCTCGCCTAGAAGCATGCGCAGATTTTCGGAGCATCACGCCCATTACTCGTGCTCTTCTGGAGCGAGCTTGTCTAGAAACTCAACTTCGCGTACAAGCAGCAGAAGAACGCCTCGCCGATTATTCATTCGACGATATCTGGCTGTCCAATAATCAGCCTGTGTGCGGTGATGCTAGGGACTCAGCCGAACGTCTGCGACAATTTTTCATAAACTATTACGCCAAAATACATGGAGATTGGCCCCCTCCTGAAACTAACGCGAGGACGATAGAGGGCGAGGAGATGTGGCTAACAAGAACATTGGCAAGGGAGATGCAAAAAGACTTCGGGGCGCTTTACGATTACCTCGTCAACCGGGACATCGTGTGGGACGAGTCTGAAACTCGAAGTAGTCGAAAATGGATGATGGTCTCCGAGAGCAACAAACCCTTCAAACCCGATTCCATAGTTCTTCCTCTTACGGACATGCTGATCGAGTTCGACAACCGAATGCGATTCCCACATATTCCGCATCCCTACCCTCTCGTCCCCGAGTCGATCACCCCACCCTCGCCACCTTCTTCCGCTTCGAGCCGCGATAGGTCGAGAAAGGATAAAAATATCATGAACATTAATACCACGAGATACGGTGCCGATGATCGCATAAATGAGAGACGTGCGCAGCTCGCTTACACCGAGGCGACCAACATATACATCCTAGGGTCGGACTTCACACAGTCCGATCTGATCGAGAACTTCGTCAAGTTCGAGAAGACGGACCAGGTTGGTGCTGTCGACCCCTTCGTGGCTCGTCGCGGCCGCTGGGTTCTTATATACGGCATTCTGCAGACTCTAGCTAGTGTGTCCGTCGATGCGCCTAACGTGCGATACAAGGATGGTGTATCATACCACCTATCCCCACGCTTCAAGGGTACCAAAGCGCCGCCATGGAAAGGTGCATCGGCTCCCGCCGCCGAAGCTTGCCACGAACTTTCGCATTGTTGGCTCGCGCCTCGGGCATGGCAGAATAGCGCTAGCGGAGGCGAGAGCGCTGACTCGGACACGTCTAATTCAGGCGATCCCGTGTTACGCATGATGCGTGCACAGGCTAATAAATTCCCACGGCCACCCAGAACCGTGACGAGCCGATCTAGCAATGGAACAGGATGGCACACGGCACGCAGCGTGCGGTCGAGCGTAACCACGAACCCGGGTCTCGCCGCGCCGCCTCTTACGCCTACGATGTGGGGCGGCTCATCCGCCATGAGCGTCAGCGTGTTTTCCGAAGACGGTGCATCGAGTGTTACACGTCCATCCTCCTCTTCTGGTCATCATAACCAAACCCCAAACCACAATCAGAAGAGTTACGCCAATTCACAACGAGCGCGAAGCGAACGCAGCTATGCGACTTTCGGTCCAGGTAGTGGCGGTCTAAGCGCCGGCAGGCTCGACGAGAACAAGTTACAGCCGCAGGGTATGAGCATGAGCATACGTCAACGGAAGCAGCCTGCGCCTTTGGATCTAAATAATGATAAAGAGTCGTCGCATCAAATGAATAGCTATCTAGAGTCGACGCATAGCCCATCGAGTATCGGGGGCGCGCCAATTCTGAGCCCGAATAGCTCAGATGGACTTGGGCCCGTGATTCGGGATTTCGATGAGCTTGAATCTGTTATTGAGGAAAATTCTTAAGCATCCATTTATCTGGGTGCTTAGAAGAGAAGCATGGAGTGGGATCTATCGTTTGATTTATTTTTTGCTGGGGGAGGGGGCGCGGTTCAGGTTGGAGTACGAAGTTAAGGCGGTGGTGGTGTAATTGATGTCCTTGGATATCTAATAATACCTAGGTATGTGTTACGATGTATACGGGGGTTCGTATACGAGAGAGAATCCCCTTTGTCTTCTTGGTAAAATATATTATAAGAAAGGTACACATATACAGCTATAATACCCTATTAGAAATCGAGTCGCTATTTTAGTAGTGCTCAGTTCAGCTTTTGGATGTTTAGATGGAGTGGTTTGAATACGAGGCGATTGAAATGTAATTATATAAATCGAAACAGATATCCTGCTTGAATTGTTGAGTTATTGAAACCCTGATAGATGACCAAGAGAATGTCGGGGTGAAAGAGTTCTTTTATTTATTTTATTATCCTATTTCATCTATCCCGAGTCCCTATCTACATCCACTACCATGTGAATTCCTCCTCCACGGAGTTGAAGGCATCAATCACGAACTGACGACGATATTCCGGGGAGGTGTCGCACTCAACAAATAGAGAATCCATATTACCGCCTTCTGCATCCGTAACGGTGGTATCGGGGCTATCGACCTTGTCGCTGTTATCCTTAGCCGGCTCCTCCGTATAAAGGAGATACGGATCCCACCAAGATGCGGAATCATAAATATGGGCATAAGGATACCAATTGATTCCCGAAGTGTTAGGGGCCCTCGTCATGCTCACGTCGGATAAATCGACCCATTCTTGCCAGTATTTCATGAATTTCTCCTTAGTGAAGAGCTGTTGAAGGCTTGCTGGCGATATAAGGACACCGTCCATCCCGGAAGGAGTCATAGAGTGTAAATCGGGGTGATGATTGTATATATTCTGGAATTGCATCTGCGCGAAGTCGTAAAATGCCAAAACATGGTCTGGATGGATCGGAGCGCCGGACTCGTTTAAAACAAGTACGCTACCGCAATTCATGGATGTTGACAAGACACGCTCTCCGTCTGGCTGTGTGATATACTCAAGCGCAAAGTACCGGCCTCCGTAATTAACTCTTTCGTTCGTTTTCAATTGGTCGTAGAAGATGGGCTCCATAAGCCAGGGGAGTCCGGCCATATGTGGTAGCAGGGAACGACGTCGATTGCTGTATTTGGGGTGAGAGCCTACGAGGACTTCCTCTACAAACGGCCACATCTGCCCATCTAGTAATGACGAAAGTCGCCGAAGATCGCCCGCGCAGTTAAACTTGACGGCTGTCCATGCTTTGAAATCAGCGCCTTCCAAGCTGTTTTTTACAGCTGGGTATCTTGGCACACTCGTAATGATTGATGATGGATCTTGTTCCGCGAGAAAATAGTCGGTGATGGCGGTAAACTCCTTCGTGGTAATATCTTCATAAATCATCTTTCTATCTTCGACCCCCTTTTTAAAGCTACAGAAGAACATAGGACCGTAATAAAATTTTATAAGCCCTGGCCTCGAGAGCATAGCGACAGACTGATTGAACTCTTCAATTCCCTTTTTGTTGGAATCCCGGTCTAGATCGGGGTGGAATATCTGAATTCCATTATGCAGCCAGCGATGCCCAATCCTGCCATTGATGTCTGACGGTGGGAGTAAATCTTTTCTTTCAACGCACAGGAAGTCGATAACGTCTTGTTCGAAATTCTCGGTGTCTAACCAGACAAATTTCGGCTCGGACGACTTGACGGGGAATACAACTGCTCGGACATGACTTGGGCTTGGTCGTTTAGAGAGCTTGAAATGGCCTTGAATGGAAGAACACATTATGTCGTGTATGGCCGAGTTCTCCTTCTGGCACGTGGTGGAGCAATAACGAGCTTCGCCGCAGCCATCACAGAATAAGTCGTGTTCTGGACTGTCACAGGCGTCACATGTGTCTCGTGCTTCGTCGTCTTTTTCGCCTTTACGACGGTTGGTGAAGTCTACAATGAAGGGTATGTGTTTTACTTTGTGCTCGGGGGCCATGATGAACTGAATATGAATGTTGAATGGTGAATGGTGAATACCTCTTTGTGAAGAAATAAAGCTGTATTCTGGGACTACTTAGGTAGAGTCGTGAATTATCGTGTAGAAATAAAATTTTAGGTGTAAAAGCAGGATTAGGTATAGAAATAGGTAGCACCGTGGCTCGGACTGCCGCTTCTACTATCATAAGAACCCCGTTATTTGATCTTCGCATGCGCGTACATAGAGCGGAGATGAAAATTTTGCTTAGAGTTAAGACTGCCTAGATCAGACACTTGCTATTTCAGAGGTCAACTATCAAACGTAGCTGTATTTATTTGCTAAGGTTCACCCTTTCTCGTTCTATCTCCTGACTAACTTGGTAGCCTCCTTCATAAACTCGGCATCATCGAGTAATTCGATCGCAACTTGTGCTAGTGCCCTAGCCACGATCTCCGTGCGTCCATAGCTAAACTCTGTCCCCGCGGTCTGTGCAAACTCAGGCTCGTGGTTGAACCCGCATGGTGCACCTGGCACGCCCTCGCAAATGCCAAAGTTGGGATGGAACACAGCTTTTCCCACGCTTAGCAACTCTTTAGTATCAGGATCGAGCTGCGCATCTTGTACAAATCCTGCGTCGGTTGCCGCGGGAGCAATTGTTGAGATATTCCAGTTTGCTTGGCTACCGTGGTCGGTGTCGTGCATCAGATTGATGAATCGCTCGCCCAGGGTTGTGAGAACCTCTAGTGCTGGGTACGGCCTATCGGAGGTGATGCTCGAGGCTTTGGATGCGATGGCTGATGTCACCGCTTTGAGGGCTGCATCTACGTCAAGCGTGTACCGAGGTCGGATTGACGTTGTGATATCCAATTCTGTAATGGTAATGTTGCCAGGTAAGAAAAATGAGATCCCTTCTTTTCCACTACTAGTTAAGGTGCGGAATGTCTCGATGCTTAGTCTGAGGGGGCTCTTCGTGCCTTCAGATGCATGGCCTCCAGGTCCTTCCATCGTAATAGCAACACCATTTTCCACCTCATTGGTTTCCACGACGGTATAATTCACGCCGATATATGTATCATCTAGCAGTTTTCCTACAGTCGAGTTCACTTCCTGAAGGCTCAGACCAGAGATACCAAGTAGGATTTGTTGCGACACCACGTTGATGGCAAACATCCCTACATCCTCCACGGGGGTAGCTGTAGTCGACGTCCCAGGTAGCGAACCTGCTAGATCCGTGATTATCACGAGTGCTTCGTATGCGGTTCTGACGGCATCAGCATGAGTATCACCAACGAAGTTAGCCTGGGCATCGACACGTGCTCCCATGGGCTGAACTGCGTTTGTACTCGTCGGATGCGCCATCATCCATACATCTACACCATCAAACGCACCGGCGTCTCGGAGTCGCTCTTTGCCTCCTGTGTTTTCTTCGTCGGGTGTTCCGATAACTCTGATTCTCCCAGGGATATCCAAGTCAATGAGAGCTTGACGTGCCATATTTGAAGCAGCGAGGCCATTGAGTAAGATATGGTTATGACCACAAGCGTGGCCAATGCCAAGGAGCGCATCGTATTCAGCCATGAAACCCACAACAGGAATGTCATCCTCAGATCCAGAAAACCCGGAGGGTTTGTGTACGAAATCCAGGGCAAATGCTGTTGGTTGGCCGTAAGCATGTGGCGTCACATCCCATAAACCAGGCTTTGTGACGGTGAAGTACTCCACGACGGAATCATGGGCGTGGAATTCTTGGGTAGAAGTCTCGGGATGGGCGTAGATATCCTGTGATATACTCTTGAAATCTGGGAATACATCCGCTGAGATAGCCTTAAGGAGATCTGGAAGAGTGCTCAGGTCTGTTGCTATGGTGGAGCCGACCAGGCTTAAGACGAATAGGTGGGAGAGGGCCATGTCGCGTGAGAATATCTTGACTATTAGTTACACTCTCCTACAACCCAATAACTCAGGGTATAGGTAGGTAGTAGAAGAATCTCCTCAAAAAATGGAGGTTCAAGCGGCATCGTCAAATATTTATTATGGGATGCCCCCTGCCTTGGCCAGCATCTCATCGTGTCAACGTCGGTCGATAGAGCTATGTAAGCATTGACTATGTAACGTCAAGTTACCGAGTCGTTATTCCCATGGCATTGCTGACGCTATGCGGGTCATCCAGTCAGCGACGTGCTATTTTCTCGCGTGGTCGAGTAGCAGTAGAATCACATACTACTTACTATTATGTAGTATAGACGGCCGTGAACATTTGACATGATACCTAATTCATATTGGGTGATATCAACTCCTATATTCTGTCGGCGCGTTGTTCATATTTTCGATTAAATATTTGATTCTTGAGGTGTCATCAGAAACGGAGCTGGCGTCATCACCGCCCACTCCGATGCCCTAGCATCGACGATATTTTAAGTATACTCGACCCATTACGTTAGCTAATAATGGGCAAAGATACCTCGGCGTCGCGATAGTACTCGATGATGATTAATATCGCTGAGGTGAGTAATTCCGACGATTCCGCGATGATGTGAGTCGTCGGTCCTTTTAGTTCTTATTAAAGAGGTATGTTCCCACGTGCTGTTCTAGATTTATTTAGTCCATTCATAACTTACTATCATTTTTCAATTTTCTGTGACATACACCTACTTTCAAAAGCTGCCCTATTCCGAGACCTCGGAGTATTAAAACTCCATATGAATCGAACACAGTGTCGCAACTTGGCAGCTTGGTCGCCAATCTTGATCTTCGATCGCGGGGCTTTCGCTTATGCATCTACTTATCTGTTTACTTTTCCCCTTACTTTCTGAGTTCATCAATCGGTATTCCTTTGAATGTGAGTTGACTAGATGATTTTGCCCTCCAATTTTCAACCAAAGTCATATGAATTGGCTCTTGGCAGAAAGATGTTGAAGTTGTCAAGTTCGTGTTGACCAGCCACCCTAACCCCTAAATCCGCTAAGTAGAGGTACTAAAGATGAATAAGGCTAACCAACCCCGCCCATTTTCATGCGGTCTGGAAGGTTGATCCCAGTCAGAGAATACGTGTATGTACCTAGGTACGTAGGTACTGACGTGTTACCTGATTTAATATTCACACGGACGAATTGGATTAACATGACTATTTCTGCGATGTAACTAATTCTTCCACCTCAATTCTGTATACGAAGATTTTAATTGCACATTTCTAGTTTTCTTGTTACCTTACCCTGCTCAACTTCAAATTCAAGATACACAGGTGCATGGGTCCATAGCTTCGGAATCCTTTAACTTTCTAATAGGCTAGGAGGGATGTTATTTCCCGGTTGATTTCTTCCGACGTCATAAGTGTAGCTCCAAAGCCTAGAAGGTGGTTGCCCTGCCGCACGAATTTTGTTTACCCCAACTCGAAGGGGTTCAGTACCCCACCATCGATTTTCAGTCAGCCTTTTTTTCCAATTCACCATCCATCCTTTCATCCCTAACCAAACGAAGTGGACAGCGAATAGCGATCCAGATATAGTATTATAATTATCAATGGCAGAATAGGACACAGTACTAGTTTATACCCCGACCACTACGTTATTGTATTGACAATATATCCCTATTCCCATGCTATTGTATATAAGACTCATCCCGAATTACTGGTTCTACGATTCTCGTGAAAAATATCACACTGGCGCTCTCCGCACCAATACATACAACCACATGTTAGGTATCAAATCACATACGTAGGGCTAGTAATAAAAAAAGACGCATAAGACCCCGAGACGGCGACATCCTGGTCCAACTTAACCAACCGCCCGCCTCGTCTTGCAGCTCTTGGCGCCGTAGGTCACATCCACCATCCATCTTCAAGGAGCTGAGAGGTAGAGCTCTCCACCTTTTCGCTCTTCTCGGTCTTCTTTTTCTTTTTACTCCGTTATTCCTGTTTCTTCTCACCTACCTCTCACCTTCACCACCATCACTATCCGTTATCATTTTGTTGGTCGCAGACCTTCTTACCTCACCTCTACTTCACTGAGACACATAGAAGATTAAGAAGAAGGTATTTTGACAAGATGATGTTCGCAATCTTCTTCGCCTTTTGGCGATTTATGCAAATAATCACATTGGTAAGTCCTTATATCCCATCCCCGTCTTTCCGCATAAGCCGAACTGAGCTCCCGCGCCGATCGGTCGCATTCCGATTATGTGTATTAACAAACCCTCTTTAAGATCCCAACAATGGGCATGTTGGCCTATTTCGTCAATGGCTATGTGCAGTTGAACGAGTTGACACCCAACTACATTCTGGTCCTATTCATCGTATCAGTCCTCGCCCTCGCCTGGTCAATCTACACCTTGTTTAGCTACCACCGCTCGTCCGCGAACGCAACTTTCGTCGCAATCTTCGACCTGCTATTCGTCGGAGCCTTCATCGGCGCCGTATGGGCTCTGCGCTTCATTGCTAACGCTAATTGCTCAAGCATCACCCGCGGCGACCCCTACGATGTTAGTTTCGGTCCCTTCGGTAGCGCCTCCGTCACAACTTGGGATGCCGACATCGACAAGACCTGCGCTATGCTCAAGGCGTCTTTCGCTTTCGGTATTATGAATTGCATCTTCTTTTTCATCACCTCGATCCTAGCTTGCTTGCATGGCGACCGAACTAGCAATGGTGACCGCACCACATACTACCGCGAGACCCATACCCACCGCCACGGACACCGCAACAGCCGAAGCCCACATAGCAGGCATAGTACCCATTCTCACCGCCGCGTCTACGTTTAAACGTGAGCAATTGGGGTTCTGCTGCCATCGCAAGCAGCTTATATAGAGGAATTATTCGAAATTGTCGGTATGGAAAGGGGGATTTATAAGAGGTATCGGCGTTGGTTGGTTTGACTGGAGATCTGAAATTGCTTGTTCAACTACCCCTATTGTTTGAGCTTTAGTTGGGATTGGAACGAAGCTAGTCGGATTTGAGATGAGATGAGACAAGATGAAATGTCAGTTATTGTTCGAGGACTTGTCTGATGGAACGAACGAGATCGTATACCCTTCGATTTAGCACGGCGCAAATTTCGATTCGCGACGATTACGAATTTTACGATTAAAACGGCGATGCTTTTAATGATCTTCGAATGTGCCCCTGTGTGGATTTGAGTGCTTCATGAATGATGGTGCTTTTATCGCTTTGCAGGTCGATTCATGTCAGTACAGCGTATGACTGTTTTGGTTCTGTGTGACTGGGATATAGGTGAAAAGATCCGTTTATAGCTGTCGCTCATTCAAATGACTGGATAGAATCAAGACTGGATAGAGTAGAATAGCGCGCAAGTTCACTCATAAATGTTAAAGAATTCTTGCAATATTTGATTCGCATATATATGACGAAATATTCTAGATATTTACTATGACCATGTATATACGCACCTGGTCTGACGTCGGGGATTATCGCAAAATCTGCCGGGTCGTTTATATCCGTTCATATTTCCTCGACGCTAGTTAGACTTAGATAGTCTTACGTTCTCGATGGAATTTCCTAGATATTGACAGATCTAGAGGCGGACGGGGACGGGGGCGGGGGCGGATTCGCAGAAGCGCCAGTCCTGGCCAACGAATGTGCGAAGGTCGACAAGCCCTGCGGTGTTCCTTTGTTCCTGTTCCCGGACTAGAGTCTTTGCAACTGAAGTGGCTTTACTCTGCACCGAACTCGCAAACAAGCTGGGCTTAGAAGATAGGATCACGTCTGCAATCGATCACTTCCCACAGTATACCCTCTAGCAATTCCACTTCGACCTTCCTCAACAACTGTGCTCTCTTCATTGTCATCCTCGGCACCAAAATCCGTGCCCAAACCCTGCCATGTTCTTTGCGATCTTAAGAATTCTGCTCCAGGGCTCGCTACACCATTGACTAGGGCCACATCCCCAACAGCTCGCTTAACAATGGCCGAGGATGCAGGATTTAGGTTTAGGCTGACGGTATCGGTTTTGGGTGCACTTCGTGGTACGCTTCGTATGGCGAGTCGCATCGGTCGACTATGGCTCACGAGTTTTCCGGTGCGGAGATCAAACTCGGGGGGTTCAGATTCTTCGTCGTCGACACCACCTTCAACATCCCCCGTTGTTTCGATGACTTCCTCTTTTTCTTGCCCTAAATTGTGCTCATCGTTTCCATCGGTAATGGCTGGCGCCTTAACGCCCTCAATACCACCCCACCATTCTCCCGTCCATATCCTACTTTCTTCACCTTGCAACGCAAGTTCGAGTTCGAAGGGCGTAATGACAGGCTTCCACAAGTTCTCATGTTCTACCAACCCACTTTCCCAGCATCCAACAACCACCCAACCATCTATTTCAGCGAAATTGGCGAGCTTCGCTGCATTCAGTTTACCAACGACAATCGTATAACTCTTCTTTCCAGCAGCCGCGATCTGACTCCTTAACGTTGAGATAGTGGACATGTAATTTTTAACAGATAATGTGTTCACTAATATTCCAATAATGGACGCTGTCGCAAGTCGAATGACAAGCGCATAGCGGCGGCGTAGTAAGGCAGGTGTTGTACTTGGGTCTGGGGTTTCGGAGGTTGTCGTGTAGGGCGAGGAAGGCGTCGAGTAAATGCGTAAGGAGGCGAGGCGAGAGGAGAGAGTGAGGAGGAGCGAGGTTGGCGGTGTTGCGATGTGGAATAGGTGATATTCGTTCAGGTTATAATCGGCTGATTCGTCCGGGAATACTAGTTTGCGATTCGGTATCGTTCCGGTCGGGTCTCGTACAATTTCCGTTGCGATAACGTTGGTATACCCCCTTTCACTTAATAATTCGCATATAGGTGTGACGTGCTCTTGAAACATAACATCCGCCATTAGTATCGTTTTCTCCGTCTTCTCTGGGAACTCGATTTCGAACGCTTCCGCCACGGTTTCGTAATCCAACTTTTGCCTTGTGAATATGTGTAGCACTGGTAATCTTGATGTAGGACTTAAGCATGCGCGGCCATAATGCACAACACCATCTGCATCTGCGTGTTCAGCTGCGATCTCATCCACACAACATGAACTATACGAAGTGTCCGCTAGGATGTATAATCGTTGTTTCTGTTCTTGATTTTCTTTCTGCTCTTTCTCCAGCTCCGAACTTAGCGCACCCACAACCCAAGGTGCATCGGGCAGCATAGCGTCGGGGAATTGTAGGGCTATACGTTTCCAACCATTTTGCCGTACCTCAGCGACCGTCCGTACTATCTCGTAGACTTCGTAGAGTTCATGGTCGGGTCTATGAGGTCGTTTCGCTTGCTCGATCGCGGAGGCAGGTGTTGGGTCTTCGAAAAATGTGTGCTCTGCTGGCGTTGAGAGCACTGGCGCCGCGCTCAGTTCTGACGCCATCGTGGCAGATTATGGGGGTGAAACTGGGGATGTTCTGGCGGGAGTGATGAAATACCTAGGTAGTTAAAATGTTGAAATTTTTATTTTCTTGTCGGCTTTAGAGGGGCGGAGGGGTAAATTTTGGAGGGGTAGGTGGGTTGGTGGGGCCTAACTTTAATACCTAGCCGCTGGATACGGCGGGGCGGTCGACAGGATCCACAGTGAGCTTCTAGCCTACTAGAATTAGCTTATTACGCACCCAACTCTTAGACACATTACCCGTGGACGTTAAATAGGCCTGTCAAATAGGGGGTCTATTCATCACATTCAGCGCCTAATACACCTAAGCTCATAGTGTCATGATATTTTGTATTGTCGTTAGATATATTCGAATCGCTAACGCGAAAAACAGATGGGACGGACTAAATAATCCTCAAGTATAACCGTATATACAAATCTCCATTCCAGGTATGTTCCCACATATTAACAGTACCCTATATCCGTACCACTTGTACTTGCGCACCATATATGTCCATGGGTATCTATGCATGGTAGATTCGTACTGCAAGCTAACTCTCTTATGTCTTCAATAAATCAGATGGTATAGATATCGAATAAATAAATCAAAGCTTCACTTGTCCAGCATTCAAAATATCCCATTCCTTCTTAGTGAATTTGACGTAAGTCCCACCCCTAAGCCAGTACAACTCATCATCGCCAACTAGCGAAGGATCAACACCTTGTGTCCTGAGTTCGTGCTTTTGTTGCTTATTCGTATGTGTAACGGCCTTCGTAAGTCCTTTCCCTACCCTTAAGAAGAGTGGCACTGCATATTTGGGCAACCTGCTGCGTGTATGTTCGGCTAGTGACTGTAACAGCGAATCGTCAAGTTGCTCCCTAGAAAACGAGATTGCGGCGCATCCAGCCCGCCCGTCATGGTGTGGCAACTGTACACCATACACATTCGCCTCCTGTACATCTGGATGTGTACCCAGTGCCTCACTAACCTCTGTAGTAGCCACGTTCTCGCTCTTCCATCGGTATGTATCACCAATTCGATCTTGAAAGAACATTCGCCCCTCCGAATCAAACCTGACTAAGTCTCCCGATCGGAAATACGCATCGCCTTTCTTAAAAACGTTGCGAATAATCTTGCTCTCGGTTGCTGCACGATTATTATAATACCCTTGGAAGTTTTCTTCGGCGTCGCCTGGTAGTTTAAATAGTAATTCGCCAATATCCCCACGTTTGACTTGTCGACAAAAGCCAGTCTTCGGGTCACGCCAAGGGGCATCCACTTCGGAATCCAGCTCTATTATAGCGGATACCATCTGCGAGATTTGCGAGTAGATCAGACCGAAGCGTCCAATCGCACCACTTCCAAAATCGTTTCGGGAATAGTTCCATGTTGCCAAACCACCTTCTGTGGACCCGTAGAATTCCGCAATCCCATCTATACCAAATCGCTCTCTAAATTTCTCCCAAATATCGGGACGTAACCCATTACCATAGGCCAAGCGAATCCTATGCTTTCTGTCTAGATTCTCGCCCGTAACGGGGTCGATTTCGGGTGGTGCTGCAAGCAAATATCTGCACGTCTCCCCCACATATTGTATCATCGTTGCGTTATATTGGCGAGCCTCTTTCCAAAATGTCTTGGTAGAGAATTTCTTGCCGATCGCAAATGTACAGCGAGATTCTAAACAATGCGCCATTCCCATAAGTGTAGCTGAGCCGTGATAAAGAGGCATACACTGAATGGGATATACGTTAAAACGAACCCATTCATAAACATGTAGAGTTTGGTACTTACTGTATAAAATACGTCAGATGATTTGGTACCTAACCAACCGCCTGAAAAAGAACCAGCAGATGTTAATTTTCGCCATGAAACAACGGCAGCTTTTGGCAAACCCGTGGTCCCCGAAGTGTATATGAGAATGCCGGGATCCTTGGCTGATTGACCGGTGCGGAGAGAATCCGGTGGTCGTACAGGGTCAACAGCAAGAATTTCAGCCTTCACTTCGTCTGTTAATAGTTGAATTCGTAGACCTTCTAGCTTCTCTCGCACATGTTCGTCTACATTCGCTGCGATTTCCGGATCGACTAGCATGAGAGCTGCTTCTGCCGTCTTGACGCAATGAATCAATGCCTGGCCTGTCAGGTTGAAGTTAATATAGGCCGGCTTCGCTCCTATAGACCACAAGCCAAAACAGACGAATATGAAATGATCCGAATTCTGAAGATCCACGGCGACAATATCCTTGGGCTTAACATCGAAGTTCGTTTTCAGCCAATTACCATACTTCAAAGCGGCCTCGTAGACCTGAGCATACGTCCATGACTTGTCTTCGAAAAGAATAAATGGCCGATTTTTCGAGGACTTATCCTTTGCCGCTTGTTCTAGTATATAGAAGGTACTAGTGCGATCATTTCGTTCACGACGATAATTGCGAGAGAGTGCCGCGATGCTGCCGTACAGTAGAGTCTTATCGTACCAAAATCCCGTCTTGGCATTTAGATAGGCAAGGCCGGCCGCTGCCGCCGGCAACGAGAGAGACAAAGGAACTGAGCCCGATATTAGTTAAATGCGATGAGGCGACTCGATCGGGAAATAATCAAGTTCAGGGACCGTTCCACCGGAAACCCTGGAGCCAGATCTAGCCATGTTTGTGTGAAGTCGTGTAACTTACTCGGCATGTTCCCAGTTTCCCGGAATGAGGATTTCGTGACAGGGAAGAGAATGAGAGGTGAGCATAATATATTGACTAGAAGGCAAGAAAAGCGAGAGGCATCGTAATATTCATATGGCACATCAATCGCTTCGAAATCCAAAGGATGCCATGTAAAGCAAACAAGAGGTGAAAAAGATTGCCAAGAAACGTGAGACAAAAAAAAACCACAGCGTCAGTAAAGTACGTCAAGAGGGCATTGCTAAATAAATAAGATAGCACGGCTAGTATGGCAGGTGGCGTGGTCTAGCGTCTAGTGTCTATAAATGCCAGACCTCAGTGGGCCGAGTGGATTTTTGCTTCTTGATGGGATGGTTGTTTTCCGTAGACCACCGATCCCTGGTCCGTTTGCCGGATATCAAGCTTTACCTAGGTAGAGAAAGGAGTCACGACATGGAAGACGTATCGAAGTCGTTAGGCTTCTTTCAATAATTACCCAACACATGGATGGCGTCTACTTGACCCCTGCGAATCGAATGCTGCGTCAATAAGTAAAGTCATATGGATATGCACTGGCCAATCTTGGAATTACCCCTCGTCATTGGGTTGTTGGTTTTTCCTAATTCACTTGGGCATTTTCTTAGTTGCGTCTTGTGAACCTCGGCTTGCAACGTAGGCTCGTTACATAGCTTATATAGCTTATACGGTGAGGTGCTCGATTGTACTCGTAAAGCCGATTTGAACATTCAAGATCCTTGACTCTCGGGAATTTAAAAGGATTTATCTAGGAGTTGCCTTCCATACATGTCTCGTGCCAGGTAGTATTCCCTTGTCGTATTGGATCGTGGTGGGTTGAATTGTTATCGCATTCGCATTCGAGTAAAGACGAAGCCAATAAGGTCCGTGGGCTTGTAGAGACAATAAGCCATGTTTGATTACGAAACTCCGGTGTCCATGATAAATGCTATTTTTATTCAAATCACAAAGCGGCGCAGAATCACAGGAGGAATGAGATGTAGAAGTTAAGAATAAACTCAATTCGATTTTAATCCGAAATGTTTTAATAGTAACAATTAAAGTTATTTAGAACTCTTCGTTGTACTTTCCTTCCCGTCTCACCTAAAATACATCCATGGATGTACCGTACCTAAGAATTTAATGGAGTAAAGCGCAAATCGGAGCTTAGATAACGCCGGAAAGCTTCCAAGGTTCCGTCCTTCAATCTTAAAGGAGGTACCTAGGTACTTGTAATTTGTAGACAAGCATTCAATCTTACATGGTTCATTTTGCGACACGCTGGCACCAAAGATCAAGTCAAACTAGTTCCAACGACGCAATTGATCCCAATACCATGCTTTCTGAAGGATAGTAACGTTTGATATAGTCATGTCTTCTGTTTCCGAAAAACGACATGACAGTGCTATACCCCAAACCGAATCAATTGTAGGCACTGGCAATGCTACAACGAATAATAACGATGTCGCAAATCCATCAAAGACGCGAAAAGAGCCACCTCCCGAGAAGTCAGAAGATATCCAAAGACGATCCTATATAGTTGCATCTTTTTGGTTTATAGTTCTATTCCTAGGATTACCAATATGGTGGAAGACAACTACCATATACCGGGCAGAATTGCCCCTAAGCCAGATGATGGATTGGGCAGATGGCAAGGTTGGAGTGCTCTTTAATGTGAAGCTATATTCATTACTAATGTGTCCATTTCTACTTTCCAGTTATGTAGTCCGGTATTCCCCATACGGATTGCTATCGATGCGCCTACTCTACAAAAAGATGAAACCGAGAACCTCGTACGCATCACACAACAAGCCTTAGATACTACGGACGACTTCAAAGGGCACCACTTACAACTTGAAGTGTCTCCTTCGACCAATGCAGATTACAAAACCAGTTCTGCGCATAGTTCAAATACCGCCCTCACATTACGCTTAAGCCCCGGCGACGCCTTTATATCCTCCCTCCATTCTCGAGAACCTGTCCTCGAAATAACGTACCCTCCCAACTCGATACCGACACCCGATGCTACCTCGTCGAATCTTGCGACCTATCTAGCAACACAACTACGAGATGCCTTCTCCGAAGAGCGAGATGTCATGTCATACCTTCTATCGAAATCGTCCATGCCTTTCGAACAACGACCCTTGGGATCTTCTCAAGACCTAAGTGATTCACTATCGAAGCGAATGACAAGATCCTTAAAATATTCTCGAACTTACCATCTTACCTTCTCTTTATTCACGAGCGGATTGGTTCCGAGTAGCTGGGATATTGACTCCGCTATAGACGAATACATGAAACCAATACTAGATATGCTTGGACCTATCCACAATTTTACTATTGATACCCAGGTCCAATTGTACGCCTCTCCCGGTGTGCAGTCACAAGTACTTAGCAAGGAAGATTTATCCTCTTTTATCAATGCAGCTGAATGGCCGTTGTCACCCTCTATAGGAGGTGCGCCAACCGTTAATTTTGTCGTTTATATTGGCAACCAGACAATTGGCACCGCCTCGGAAACGGCCACTTCTCAGTCTTGGCTTATACCACAATGGGGCTCTGTATATCTCCTACCACCTCCTTCTACAGACCGTGTCCCTTCGGACCTATTAAAGCAACCTGTGTTAACCTTCACTTCACATCTGCTCTCGCTTCTCGGCACCCCACAATCGGGTCCCTTACCAATGCGCCTTTCCACACTTACGCGCATCCGGACAGCCGACCTACTCCTCCGAGCCTCCTCTTCATTGGGTTCGCTAGCTCGCCTCTCATTGGCGTTGCCGAGTATATCTATCCCATCCAGCGTAGCTGATGGTGTGGCCAAATCCATGCATCATTTACAACTTGCATGTTCAAATCTGGGTGCGACTGGTGGCCTCGAACATGCAAGAATTGCTGACGTGGAAGCTGAACGCGCCTTTTTCGAAAAAAGTATGGTCGGACAGTTATATTTCCCCGACGAGCATAAGATTGCTGTATACCTACCCTTGCTAGGACCTGTAGGAGTTCCGTTGGTTATTGGCCTGCTGAACCAAATCAAGGCCTGGAAGAACAGTAGAAAGGAGAAAGCTAAGGAAACATGAATAATTATAATGATGGATAGATAAATAATAATTATGAAAATAAGACACGACTACGCTTTGACTGTGAAGAGATCATCGGCTTGCTGGCATCATCATATGTAGTATTAGGCATTACGCAGGATCAGTCAGCATCAACCGTACGATCATTAATTCGGAGCTTTAATAATATTGCCTAGGACTTCAGCCTCTACTATAGGTCAGATCCAGTCAGGTCAAGCTATAGCAAATACAATGAGGTCCACAGCTTTATGTTGTTTGCCCTGCTAGTTGTGCAAGTTTATACTCTATAGCCACCGAGTTTTTCATGTCCACATATTCCGATGAAGCGAGACTTGTCTAAAACATGCTTTAAGTGCCGAATCACAGGCGCTAGCTGCAATTCTATAGCAATTAACAGGAGACTTCGGACCTATCAGAATATATGAAGCGGTTCCATAATCCTGGTTGAACTAATGTAACCCGTCATAAAGCGAGGAGAAATGATGCACGGTTAACCAACACCCGATGTCACCTAACTATAGGTAGTTAGCAATCATGAGCAAAGAAAGTTACTTGCCCTATATATATACCTCGGCCTGCTCACACGTTGCTCACTAATAGCCCTCGAATAAATGGTCAGTTAGATGGACCGTAGGACTTGACATATATATAACCATTTATTTCTCTCGATGAATTCCTCAGTAATCGGTATACATGCCCCGGCGGTCATTGCACTGTCGCCGACGCTTTTAGATGTTCTATCATCGGCATCATGGAAACAGATCCTGATCTCTGCGGGTGTGCTCTATGTCACCCTATGCCGGGTGTCCCGCTACCGCCGCGAACATGCCTTCCGTAAGCAAATGGGCTTCACGGACCGCGCCTCGCTCGCGCGCATGACGACCGTCAATGCCCAGAAGATCATCATGTTCTTGGCTAAGTGGGAGATGCCGCTCTTCCATTTTTTGAGTTTGGAATTTGGGCTATTCAAGGTTCGTCGCAGACATCGCCCGCCTATGATGCATAGGTATTTCTGGATGGTGATGGCTTGCTAACGTGGGCACCGCCTATCTCTAGACATATGGCGTTGAGAGCGTAAGCCGCCTACTCTTAGCCACCGGAAACTTGACGGATCCAGTTCGGAGTCTCAAGAGGTAGGTTTTTCTTATTTCGCGCCCGTTTTTGCTTGTTTGTTTCACGATATCCAATCATATGTAGAGATCTACACTCTTGTGCGACGTTCCGGGTGGTAGGGCAACGTTACGCAAATCGCATTGTCTCTCGGAAACCACTAAACAAGCAACAGATTCGAAGACACCACTGCCTTGATTGGCGAATTCTTAAACAACCCTCCGACCACCGATCGGGCCTCGCAAGGAATTGCTCGTATGAATTTTCTACATAGCAAATATGTCAAGGAGGGTACCATTTCCAACTCCGACCTGTTGTACACACTGTCCGTATTCGTAACGGAGCCGCCACGATTTGCACGTCTGTACGAGTGGCGGCCCATGAACGACATGGAGTATTGCGCCTACGGCGTATTTTGGAAGAGTGTTGGTGACGCAATGGGTATCGAGTACAAAGGTTTCCTAGCTCGCGCCGAGTCAGGATGGCGCGACGGTACCGAATTCGCCGACGATATTGCAGCTTGGGCGCAAGCTTACGAAGTCGTCGCCATGAAGCCCAGTAAAGTATGCGCGAAGCCAGCAAGAGCTTTAATACCTATGATGACATACTGGGTTCCGTGGTTTGCCAAACCTTTCGCGACGGATATCGTTATTAGTCTTATAGGTGGGAGGGTACGTGAGGCTTTTATGTAAGTTGCCGTCCCTACACCCGTGCTTACGATGCAGAGTTATGAATCATTGGTTCTCCGTGTTGGTTCCATTAAATTTAGCGTTACACGGATCGACATATGTCTTGCTTGCTTATTTCCCGTTAACTGGGTGCGAGGACGGGATGTAACACAAATGCTAATGTATTAGGCTATCTGAACCCGACATCGCGACAATTATGATTACCTACACCCTTCTCACTCTTCGCCGATTCGCCCTTCGATACTTAATGCTCCCACGATTCTTCGAAAATAAGCTAGGAGGCGATCCAGATCCGCAGACGGGTCGCATTAAGCAGCGAAATCCATACGGGAACTATCCGTATTACGTCGAGCCGACATTCTGGAATCGCTGGGGTCCCGTGGCTTGGGCTATCTGGTTGTATGGTGGAAAGGTTCCGGGTGATGACCCCGAAGAGTACATGCCTCAAGGGTACCTAATTTCAGACCTCGGTCCAAGAAATCGTATGGGATTAGGTATTGAAGAGGTCAAGACTGATTCCCAGAGAATTAAGAGTAGCAAGTGGACAGGATGCCCCTTTTAGATGAGGAAGGGTAGGTTAAAGAGAAGTCAATCAAGATTGCAATTTTTAACGTCCTTGCTCCCCCGTTGGGATTGGTGTAACCAATTGGCCCCCGAACTTTTCAAATGTGTTAGAGTCCGTCGTTACTCGTTGGTCTCAAGACTTGCTGCTGAATAGATTATCACATGTTCAACATGAAATTTAGCGAAAAGCGACCATAACAAAATTGCAGGACTGATTATTCCACCAGAATAGAGGGAGGTCCCAGCATTTCGGTATGGACCATACCTACTGGATTTTGTACCCATGGCCTCACGTAGTACCTTATGCCTTACCGATGGCATTCACCGCCATAATTCGGTCGAAGCAAATAGCACAACATCGCTAGTTTGATAGAACACCCAAATATAGCGAGTTCATCTTGTAGGATCCACTCTAATTAATTTGTTGGTTGTTTCAATGGACGAAGACATCTATTATCTACATAGATGGTTGATTGGACGTGATGTCGAGATTATGACTAGACGATTTGTTCTCTAGTTGGCCTCGAATTGTCCGATGCATACAACACGCAAGGATAGTAAAAGTCAACACTGGAGACAGGGCCCTGTCTGGACCACAATGTAGGTATGTTTCTAGTCGCCTAATTTTCGTGTAAAGATACATATTTTTAATGATTTTCAACTGGGCTATTGTAAAAGAAAGAGGTGAGCTTTAATGCATTACTTTATATAAATCAAGTGATAAAATACATAGGTTGAGACAGATTCCTGTCTCTAGTGTTGACTTTTATCATCCTTGCGTATTGTATAGGATCATATCTTCGAATTCCTCAGAAGTTAATCTCCGTCTTCTGGAAATCATATCTTACCCCGTCTCTTACTTAATAGATAGATGCATGTGTATGTATGTATTAGATGTATTAGGTAGGCAAGCTATGCATCCCGAAAACTCTATCGTGAAATGAGTGGAGATATTCAGAATTCGCAGCGATAACCGCCTTTTAGAGTTAAGGTTACGTACATCCGTTGGTGGGGCCGTTCCGCTCCAAAACCATGTGGATTATCGACAAGGGAGGCTATCCCCGAATGGGTAATACGAGGGTTCCCGGTTTGCTTTATTTTCTCACGAACCCACATCGCAATCGAATGCTCACAGATTTCCGAACATGATCCTCGTATTCAATGCAACCTATCTATATAGCTGCCTGATTGGCACAATTTAAACATCGAAAAGCCCGCTTGGCACAGCGGTAATGCGCCTCACTAGTATAAGTACGATTCTTCAAGACCGTATTCTACTGGGGAAGCTATGAGGAGATGACTGGTTCGACTCCAGTAGTGGGCAATTTGTTTTTGTCTGTGCCTCAGACAAATTTTTGCTCACCTTGCTTTTTTCTTTCTCCTCGGTCTATTAATCAACCCACGTGTTTTCCCCTTTTATTAGCCCCACCCAATCAATTCGCCGTTGATTCCCATTCTCGTCAACCAGACCGACAGACCAAATTTGGTTGTAGGAGATAGAACAAGTTTCAACCCGTGTTGCATGTTGTGTATCGTAGATACGGTTAATGCAGAAACATGAATGGGAAACGCTAATTGATAGCTAATAAACAACTCAGCTATTGGAGAGAGGAGAACGGATAGAGGCGGAGATGCAGAAGCTGAACAACACGGCTGATGAATGACATATCCCAATAAGGGTTAAAGCTGCCGACAAACATGGCCGGACCGAACGAACAAAACCCCGCGATCGACAATCCGACTACTTAGATGCCTACTCACGTAGTACTTAATAACATGGGTATGCTGCATGTTAGACCTAATTAAGAATGAGTTGTGTATGGGCCGCTCATTATATAAGCCATTATCCATGGATGCATGGATTTGTATCTTACATTGACTAGGCACACCTGTGTCAAATGGAGATGAAGGAAGGGGTCTGAACAACGTATATCGTCATGACAAGCAAACATCTCACAAACTCGACCCTTGAAATGGCACTAGCACGTTGAGGTACCGGGTCGTTCCGTGCGATACCTTGAAAGAAGGAACTCCATGTGCGTTCTTCCGAGGGAAAATTTGATCTATATGCAGCCGAGATACGACGACTCGCGGCGGTGTACCTATTAAGGATATCCATGTGCGTGTAGGAGAAATGATATATGACGGTTAATAATGGCGCCACCTCCTCGGGTCCCCGAACGTGAATGCGAGTGGACGCCACTAAATTAGAATTTGCTCTCCTCTTCCTTCGAGAAAATAGTCAAGCGGTACAATCGGAAGGAGGGGCCGATGACGAAGTGGTAAGGGTGATAGATCAGAGGAATAAGGTCGACGATTGGCGAATTGATATACATAGGAAGTTTTACGATTGGCGATCGTCTGTAACGTATCTACCTGCCCGGGTACTTTGTACGGATAGATGATTCAGTACTTCCCCTACTTTTATTTAATATGTAGGACCAACTCGAGTAGAAAAATATCGTGGCGTCGAATATAAATGAGGTACACAATGATTCATTAGATCTCAATTTATCACTCTCACCTAGGTGTCTAAGAATATTTATAAAATCATATAACATTTTGTTTAACTAATCAAACATGATATCGTTATTAGCAGCAAACAATATTTTATTACATCCTATTACCTACAGCCTCAGGAGCTGATGGTTACATACATGTAACTTAAGCTAAATATTTAACGTTGGCAGCTGCACGAAGCCGCTCAAATATAGGTTGTACAAGATGCAACTCTAGATGATGTAAAGATAAACCTTTTGCCAACTTGCATGATGAGTAAGAGGGTACAAATGGTAGTCCTTTCCCCGCTACGTACCTACCTAACTACCAAGCAGCCAAGTAGGCTCGACCACGGCCCGACACTTATTAAGGTTTACTTGTCTAAAGGTTGTTTTTTGCTTTTTTTGTGAATTTCTGAAGACTTTTGACTTGAACTTTCTTCTTAACCCACAAACCGTACTACCTTGCCCAACACAGCAGTAACTTCGAGAACCTATATGTCACACGTCCACTCGTACAAAACGACTAGTAACCGAACGAGGTAACGACTAATATGTCTAGCCTACTTACTAATACGGCAGCGACAGCACCGGAAACAGAACCAACAGTAGAGCCAACAGTGGAGCCGACTTCGACCGGGCCCGAGAGTACCGGTATTCTACCCCCTTCGCATTGGGCCCAGGTACAGGTATGTTTGTTAGCTGCCCGTATTAGACCCTGAAAACCTTTGATATACTGATATAAACGCTTGTTAGCACGATGACACCGACGATGGGGATTCTGCTTTCGAAGACGATAACGCTAGCTCGACTGCATCGTTAAGTGCTAGTATTCTTGAGTATCGAGTGATACATGGCCGCACATACCATAGCGAACGTGGCAACGCACAGTCTTGGTGAGGCTTTTTGTGTTCAGCCTCTCGTATTTCTTGTCATACTGTAATATCCCGACTAGGAATGCTAACCTATGTCTTAAAGGAACCCAAACGATGCCCTACACGACGAATCCATGGAAATCCTGTGAGGCTCACGCACTACAAGAGTAGTTAGTCATCTAACTATATACTAAAACTTGACTTTAGCCACCATGTTTCGACCTTGATGCAGGACGGAAAACTTCTCTTAGCTCCGATTCGTGATGACGTTCAAGTAAGATGGCCCATCTAACAATATCACATCCTAATATTCTAAACATTGCGCAGAAAGTATTGGATGTGGCTACAGGTGTTGGTAGGTTACAATGCATTCAGTCCAGTTGGTTAGCAAGGTAGTTCTCGTCCACTAATAGGTTTTGTAGGGATGTGGGCAATGTAATCTACCTGCCTTACCCATTCTCTATTAGAGAACGATATAAGAAGCTAATCAGCATTAGCGACTTTGCCGACGATTACCCCGGTGCTGAGGTGATCGGTGTCGACATCTCGCCTCAAAAGCCGCAATGGATCCCACCCAACCTAAGATTTGAGGTCGAGGACGTAACGCTACCATGGACCTACCAGCCCAATAGCTTCGACTACATTCACTTACGCTGGCTTACTGGATGCGTTGAGGATTGGAATGGCTTCTATCGGGAAATATACAAGGCGTTAAAGCCTGGCGGTTACTTCGAACACAAAGAATCTACCTGTCTCATGGTCAGCGACGACGGCACGGTTACAGAAAATTCTGCTCTAAGCCAATGGGGCAGGGTATTCACTGAGGCTGGGAGGAAGCTTGGTCGTACTTTCAGTGTCGTTGAAGATGGTCTGCAGGTCAAGGGCATGAAAGAAGCTGGTTTCGAAATCGTCCTTGAGAAGGATCTGAAAGTTAGTTTTCAAAGTCATGCTAGAAATTTCTAGGCAACACTGACTTAACTGCCCGCAGACTCCTATAGGGCCGTGGCCAGAGGACGAGAACCAGAAACTCATTGGACAATTTTCGAGACTGGCCCTCGATAGAGATATTGAAGGTACACATATTTTCATCGATGTTCCAAGCCGACGTGTTTCGGTGACACTAACATAGTGAATAGGATATCTGAATTATATATGGACTAAAGTCATGGGATGGTCGACAGAAGAGATTGCTGTATACGCTGCGCACCTACGGCGTGAGTTGAGATCGCCAAACATACACGCCTATTATGCCCAAAAAGTAGTAGTTGCCCGTAAGCCCGAAAAGTCTTGATGATATAGTTAGTTTGGGCCCGATATATTGTCGGGTTTGCATCTAGTGGGATCCTGTGAGTCGTCCCTAGATGTACAATTTAGGAGTGGGGTGGCGATGGCATGTATCAACGGAGGTACCAGACGGTACGTGGCAATAATCTATATAGGCCACCATAGGCTATATAGATGAGTCACAAAACGGTAATATTATAACGATTATATATGATAGCGCCTCTTATTAGGAAGTTTGCAGGTCAATATATGGTGGGTTAACTTGAGAAGTATGAAACAGTATTATGTACATGACAGGTACGGTGGACGCAATGGTGACTCTACAACACTCGTTAAAGACAAGACTTGCATAAAAAATTGTGTGTTTTTGTTGCCAATACAAAGAACTAGGGCCCATTGTGTTTGTAGCCGGGTACCTACATACACATATCTTGTCAACTTCAGCGCGGCTCGTTGCGTGATGATGTGATGTACGTGTATGTACGTGCATCTGCAGAGTGACCAACCCCTCCGTTACCCCACGTATTAAATACGTAACCTGGTGTTCCTGTCTCTCATTCTGTTTTTAGACCAAATCAACCTGTATTCGCTTTCAAGCAGTCGAGTTCACCTATCCAACCATTCTCATTCCTTATAAACAAAGCCACATTATCTTTTCCCGAAAATTCACGCTTCATATTTTTTTTTCCAGCCTAAACTCACAATGGAGTCGCTTCAAAACGTTGGCAATCAAGAACCAAATGATGAGCAAGCTCAGCGTCAGCCGGTTGAAACAATTCTTCGTGGTATCGACGAACTTGTGGAAAGGACGATCTCGGATAACACGAATTTGGAGCAAAATGCTGCAAATACTGATGTTGTATCACTTCGCTTTCATCAATCAGCACTGCTGAAGAGATTCAAGGGAATTATGATCGAAATCCAAAGCAAAGCAGCTAAGGCAACACATGATATCGAATCAAAGCTAGGTCCAGATTCGCAACTTGGACATATGAATCCCGCTGTGAACGATGCATTAGAAGACTTGGTTGGTGTGCCTCATGATAGCGACCTCAATCGGGTATTGGGTCGCACGTACCTGAATGACAAGCAAAGCTTCAAGCTTCGGAATTTTTCTACTGGCAGCCCAGACCCGCGCATTATTGTTAGTGATGATTCCAACGTATTGTTCCCAAGCGCTGACGGACCTATCGTTATCCTGCGACCGACGCTGCGGAACGTTTATGTAGTCCAACACGCTTATGTGAGGCTACTCAACCATAAGGAGAAACTTATCAAGGACTACTTCGACAGTGCGGATCTCGGCGTTGGATCGAGCCGCAAGTTTTCGCGCGAGTACTATGAGAATCTTAGTCTAGCCAATTTACCATCAAAGAATAAACTCGGCACCCTATTAGACGTCAAGCATTCTTCGTTCAGCCATTCAACCCAGGACCTCGGGCTCGCTCTCGTATACACGAACCCAGATGGAAGACTTCAATGTGTGGAAGCGGTTACTGGAGAGGTACTCAACATCAGAGGAGATAACGAGAGTTCCTATATAATCCTACCTGTAGCTGAAGTGAGCATCAAGAAGCTATACGACACATATAGGTCTCTTAGAGACGTAACATCGGAACAGCGACGGGCGGCTAAAGACAAGGAATTCGCGTCGAAATTGCCGATAGACGAAATGGATGTATTGACGAAGCAACTCGGGGATGGGGAGTCGAACGGAGCAGGTGGTGGTAATAGCAAAAAGCGGCGTAGAATGTTGGATGATGATGAATAAACATCACCTGGAAAGAAAATTATACCAACAAAATGCATCGAGGTCCCCTCTCATTTGAAGGGCAATGAGCTCCCATGACGAGAGCATTCGAGAAAGGGCCTACTGACTTCTTGTGGGGGCTGCGCATTGCCAACTTATGGGTCCTTTAGGCATCCAGGCCACTGACTGGTCGGATGGAATTGTACGGCACCACCTACAATCAATACGTTCCAAGGTTGTCATGATCATTGACAGCAGCGCAGAAACAACGAAATACCGGGTGGTTGAAAGGATCATGGCTGGCTCTCGAAGCTGCTAGTACGCACGTCATCGGTGGTGGGAACGAATCGAGGAACTTCGTGATACTGCGCAATCTCTAGCAGTCTAGCCTTAGGCAGGGATAGACACGGATACATCCCCACCCATATGATGCTACACGGGGATGCAATTAATTACCTAAGATAATGCCACCGTTCTATTGCAGCGCTACAACGAAGTGTCATGAATTTCGGTGAAAAGTAACAAAGGAACATACTTGAAACAGACACCGGGAAATATAATTCGATATCACCTCTCTCAGCTCAGCTTCGCCTTGTGTTCCCAACATCTGTCTTACTGTACGTAACTAAGTAATATGGCGGCGCTGTTTTTTATGTGCGAGTGGCGCACTAGTGTGCCATCCGAGTAATATAATTTGCTGTGCTACCTGCGGGTAGGATCGTTGAAGATGTGACTTAATCAATCGGGCGAGCATGAAAATTGACGAAATCTCGGGATTAATTGCCTTCTGAAATACCCCTAGGCATAATTCGTAATGTGATGGTTGAGGCAGAGTCGGCTAGGTGGGTACGCGACGGGGGGAACGGAAAGGGAAGCACGACACGGAAGGCCGGGGTACGACGCGGAATGATATGATGGACACGGGCGGAAGGCACCTAAAGCTTCGGTGGGGAAGGTGCGGGGATTTCCTGGTACTCCCAGCGCTGAGAGCATTGTAAGTATTGGAGAATTTCCAGGTTTCCAAGGATTTAGATCGCTAACTACAGCCTCATTTCCATATCGTCGATTCACCGTCACAACGAAGGAATCGAGCTAATACGGAATGGCATCTCAGCCGACCGGGGTATTAGTTACACGGTCAGTCCCTGCAGATGTGCATATATAGTCCTTCTAGTTCACTGCCTCGAGTATGAAGAAGATATTTGCTCAGCAGGATCTACGCAGGACCAATTTCTTCAAGTGATTAGCAACATGCCGTCCTTTACGCGGATCGCAGCCACTGTCTTACAGCTATCCTTCTTGGCCAATGATGTCTTCGCCGCCCCATCCCAGGAAGCCCCTAAACTAGGCGCAGTTGCATCCGAGAACGCCGTCTGCTCCAAGGTCGGAACCGATCTGCTGAAGGCGGGCGGAAATGCTGCAGACGCTCTTGTCGGCACAGTATTCTGTGTCGGAGTTATTGCCATGTACCATAGCGGTATTGGTGGCGGTGGCTTCATGCTTGTCCGCGGCAGCGACGGCAAGTATGAGTTCATTGACTTCCGAGAGACGGCCCCTGCTGCAGCTTTCGAGGATATGTACACCAATAACACCGACGCTAGTTTATATGGTGGATTAGCGAGGTAACAATCCTGATTGGACTTGTTGGCTTGGGCCTATGGCTAATACTTGTGTAACCTAGTGGTGTACCTGGAGAGCTCCGTGGGTTAGAGTATCTGCATAGAAACTACGGCAAGCTCTCTTGGGCTACGGTTATGGCCCCGGCGATCAAGGTTGCTCGGGAAGGTTTCGAGGTTGGGGAAGACCTCATCGGTCAGATTAATTCTACAATACCTCATGACTTCTTGACCGACGACCCAGCATGGGCAATCGACTTCGCTCCGAACGGCTACCTAGTCAGGCTAGGCGAGACTATGACACGGAAACGATACGCCGACACGCTGGAGACTATCTCCAAGTATGGCCCGGATGCATTTTATACCGGCCCCATCGCCGAAGCCACAATCGCGGCGTTGTCGGCAAGCAATGGAACGATGACCCTAGATGACCTAGAGAATTACAAGATAGCGCTCCGAGAGCCTGCCGAGATTGATTATCGAGGATATAAGCTCAAGAGCTGCAGTGCACCGGCTAGTGGCGTGGTCGCACTCAGTACCTTGAAGATTTTCGAAGGTTACCCAGACTTCGCTGACCCGGTCGCAATCAACTTGACCACGCATCGATTAGACCAAGCTATGAAATTCGCCTATGGACAACGTACCGAACTTGGTGACCCCTTTTTCGTCGATGGCCTTGATGAATACCAGGAGTGGATGGTTTCCAACGAGACCGCCGCTCAGATTCGCTCCAAGATCTCCGATTTTACCACACAGAACGTATCGTACTACGACCCTGGCAATCTACAGAGCCCGCAAACGCATGGTACCAGCCATATCGTTACTGCCGATAAGTCTGGCCTTGCTATTAGCCTCACAACGACTGTCAACACGATTTTCGCATCTCAACTCATTGTCCCTGAAACCGGTATTATTATGAATAATGAGATGAATGACTTCTCCGTCCCGGGTGCTAGCAATGCATACGGCTACCCGCCGACCCCGGCGAATTTCATCCGCCCAGGGAAGAGACCTCTCTCATCGATATCCCCCACTATAGCAGAAACAGCTGACGGCAAGTTATACTTCGCGATAGGGTCTGCTGGCGGCAGTCGTATCATCACGGCTACCATCCAAAATCTTCACCATGTGCTGGACCAAAACTTGACGACGCACGAGGCCTTGGCGTCTCCTAGACTACACGATCAGCTTATCCCTCCTCAAGTCTCCTTCGAATATGCTTATGACAATAGTACTGTCGAGTTCTTGCGGAGCTTAGGGAATAATGTTACATGGGAGGCACCGGGTGGTAGCACCGCGCAGGGCTTAAGATTGTTGCCGAATGGAACATTTGAAGCCGCCGGAGAGCCGCGGCAGCATGATTCCGGTGGGTTCGCTGTGTAACTGGGAATGGGTGAAAATGTGTAAGAAATGGTTTGGGAGAAAATCTAATTCGTATGAGAGCATACCCAGGGAGGTAAATACCAACCCCTGGCTAGCTCAACACCCACTTCAACTAATTGAAATGAAAATTTTGACAATCGCTTTGCTTTGAGTGAATACGTTATTACTTCATATAGAAGGTAAGCTATAGTGATATTGATTTTTTTATGAAGTTATTCATATAATACCCCTAAGATTATCGTAGGTGCACTCAGGGGTGTGTGCTTAATTAGACTAACCCATAATACTCCGCAAATGGGTCGTCGGTTTGATTTAAAGCGTTCCATTCCATGAGGTTCCGTACCCTCTCGCTTTCATTTCTTCCGTATAACTTTTCAATCCATCCTAGTGTCATATCCGTACCAGCACTAACCCCTGAGCTAGTCCATAGGTTGCCGTCTACCACCCACCGAGCCTTCGCGATCCAATTTACGTCTTCCGCATGCTCTACTGTCTTAACCCAATTGAATGCGGCCTTATTCGTCGTCGCGTTCCGTCCAGCGATCTTTCCCGTACGAGCTAACAGAGACGTCCCCGTACAAACCGCCATCATGTAATCCAGCTCTGGGTCATCCATACGTTGCCTCAGCCAATCCACATGGGGTTTCGTGCCGTTGATGTTACGGCTTCCCGCGCCGCCCGGTACAATTATAACGTCGAAATCAGGAGCAGTATCGAAAGTATGCGTCGGTAACACGAATTGCGTGAAGTTGGGCGATGCCGACGATGCTAGCATACCCCCAGGGATCCCATCCACGATGCTGCGATCGACACTGACTGGCTTCAAGTCCGTAGAGACCAAGGAAAGTGTCATGTTGTGCGTGATGGAGATTAAGTTAAGCACATTCAATGGGCCAAATACATCCAACGCCGTGAAGGCTGGGAATAGTACGTAGCCTATACGGAGGGGAGCTGATAAATCGACTTGGTTGAGTTGATATATATACATATTTTCGCAGGTACTTACTAGTAATGTTAACCATTTTAAATAGCCTGGTTTGAATTGGCTTAGTTCTTTAACTTATGAATTGAACTATCATTGTCGAGATATACAACATAAAACTGATGGTTGTTTATATAGTATTGTGTAATTGCAACCCTAGTATTTCTATAGGCCCCTCCCACATTTCTAGGCAGCCAGTAACTCTACTAAGATGCTTGGGAGAGCATATTTGAGCGAATATAAATGCAGGGTCCGTATACCTACCTAGGTAGGTATAGAATCCTTCGTGAGTCTTGCTTAATAAGGTATAAGCAGGCATTGGTTTACCTTCATTGCTAGGGTAGTATCCAACATATTAGCGCCTTCAATGGGCGCAAATAACCTCAACCCTTAGTCTATTATATAGATATTTGCAAAATTATAGGGTTTTCTTGCTTTGAATAGTTGATTATAGACTTTGGATTGAGTTGTATGAACTGAACGTATTGTTATAAGATAAATATTATCGATATAGTGGCTAAGAGCTCGGTCACCCGAAGCCTTTTGCCATTATAAACACTTCTAATGACCCTTGCTCTACGTCTCGGGCTACAGATGCTGGGATAAAAGGCATAGGCAGCTGGATCTCTCGCACCTTTAGGACAATGAAGTTGAATCTGGCGTTGAGGTTAGAATATTCCCATAGTATCATTTGCTGACCATGGTTCTCTGTCATATCCGAACCAGAAACGGAGTTTTAAACGTGAAAATGGCAGCTGGTGGCTGATGGAGATAGGATGTTAACTCCACCTTGTGCAGATGGTGTAACACCGTATCCGCTCCTGTTGAAATGGGAGGTATCTAACAAGTAGTTACTTGCCTGGCAAACTCCGAATGTATCGAATGTATCGGGTGTACGTAGATGAAAATAATAAACAATGATGTTGCGTTGGTGAGTGTTTAATTTATTATAATCTAGCTAAACTATTTTAGGTAGTTTTCAAAATATTTCCCTTTTTGAATTGTTTTATTCTAGCTAATCATATGCGGGATAGAATGCATAATTCGAGAAAATCCAGGTTTATATACTTGGTATCGTCAGTATCGTCACAGTTGACTCTTCATCAAATTCTCCATCCTCGTGGTCCACGGCTAGAAATGGATTTCAAAAATATGGTAGTCAACGCGAATGTCTTTGCTGAAGATGTGGGATTTATTCTGTCCCACCACCACATTAGTCTAGATGATCCATGTGGCTTAACCCCCTCATTCCAAAAATGACAATCGGAGATGAAGTTCGGCTCATGAAATAGATACATTCATTCATTGAATTTCAGTGGTTACGTCGAAGGTGCGTTATTAGAAGGTAGGTTCAAGCTCAACGCAACATTCATTCGACCCTGTAAGATGCCTCGACTTCTATTCAATAACACACTACTCGGAAATACTAGAGTTAACCCTCTAGGAGGACGATGGGTGTTTACTTCATTTACGGAGTATGCTGGCCCCTCATTGGGGCGGACTTCCCCCACCTGGGTCCGCCTTGGTTCCCAGAAGAATAAATTCTTGTCGTTACGAAACTACAAGGTCCTAACATGTGCATCAAGAGCATTCAGTACAGAAAGGAGGGCGTGTAAGACGACCCATAGAAAGTGAAACTCTCACCAAGATTCCACTGACTTTATCGCGATAATAGTGGCTGATGATATTCCCCCAAGACCATCACGGTCTTTAGCAGGAAAAGTCGCCATAGTAACTGGAGCAGGATGTGAAGGTGAAGGCCTAGGCAATGGCCGAGCGATCTCAATCTTACTAGCAGAAGATGGTGCTTCCGTGGTCTGTGTTGATTTGAATTCAGAGTGGGCTGAAAACACCAGTGCCCTCATACGGTCGGAGGGCCGAGGATCAAGCATCAGTTGCCAGGGGGATATCACAAAACCTGACGATTGTCAAAGAATTGTGGATACGGTACTGTCAAAATTTGGCCAGATTGACATTCTAGTCAATAATGTAGGCATTATGGGTGCTCGGGGTACTGCAACGGAATTCGACTTGGATCAATGGCGCCGGGGACTTGAAATCAACGTTACCAGCATGGCAAACATGGTCAAGGTTGTCGTGCCAGAGATGCGCAAGAACGAGGAGTCACTAGGTCAAATCCGAGGAAGTATTGTCAATATGGGTTCAGTTGCGGGTCTAGTTGGAGGCACTCCTCACTTGTTATATCCGACCAGCAAAGGCGCCGTGTTGAACATGACACGTGCTATGGCGGCACATCATGCATCGGATGGCATCCGAGTGAACTGTGTTTGTCCAGGTAAGTAGCAGTCAATTTGGGAGCATCTTCTCATATAACTTGATATCTTAGGCTAACACCGGTAGGCATGCTATACACGCCGATGGTTTACACCAAAGGCATGAGCCGGGAGGTCAGAGAGACAAGAAAAAACCGAAGCCTCTTGCGTACAGAAGGCAATGCATGGGATTGTGCGACAGCCGTTAGATTTCTATCTAGTGAGCAAGCCCGTTGGATGACGGGAAGCATACTCACAGTTGATGCTGGTGCTACCGCTGTGTCAGCTATTGAACTTGTGTGAAGTTGGAAGTTATCACATGCGTTTACGCAATATTCCACAAGAGTTTAATAGAACTATTCTATGTTCACAAGATTCCTACCTCCTCCATTATCGACATGCCTCGACCTTGTGAGCTCCGCCTCAATTTGAGAAAGGCCGATAGTTTCTCTAAAGAAATAGAGGACCAAGCGCTATGCATATTCCCCCATAATTTCCGTTATACTCACCGATTCCGGACTCGGCAGACATTTCATTAGAGGCATTGCCTCCAGCTGCCATGGGAACCCCGCGTGACTGACCATGTGTGACGAAATCGGACCAACAGGTCATCAATGCGTTTATTAGGTTCGTGAACGAAGTGCCCCTCAATCCTCCTCTCGATGGAAAAATCTACCTATTTCTATCCATCTTGCTTCGTATATTGACCTATAGACCAAGATACTCATTCTAAGCAACAAAAATGTCATTGCATTCCATACTCCGCCATGAGCTAGCCTCGATCGTAGACTCTCCTGCAGCACCATCCACGACGGTTCCTACGAATGTGGCCTCTAGGACATCACAGGAAGCACTCAATCACCCGATTGACTATGGAGAACCTCCGTTACCTCTTCCAGCGGCTCCGACGCCTGAGGAAATCCAACGTGTATTCGACGTGGCTCCATTGAATGTTGCCAACAAGCGCCGCCGTATAACTATAACGGTACTCATCGTTGCTTGCAATCTCATGCAAATGATCTGCAACCTTATAGGCATAGGCGGAGGGATTATTATTAGCCAGAAACTAGGTGTTTCGGGCGCTCATGTCAACTGGATCGGTGCATCCTATCCGTAAGTACTACTTTGTCTAATTGAATCGGAAAACGCGAATTCGGCAGAAGTTGCTAACACGTATAAGCCTCACGCAAGGAACCTTTGTATTAGTCTCCGGCCGAATCGGAGCCGTATATGGGCACAAGAATATGTTACTATTAGGAAGCGCATTCCTAATTATTTTCACCCTTGCGTGTGGATTCTGTAACAATTTTGTGACCTTCAATGTCATGCGGGCGATGTCAGGAATTGGGGGTGCCTTCATCATGCCGAATGCCGTAGCAATGATTGGTATAACCAATCCCCCGGGATTCGCAAGAAACTTAAGTTTGGGATTCTTCGGCGCGTCTGGGCCCATTGGAGGTTACATCGGCGCTTTGATCCTTGGGGGATTCATCGAAAGTGCGCCCTTAGTCTGGATGTTCGCATTCATGTAAGTCGCCATATACAAGCGAGACTATACGAACAGGAAGCTAATAACAATAAATAGAGCAGCCATAAGCTTGATCATCGCGTCATTGTTGTGGGCTCTTCTCCCTCGAGAAATCCCCGTAGATCGATACGGGAGGATCGATTGGATTGGATCCTTCCTCGCTCTAGGGGGTTTAATTGTTTTCAATATTATGTGGAAGTAAGTGACACAACTCGATAAATAACACCGATCCAAGCTCATCCTTTTTGCTAGTCAAGCACCAGCCGTGGGTTGGTCAAATCCCGTGGTCATAGCCACTCTTATTATATCCGTGACACTATTCGTCGGCTACTACTTCTGGGAACATTACTTCGCAACCGATCCAATCATGCCATTGAGCATTTTCAAGGCGCCGTCATTCACACCCCTCATATTCGTGGTACTGTTTACTATTATGGCGGCAGGCATTCTATTATGGTATACAGTGCTCTGGCAACAGGACGTCCGTCATTGGACACCGATGCAGTTCGCTTTGGGTTGGACTCCCTTCGGCATCTGCGGCGGCCTTGGGACATTCTTAGCAGCATACCTCATCCCACGAGTTTCGGCACAATGGATTCTAGCCATTGGCGCTTCCTGCATGTTAGTAGCCACCCTTCTGATTGCTACTATGCCAGAGCAACAGCCGTATTGGTATCAGGTCTTCCCGAGTACCATTCTATCTTCGTTCTCGCCTGACCTCACGTACACGGCGGCTCAAATAATTGCTAGTAATGCCGTGAGCCGGAAGCAACAAGGCATCGCAGGATCACTCATAGGATCACTGCTTCTATATGGCACCAGTCTTGGGCTTGGATTTGCATCAACCGTCGAATCGGAAGTTGGCAAACAACACGGCAAAGTTGCAGGATACAGGGGGGCTATGTACTTTGCAGTAGGACTTTGTGTCGCCGCCCTCATCCTCGATATTTGCTTTGTGCGACTCGTACATGATAACCGCGAAGGCTGGGAGGATCCCGCTGACGCCGACCCTGCGGATGAGGTGGCTGCACCAGTCGTAACCGGAACGGAGATACGAGCTGACCCCGTTAATGAGGTCGTGGCACCGGTAGTAACGGGAACCGAATTACGAGAATTGCGACCTCAGTTGGAACAGCGTTGAATAGTTGAATCGTATATGGTAGATGTGGGAACTCATTTTAGCTCATTTAACGATCACGGCAGTGAGATTTCCAAGTCCTAGATTATGACGCGCCGCAGTCAGCACCTGCAATCCTACCGCGAGCTTTGACGCCATCCCATTATGACGGTAAAGGCGCCAACCATTGAAGCCGTCTTTCCTAAATAGGTAGTCAAATTATAATTCCAATAGCAGCAGCCTGACAATCGGTACTACGATCCCCCACAAATCCTTCGAGCCACATCGTCTTTCGTTGCCTTGCTACTGCATGAATGAGTTTCCATTTTTACAACAATGGCAACGACTCGTGATATTTTGTCGCCAACCACTGTGTAACCAAAAGAGTTACAAGAGTCCAACAAGAATGAACCTATTCCAAATAATTAATTAGGGCAATAAAAACTCAAGCTGATTCATCACTAGAAGACTATATATATAAGTTTGAATAATGTATATACCGCTCTACGATTATTTAAATGCAAAACGCGCTGCGCTACTCCTATCTATGCACCATCCTATCAATGAATCGCCCTCTCTAAAAAACAAGCCCTATTTGTACAACGCCTTTTTATCAATGCAACACCATATTCGTACATCGTTATGCTCGGATATTGGAACAAGAATCAAAGCACCCCCTCATGTGGAACTCCGTCAACTCCTTTGGTTCCGCCTGATTTAGGCGAAGCCGTAGGGGCAACCACCGCTGGTACCCTTCTCGGAACGCTTCTCCTCAATGCGCTTCTTCTCGGCGCGCTTCTTGCTGCCACCGCTGAAGGAGGGGATGACACCGTTTTGGAAGTCCGTGACGTTAGGCTTGTTGCTAGCGAACACGTTACCCGGGCTCTGAGGGAAGGACTCGAGGTCGCTAAGCTGGTAAGCGAGAGTGAAGAGCTCCTGTTGGGTAAGCCTCTCAGTCATTCGGCTGAAGCCAAGCTCGTAGGGGAGACGTTGGTTTCCTGTGAAGTTGAGTATTAGCTTTGAAAAACATTGATGGTTTAGTGAGTGGTAGACATACGGAAGAAGTATTCCACATAGTTCTTGGGCACAGTCATGGACTTCTTGTCTCCAAGCACAGCGACGTAGGCAACTGTTTCACCCAAGCTGAAGAATTCACCGTCGACGGACATCTCGTACTCAGGGTTCGTAAGGTTGGAAGTCAACAGACGGACAACACGAGCGTTGGATGCCATCTGCATGGTGATGATGTCACCGGTGAAGTATGTGAGGGTTTGGTTGAAGACAGCTTCATCAAAGACATCTGCAGGTCCGAAGTAAGCGTCTTGTCGGCTGATACTAGCATCGTGTTCCAGAATGTTGTGACGGCTAAGCATGTTCAAGTCGATTGTAGTAGCGTTGGGGGTCGGGTTCGTGGTCAAGGCCTTGTTGAACAAGAACTTGGCGAAGCTCGAGTCGATGTTTAGAGCAGTGTCGAGCGCGTTAATGGCGTTGTCGAGGGAAATTCCCTTTCCTGTGTGAGGCAAGAAACCGTGGTTTGCCAAGGTGTTAAGCATAGGGCAAGGGCCACGAACTGTGAATGTTAGCTATACCATCCTTTGCTCCTTGGGATGCTTTGGTAGCTCACCATCTCCCAATCCAGGTGGAGCCCATCCAGGGACAGCAGCCGAGAGAACAGTTGTAGCGCCAACAGCCAGGGCGAAGAAAAGAGACGTAGGCTTCATCATTTTGATAGAATGAAATATAGAAGGAAATATGAAAATCCAAAGAAAATCCGAGAGACTCAAGGAAATCAAGGAAAAAAAAGAAAAAAAGAGAAAAAAAGAAAAAGGAAACTTCTTCTAGAATGTGATGATTGTTGTTGTTGATGATGATGATGAAGGGAAACTCAAACAGAGTCGGTCACACATAGCTTTATATATTCAAGATGAGATCTCTTGACTCTTCATGGCCTACCTATCAAAACTAAAATTAGAGTGATGAGATGGTAAACTTACTTCCCGTTCGAAATTGTTGGACTCTCCGATGCCATGTCGATCCCCTCCGATGAGATGTGAGATGTTGGCTATGTGAGGTGGTCCTAGGTACTGTGTCCCCCATTGTGCTTGTCACTATCTTCTCACAGCCAATATCACGTCTTAGCGTATTCACGGTTTTTTGGTTTTGGTGAGAACTTCACGTGGTGTATGAGCTACCAGGGTCCCCAGACCAGGATCTCCCGTAAGGCAGTGGTAGCGTTATACGAGATGTGGGGCGAAGCCGTGAGATTCTTATGAAGAGCGAACCCGAGATCAACTTCCAGAAATCTACCGAAATTGGCAGATTCCGATTGGGTTCGGTGCCCCTCCGATTACCCTCCCCGGTCCGCTCAGCGAATAATTGTTTTTTTACTATCAATTACTTTAAATACAGCACAATGAAGTAATGCATAGCCTATCCAGGCAGTTAGACCAACGTTTTAAGAACCAACCAATTAGATCTGCAGAGAAGCTATAGAGGCACGAGGGCAGTCCGGGAACAACGGGGGTGGACCACAGGGTGTGGCTGAATATCTGTTTCCCTTCCCATCGACCTGCATCTTGGGGCTCTTGTTTCAGCAAAACCGGGCTAATTAATTCCAACAAATGCAGTTCTGGGCAAATTCCTTTGTTACTATGTAGAAATTTGGGTTCACACACAAGAAAGCAGTTCACAGAGGGTTTTTCTTTCGTAAATCCCTGCCAAACGCCCAATACACCTCCAATAGGAAATTTAGACGTGGCGGAGCTCTAACGCCTTGCTAACAAGTCCTACCAGTCCTAATAACAGCGGAGGGCACAACGGAGATCTCATTAGGGAGTGATTTGCGATGCAGAAACCAGATTACAGCCTCTAAGTCCTTTCTCCCCCCATAAGCACTTAGGTAGGTCTTCGTTTACTCCCATACCAATGAGGATATTGATATTCCACATCAGTTGTAAGAACCTAAACTGTGGTACACAGGATAGTTCTGAAACAAATTATTTTGCTGTAGAGTCTGTTTAAGCCTAGCGACTGGAGCTCTGCAGAATATTGTTGAACTATACCCATAACCCGTTTTCTATTCTTTTTTATGAATCACCAACATTCCGAGTCTTCGCCCACTTTGAACACTAGATAGTGCCAGGGTTACAGGAACACAAAGATTCCAGAAATAAGTTATTTGAAGCACATCCAGAGGATCAGCGAACAGTGGTACAGGCTGTCTGTGGTCACATCTTGGCCAAGACAAAAGCCCTCATCCTTTCCGGACGTAATGACTACCTAGACCTCTTTTCCTTCGCAAGAACTTACTTCTGAATTATCTCCTTCCAGCTACGGTTAACGAATAAGCTTATGTTCAATTCTAACTCCGTGGATATCATCGGTAGATCTAATATCGCCCAGAATAATCGTCCCATTAAGATCTTGGCTCTCCGTCTATCAACACGAGGAACTTCAATATGTATTCCTAAAATATCTAGTTGTTAATACTGCCACAATTGAAATAAGAACCAAGGCGCGTAGTTACACATATCGCAAACCCCAAGTTTTTCTCCAGATGTGTGTATCGTGTCACTACATCATGTATGCTTATAGTCATCGAGACATGCCGTGTGGAGCTGTTTTGCGGTTAGAAATATAAGTTACCATTTCAGTAATCGCTGAGAATTGATTGGCTGACAAATGACACCCCCTTGTCAGCCATTTTAGCCACGGCACTGAAGAATTACAAATTAGGTAGTTACACAGATAGCCATTTACTTTAAGAAGTGTTGGTTAGAAACAATATCAGTCATAGGACTTATTTGATTGTGATGAGATTTTCAACCATCCAAGATAGGTACAGAAATTAGTATTATTGCTTGGTAATGTATCTAAGTGTTTTAAGTATCTCGGTACCTATGTAGCTAAATACATTACAGCATATTATTTTTATGATTCTCAACAGGTGTTCGCAATTTTAGGCACCAATTATTGTTATGCGCATCAATCACAACCATTTGCTATTTCAACTTGTATTCATTGTATTTGATAAGTTTTGGAACCGTGTAAGACGTCATAAGCAACTAAATTTATTGTTAAGGAGAATATGTAGGACTTTCTTGGGAAAGATTTGGCGGTGCGTTGGTGGCTATGTAAAGGAAGCTCTAACATAAAAAATGTTAATTTAAGCTCATTTGCGGGAGAGATGTAGGATAAATGACACCAATTACCAAAAGCGGTAATTTAACGAGACGTCTTAGCCAATCTTAGATGAGCTTTGTGACGTTGGTTAAAGTTAGTCTCACCTAAGTTCGTTTTCGCACATGTTAATCCTATTTTTAGCGTCGATCACTGCCCTTTTAGGACTAAGCCGTTAGGCGAGGTCAGCCACATGCACTCTACGTATAGATACGTATAGGCTTTACGGAGGACGTGAAGTATCAAGTTCTTGTGACACAGACCGGCCGGAGGGCTGCCGGATCTTCATGGGATTCACCGCTTCAGTCTCGGGTCTCCTGATTATTGTTTGGAGTTGTGGCTGCCTGCGGAGTGATTTTAGGCCGGCAGTGAAGACGACACATGTGAGAAGATCAGTAGGAAAAGATTCACGGAGTTATCATGTTATCGCCTGTACTGTAGGACCTTATTTTGAATGAATTATTTAAATGGCTTCGACCTGCTTGTTGTCTCATAGGTAATATCAAGTCTATTTGGCATCTCATAGTCATAATCATTGTTCTCGACGGTATTCGTTGACTTACCGAGGTCTTGTGCTCCTATTCAAAGTCCAATCCACTCTCTTCCCTACCAACCCCGGGAAGGAAAATATAACAATCATCAGTTTTGTTTCAAATTGTTGATTCAGCAATGACTCAGTTCTAACGCCTTCATTTCTAACATCTGAAAATGGTTATGTTGGGAATAATGAGACTAAATATGGTACAGTAGCTCTACTAATTTGGAAAGAGATTTTACTACACCGTCCAAATCGGTCACAGGCGTTTAGAACACCTAGTAAGTGATACAATAACCTTCTTACCAACGTTTTTTAGGATGCTTCTAGTTTCTGGGGTTCGATCGAGATAGTCGAATGTTTATCTTGGTGGAATGCATCTTAAAATATTCTCGTGTGCGGCGCGGGCAAAATAACGATAACGAATACGACAGGGGTGTTATGGGGCGCGGGAACGGGAGCGGAGAATGGAGCTATCGTCTGCCCTATGATCGCGGCGTAGACATCAATTTTCAAACGTGGTTTCGAGATTACCTGGAGACTTAGCTTTGTTTTTGTTGGAAATAATGATGTTCTCGAGCCTGAACTTTGCCGACTATATTATATGTTTACGACCTAGGTATATACGCTTCCGAGGTCTTCCATGACGATAATAGCGAAGGAAACAATCGTAGTACTATGTTTACCCATAGTTATTCATAGTTTAGGATAGATATTATGAACGATCTCGAACAAGCCTAATAAGACCGACGGGATAACCATCCTACTAGATTTCCCCTAAAAGGTATGATAGCGCTATTCATTTGTTGATCCACTAATATTTAAGGATGCCAAGATATTCGGAGTTCTACCTAACTACCTACGGAACCAACATGCGATCTTCGGGCAGTCAGCACGGACCGTGAGTCGGCATATGGGGCATGCTACCACCTACCTAAGTAGTAACAACTACAAGCTATTGTAAGAAAAAAAATGTTTATTTTGAAAATAAAAAGAATTATCAATATTGCGATAAGTGTAAGCTCGTTATAAATGAGTAGGCTAATGAGAATATAGTCCTGTATTACCGTGGCATTGAAAGTTTTTAGATGGATAAGCTCACTAAGAGTGCCCTGGCCGGCTATTACAGAACGCTAAATGAGGTGAAGATCTCCTGTGGTTACAGGCAGTATGGTACCTAAATAATAGTGAGTCTGACCTACTCGGGATAGTCGTGACCGAGCTTCTACCATCTCATTAGGTAGTACGAATGGAATTATTACCATCTCTTGTAAGATGCCATATGCCATTGTTTATAGCGTTGTAGACACAGGTAAAACGTCTACATCGTCGACGTAATTTTCTAACTTGGCGAAAACAATTGAGTCCATGATAACCGACCATCTTTCGATTTCTTAGTATTGTTCCGTTATAATCCGCGATGGGTTTCATTTTGGTACAAACACTTTCTTTCTAGCCACTCACGTCCCAATTTATGACGTGTGAAGCGGAACCCTCCACCATGCTTTGAACGTTCTAATGCAAGGTGTGCGATGGCACGTCCGGCTGCTCTCCGATGCCAGTAAAAACTTTACTCCATTAGATAGATGGATGTCCGGTCGCAATGGCAGAGGAAAACTCTTCACCTCGGTGTTCAAACAATTAGAAAGAAGGGAAAGTAAATTTATAACTTACCTAGTTGAAGTGGTCGATATAAGTAACTTACTATACTTTCCTCTGGTTGACAATGGATCACAAACCAGGACCTGCTCGGTCTTTCTCAGAACCCGAATTTTATCATGGAACAGGCACAGAAACGCCATATTTGGGCCTGGAGACAAGTGCTTTCCCCTCTGGTTTAGCTTCGCCCGATCCCTTATTGGGACCTTCAAGCCATGACTATTTCGCTCTTGACCGCAGGGCATTGGCCCGGGCTCTAGGCCAAGCCGGCGGAAGCAGTCAAAATCAAATTGAGATTCAAATGCAGACTCGGGATATTACCGACCGCGACAATGAAGAGGTCCTACTAGATCCTATGCTAGAGCTTGGCGCCATTCGGAGCCGTAGCGTAGCAGCAGGCGGGCATGCCCTCGACGAAGAAGTTGGCGACACACCGGGATCAAATGCTCCCGGAACTTCGCAAGGTAGACCACCCGAGTTACCGAATCTGGCGGCGGAGGTTGTCTTCGTGCTCGTGTGCACCGCCGGACAGGTCATTTCTGCCCTAACATACGGTCACGCGGTGGTTTCGCAGACCACGCTACGCAATGATTTGGGTCTACCCGCTACTCAAACCCCCTGGATCCTCGGCTCCGCGCTGCTAGCCAGTGGACTGTCCGTTATCACCGCAGGGTCGCTTGCGGACCTGGCTCCTCCAAAGCCCTTGATGGTAGCGGCTTTCGCATGGAGTGCGGCATGGCACGGTGTAACAGCTGCTGCCATTTCACCGCGATTGAAGGTTTTGTTCTTCATTGCACGCGCGATGCAAGGACTCTCACTCGGTGTCCTTGTATCTGCATCCATGAGTATTCTGGGTCGTGTGTATAAGCCTGGTGTTCGCAAGACGCGGGTGTTTTCGTTGAGTATGTGGTATCGCATTATATCACATCAATAGCTGTTCTTCCCCTTTCATGAGCACTCCATATTCGAGACGGTTTTTTTCATATGGATGCATCTGAGAATTCTACCCCTGAGGACAGGCCTGAGCATTCTGGGTTCCCTATACTTAGAGATTCATACTGACTCATTTTCACAGTGGCAGGAGGTGCACCGATCGGATTCTGGCTAGGCTGCGTGCATGCTGGCGCATTAAGCGCCAATCTACCATGGCTCTTCGGAAGTACCGCCATCTTCTTAGGGTTTGTCACATTGGCCGCGCATATGACGCTACCAGACCTGAGCCCTGCGAAGGACAGCAACGACGCGGATGCACCCTCTCTACGGCAATTCGACTACCTCGGCGGTGCGCTCTCGTCCGTAGGCTGCGGTCTTGTACTTTTCGGATTGACCCAAGGGTCATCGGCTCAATGGAGTGCATACACATACTCCCTAATCATCGTAGGCCTCCTAATGTTCGTCGCCTTCGCCTACGTCGAGCGATGTGTCGCGCGTCCTTTAGTTCCCAATGGGCTATGGAAGACGCCTGGGTTCGCGGCTTTATTGATATCGTATTTCCTAGGATACGGGGGTTACTCCGGGGCGTGGCAATTCTACGCCGTTCAATTCTGGCAACGGTACCAAGGCGCCAGCCCGCTCACTGTGGCTCTGTACATTCTGCCTAATGGCATAGTCGGAGTTTTGGCTGCTTGGATTGTGTCCAAGACGTTGCATGTCTTCCCCGGGCACTGGATATTCACGGCGAGCATGGTCAGCTTCGCCATGGGACCTGTATTTTTCCTGCCCCAGACGCCGAACACATCATATTGGGCACTATCGATGCCTGGAGTGGCGCTGGCGACATTTGGTCCCGATCTGAGTTTCGCAGCGGCTGCCATCTTCATCACGTCGAGCGTACCACGATCCTATCAGGGCTCAGCGGGCGCACTCCTTGTCACGGCGCAGAACCTGACTTCCGCCATTATGACCTCGATTTCAGACTCGATCGGTGTGAAGATCGACCAACTACCAACGGGCGAGATAGGACTCCAGGGATTAAGAGCGATTTGGTGGTTCGGCCTTGCATCGGCGACCATAGGAGCTCTGATCACGGCCACGATGGTACGGATCCCTAAGGCGGAGGAGAAGGAGCACGTGCAGTAAGAAAAGACGGAAGCCAAGAGCCAAGATCGAGAGGCGAGATTAATGGATCGAGTCGAATTTATGCAAATTGAACAGAACTATACATACGCTGTTAATTTAATGTTTTTAGGATCAAAAAAGGTATTAGAACGGGGTTAAAGGCGGCATTAGGAATCTTTAGGGATAAGAGATGCAGATTGAAAAATAGGATGTGGGTTCACTATACGGAATAGTTCCGCTTCGATCTGTACGCCGTAGTTGCGAGATCGCCAGTAACCCCGTTCACTGAAGAACTGCAAGGCAGTGTTGGTCGCAGGGTGGACATTCAATGACTCGACATTCTTGACAACTATAAGAGATGGGCTTCTCTATCTGCCGATTCAAATCCATGTAAAGCACGCGAAATGAAGATCTGTATATTATGTTGGTGCATAGCCCAACAGTCGAACTTGGCGTTGTGTTGTTGGCAATCGTATAGCCAGGATATTGGGCTAACATCTTCCCCATATAGACAGAGCTGAAAGAAAACGGGTCCTTGGCTGAACCCTCTGGTTCAAGGCTAATGGCACGATTTTATCAGTTGCCAAGTATTTTGGGCGTACAAAGTCTTTGCCTACATCATTGGCGTAGGACTTGATGTAGCATTCAAGCAGTGCTGCTGTGTTACTGCGCCACAGGCTATAGTTAGAAGGATTCGAAAAGACGGAGACGATATATAAACGGAAGAAACGGTTGGCTATAAAGAAAGAAGGCTAACTATTTCTGGAAATATCTCACTATATGAAGAACCACGGGTCCCCTACACCATAGCCATGTCTAGCCACTAATTAGGCATTTCTACATAGTATTTAGCTTGTACACAGCCATTGTCACTGCTCTTGACGTAGTACAAGACTTTTAGAACTAGCCAACATGATTTTTGTATGAGGCATATTAGGTAAATAAATTCGCATGAAGGTATTTGCTCTTATAGACATCAAAATAGGTGGTTATCTACCTAAGTAAACACAAAACTCGAAATCAAAATATTCTAAGTCATTGAGAATACAATCGCTCACTCTAAATTCACACCGCCAAGTTGAGCATACACCTACATTTTCAACCGTCAAACAAAAAATGCAAAAATACGAAGGAATTTGGCGCAAACGCCAATTGTTGCCATGCTGGATTCTGCAAATCCTCGCAGCCTTGGTTTTCGTCGTTGTCTCATGCCTTCTCCTCGTCGCAGCCGGCTACGTTCAGAGGAATTACCACAAACATTCCTCTAACGGTTACCGATACAGCTATTACGGATACAGTTACACTCAACTAGTCGAATATGCTCGAATTACAGGAGGCGTTGTCCTCGCTCTCAGTCTCGGCACCGTTATCCTTAATATCCTCGAAATGGTATTTTACGCCCGGCGCATCTTAAGTCCCGTCTTTCTACTCTCGTCCGCATGCGTTAAGACATTGGTCTGGGTGGCGTACCTTGTCCTTTCTATCATTGCTGCAGTTACTGGATCCGCTAGCATTCTAGACCTACTCCTCAGTTTGGTGCTCGCTGTTACGAGCATTGTGCAGCTTGTCTTCGGCGCCGTGTATACGCATCGGAAGCGTAAGGGTTTACTGAATCGGGGTAGCTATAAGGCGGCGAACGTGGAGGAAGGATATAATATGAATACCAAATATGATGGTGCAGCTCCCCAATATGCACCTCAATATGCTCCTCAATACGCCCCTTAGGAGGATTGAGGTTGGGAAGTTATAGTCTTTATCGGTTTATGAGTTATGAATAGATTTTTGTTATAGATAATTGAAATGAAACAATGAAGGTATTCCTGCCTTACCAACTGTTACATGGGGGATCTATTTACCCAGATCTGAATTCCAAACGTTTCCTTACGATCCTGTGCCGTGTGATCCTCTGTAACGCCACGCGAGCTTGTTTGAACTTCAGCGGAGCATCGGGAATAAGATCGAGGTATGTTTAACTCCTGTAAAGTCCTTGATCATGATATCGAATCCAGCACTGAAGAAAACGGAGCGGAGCGCGTTTCAGCTGCCAAGACTCTAGACTTGAGTCGTTTCAACACCCCGTTCTACCCGCTGAGGCTGAGGATATTTTGTCTGAAGAAAATCCTGATTTGGATAGGGAGCGTTAATAAGGTCTAACAGAAAAGACGAAGCGTTAAGCGAGGTGAAAATATATTTATTTTCACCTAGGTCAGTTTTCAATTGGCTAATAGGTAGGAGAAAAGCAAGGCAGCGTCGAGAACGTAGCCGCATTTCGATTTCCCTTTACCGGTAGGGCAGCGCTAATAATAAGTGTTACATCCCGTATGCAGGCTGCCTCTCGTGGGAATATATTGGTGTCGGGTGTCAAATTGACGAGGGCCAATTAATAATTCTCGTGCTAGTTGTGACAAGATCTGTATATAGTGATGTCTTATAGAATAGGTCGTACTTCGTAAGTAAATATTAGCTGTAAGTAATACATAGAAGTGAATCCAACTTTATGATTCATCAGTGTTTAATTGACGTGCTAGGGATTGATGTCGGATTCAGATAGCTTCATTTATAGTGAGTAAACGTTGAATGTTGTAAAAGGCAGCGTTGTGATATTGATAGTACCAATTAGGCGGGAAAATAGTTGGAATAAGCCACCTGGAAATATGTTAGTTACTAACTTGTATTAGTAAAGTACAGCGGTTAGCATCGCATTCGAGTTAGTAACTAACCGTTCTAACCTCCGACTAATTATGTATTGGTAGCATAGCTGAGTTTACTAGCCTGTGAACTCAATTGGATCGGCGTCCCATCTTCTTTCCTTCCTGATACATTATGTGCTACCTAGGTGCATACATAGTGCTGCGCCTCTTCTTTCGTACCTAGAATCAATCGGTCTTTCCCTTTACCACGCACCTGGCTTGCTAGCCAACTGAAAATAAATCGCCTCACGGGAAATCGGCAGAATCTGGGGTGTCACATTACACTGCAGTATGCAGTAAGTACGTCAGTTAGGTACTTTAGGTACTTGAGCTAGGGGTTTTTACTCTTTTTTACCTGTGCTAAAGCCGTAGAAGATTAGTGTGTAGCAATAAGGACCACGCAATGCAATGCAGATCTGATTCCGAAGCCTCGTCATCTCTCTACCCTCCTATCTCCTAAATTTTGTGTTCCGCATTCATCTTCTTTTTTTCCTTCGTCTCTTCTTTTTTCGAACATACCTAATTTATTTTTTTCTTCTACGTATGTATGTGTACCTAGTGTATGTATATGGTGTGTATTACATTTCTCGGCAGCTGGAGCTACCTAATCAATCAACTCCTACGCTACACCTATAACAAACATCGTTACCCATTTTCATTACCTACTATTAGCTACTTTCCTTCTTGGCAACTGGGCTGAGCATCCCCTATTAGATCCACTATCCCAGCTATCCTGTTATTCTAACCGCCCGATTACTTTAGAGTTGACTGAGGTTCCATTTTCAACTTCAGTAATCCATCTTGGCATCCAGGCTGGTCCTTGAGCTCTCCGGGGTAGTTGGTGCGCATACTGCATACTACATAGTGCATTGCTCATCGCCTTTCTTTGTTCTTTCCCTGAGGTGTCTGTTGCCTATTTGGTTTTTTCTACTTATCATCATTCTTATCCTTATCCCCGTTAACAATTCCTTCTCATTGTCCTTTTTTTTCTCTCTTGGGGGGTACGTTTATTTTTTTCTGTTAATATTCAGCCCGGTACATCTCGAGCCGCGTCATCAACCACGAACTCACCAAACAAGCGACGCCACGGAAATTGACAAACCCGAACTTCCACGAGTGCCGCCTACTAAATCTACCCGGCAAACGAAATCTTCAATCTAAAATAATTCGACGACTTTTAATTCACCCTAATTGCCTAGTCTACGTCATATCCGAAGTATGAGAACTACCACAACACTAGCGACCGGCGCACTCGTCGCATCGGTCGCCCAAGCACAAGCGCAGGTAGTTCAGTGGGATATCGTGAGGAAACACACCGGCTCAAAAGTTACCAGACGAGCGGGCACATTTACCGAGGTTATTACAAATGAGAAACTTAGGGGAGGCTACTTTGCCTCGTGTCAAGTTGGAACGCCGGGGCAAAACTTAACTCTGCAGTTGGATACTGGTTCGAGCGATATCTGGGTACCTTCGAGTAGTTCGAGTGTTTGCGAAACAAGCTCTCAAAGTGATGGATGTACCTTTGGATCTTGTAAGTGGTCGCCTGTGAAGCTAAAGGTAGTGGATCGTGTACGGAACATTGCTAACTGTGCACTGTTTATAGTTGACGAGAGCTCATCTAGCACCACGACGGTTGTAGGCGAAGGCGACTTCAGCATTAACTATGTCGACGGTAGTCATTCGAAAGGTGATTATATCACCGAGACCTTCGAAATCGGTGGTGCGACTTTGAAAAATATGACTATGGGTCTTGGTCTATCTACGGATATCCCATATGGTCTGGTTGGCGTTGGATACACCTTGAACGAAGCTAATGTCAGCGACACGGGTTCTACCTCCTCCCAATACGATAACCTTCCCTTATTAATGCAGAAGGAGGGTCTCATTGCCACAAACGCCTACAGCTTGTGGTTGAACGATCTAGACGCGAGCACGGGTAGTATCCTTTTCGGAGGAATCGATACTGAGAAGTACAAGGGCGATCTTACCCGAATCAATATCCAGAAGGACTCCCAATCGAAGGCTTTCACATCCTTCACCGTCGCGCTGTCGTCCTTACAAGCGGTGTCTTCGTCGGGTACCGATTCGCTGTCTTCAGAGTTTCCTCTACCCGTTGTTCTCGACTCCGGCACCACCTTCACATACTTGCCAACCGACTTAGCGAAACAAGTCTGGAGAGAGGTCGGTGCTGAATACTGGGATGAAGTGGGTGTCGCGCTCCTCCCTTGCGACATGGAAAACAGTGAGGGTCACTTCTCGTTCGGGTTCGCTGGCACTGGCGGTCCCGTTATCAATGTTACCATGGATGAGCTTGTGTTGCCTCTTACTACTGGTAGAGCCACACAATTTCCAAGTGGTCAATACAGGGGTCAAGATGCTTGCCAATTCGGTATCCAGAACTTCAGCAGCAGTAGCGCATCGTACCTTTTGGGCGATACTTTCATGCGTTCCGCCTACGTTGTCTACGATTTAATCAACAACGAAATCGGTATCGCGCCCACAGACTTCAACGCTACCGATTCCAACGTTGTCGCATTCCCAAGCGAGGGTGCTCAGATCCCTTCCGCTACCGCAGCGCCTAACCAGGCCGAAGTGTCTCAAACCGGCGGAGTCTCAACACCAACGTATGGTGCTAGTGGCGGCTTCCAAAACGACAAGGCTTCAGCTGCCTCGTTATTACCGCCCGCCTTCGATTGGTCTAGGATAGCTATCACCGGTGCCAGTATGGGTCTCGTGATGGTAGGTAGCGGATTTTTCCTCTTATTCTAGAGGATATAGTGGATTTAAGGGCGTTTGGGTTATCGTTGAATTGTGCATTGTTGATATTTCCGATGTCATCTTTTATCGCTACCTAACCTATCCTAGGTAGATAGGTATGTATGAAGTACATCCCAACTACATGGTGCATTCCGAGTAAGACTGGGCAAATGGGTTTAGCATTCTACATGTGATAAACGACAACATAGACGATTTGGGTCTCGAGGGGCTCTAGAAACCGGGTAAAGAAATAAGAATCCATAGGAGGAATTTTATGATGGGCTAGGGAATTGGTAGCTCATGTGTATATATTGATCTTGTAAGATCAAGGACATTCGCTAGCCCAACTACTTATGTAGGCAGTGAGAGGCACTATTTTATCAATACGAATGAGAATGACAGCCCCAAAGGTCTTCATAATGAGCTAGTAAATGCACTGAAATTGTATGAATACCCAGTATCCTACCTATGACTTATAGTGTTCGGGGCACCCACTTGAAAGCGGAAGCAACTAAACTAGGGGAAACGGACCTGAAAATCGGGAATTGAAGCGCTGTGATTGGTCAAGTAGGGCGGCATTTTATTCACTGATAAGCGTTATCGATCCTGATCAGCTCCAAAATTTTGTGAAGACTCGTTCAACTTAAGAAAAAAATTAAAGAAACAATACACCGGATACAATACCGGCGTTATCTTCCCATTCGTTCACTATTTGTTTCTATTTCTCCTTTTTAACTGTTTATCCTTACGTTTTTCTTATACCCTCTTTAAGATGAGGGTCCAGAGAGCCGCGGCCGTCCTTGGTGACAGTCGGATTTTAGGGTCAAGATGCAGCATTAGATATCTCAACATGGGTGCTAGAATATCTGGTTCTCAGTCGCCTACGCAGATGATCGCCCCATTGCGTGTTGATGGAAGGAGATATTTCAACTTGACGAAACCGAGATATGCTGCTGCAAATGCTGCTGCCAGTGCTGCGTAGGAACCCCTCCATTGATATGGTGAATGTGTGGCGGATACTGATATCTAGTGAACAGACTGAAGCGAGCTGCCGAAGAAGCCTCCAACCTTACACCCGAAGCCGTATATGCGAAGATGAGCCCAGAGGAGAAACATCGACTCTCAAGAGTTCGCAACATCGGTATTGCCGTACGTCACAACCTTACGAAGAGAAAGTAGAAGAGGGGTGGTATGCTAAAAAGAAATTGGGAATAGGCACATATTGATAGCGGGAAAACAACCTGTACCGAACGAGTTTTATTCTATACCGGCCGAATTAAGGCGATTCACGAAGTGAGAGGAAAAGATGGTGCGGGCGCAAAGATGGACTCCATGGACCTCGAGCGAGAAAAGGGAATTACCATTCAGTCCGCTGCTACGTTTTGCGATTGGAAGAAAGTAGAGGACGGCAAAGAAGAGACATACCATATCAACTTGATCGATACGCCCGGTCACATTGATTTTACTATTGAGGTCGAACGTGCGCTGAGAGTTCTGGATGGTGCCGTCATGATTCTTTGCGCCGTTAGCGGCGTCCAATCCCAAACAATTACCGTCGATCGACAGATGAAGCGATACAATATTCCCCGAATCAGTTTCGTCAACAAGATGGATCGAATGGGTGCCAATCCCTTCAAAGCGGTCGAACAGATCAACTCCAAATTAAAGATCCCCGCGGCAGCTATACAAATACCAATTGGTGTTGAGGATCAATTCAAGGGTGTTGTTGATCTAATAGAAATGAAAGCTATTTACAGCGAAGGTCCCAAGGGAACAATTGTTCGAGTTGGCCCCGTACCCGAGGACCTGAAAGAACTCGCGGAACAAAAACGACAGGAATTGATCGAGAAGCTCGCTGATGTGGATGACGAGATTGCCGAGATTTTCTTAGAAGAGGGTACACCAACCAACCTACAAATTCAAAACGCTATCCGAAGGTCAACTGTCGCTTTGAAGTTCACACCCGTCATGATGGGATCTGCATTGGCCGACAAGTCTATTCAGCCCTTGCTAGATGCCGTCTGTGATTACCTACCAAACCCTGCCGATGTTGAGAATGTGGCTTTGGACCGTACCAAGGGCGAAGCTGAAACTAAGCTGGTTCCCTACAATTCACTACCCTTCGTCGGGTTAGCTTTCAAGCTGGAAGAGAACAACTACGGTCAACTTACCTACATCCGAGTTTACCAAGGCGCATTAAAGAAGGGTTCCTATCTATTTAACTCAAGAACTGACAAGAAGGTACGAATTCCTCGTATCGTGCGAATGCACTCCAATGAGTTGGAAGACGTCAGCGAAATCGGTGCTGGTGAGATTTGCGCCGTGTTTGGTGTTGAATGCGCTTCCGGCGACACATTCACCGACGGAAACTTGCCCTACACCATGTCTTCCATGTTCGTACCTGATGCGGTCATGTCGCTTTCCATCAAGCCTAAGAAGAGCACGGATGCGGACAACTTCAGTAAAGCCATGAACCGATTCCAGCGTGAAGACCCTACTTTCAGATTATACGTCGACGATGAAAGCGAAGAGACGATTATTTCGGGTATGGGTGAATTGCATTTGGAAATTTACATCGAGCGTCTGCGGCGTGAGTACAAGGTTGACTGTACTACTGGTCAACCCCGAGTCGCATACCGTGAGACTATTAGCCAGAAGGCCGAATTCGACTACCTATTAAGGAGACAGACTGGTGGACCTGGTGACTACGCCCGTGTCGTTGGTTACATCGAACCGAATCCAGACCCGGAGTCAAACAGCTTCGAAAACCAAGTTGTTGGTGGTTCTATTCCGGACAAGTTCATTTCGGCTTGTGGTAAGGGTTTCGAACTCGCGTGTGAGAAGGGTCCTTTACTAGGCCACAAGGTTATCGGAGCTCGTATGATTGTCAACGACGGTGCGACGCACGTTACGGATTCTTCCGATTACGCTTTCAGTTTGGCAGCCCAAATGGCGTTCCGCAAGGTATTCCCTGAAGCTGGTGGCCAGGTACTAGAACCGCTGATGAAGACGACTATTATGGCACCCAACGAGTTCCAGGGTAATATTCTTATGTTGATGAACAAGCGTAATGCTACTATAATCGACACGGATATTGGCGCTGAGGACTTCAACTTGATTGCGGATTGCAGTTTGAATGCTATGTTCGGATTTAGTACGCAGTTGAGAGCGGCTACTCAAGGAAAGGGAGAGTTTAGCATGGAGTTCTCGCATTATGCCCCTGCGCCGCCGCATCTACAGTATGTTCTTTGCCCTTTTCTATCCTTTTAATTCCTACCATGGACTTTGATGGAGTGTGTAACGATCAGATTTTACTAATTATTTCTATAGGAAAGAATTAGTTGCCAAATACGAGAAGGAGCTCGAGGCCAAGAGAACCAAGTAAAATCTCTAATCTCTTCCAATGGTCCAAATAGACGGGCGTTCCAAGACCGGTTCTTTCGATTATTTTGCAAAATAGACGAGCGAATACTGCTGGCATCATGCTAGTATTACGAGAGTGCCGGCGTCCATCGACAATTTCATAGATGTGTCTATGCTACGGAATGATATTTAAGTCGATAATGGGATGTACAGTATATAATGATGACATATCACGATATGCCGGTAGAGGCTGTATATAGAATATCGATATGTGACATCTGAGCTGGGAGGTATCATACCTTCCGGAACGTACCCGAGGAGGTACAGGGCTTGATATCCACATATGAGGGATCAAGGGGACAAAATGGCGTAGGTAAATACGCCTAAAGAACACAGGCTACGCGGTCTGGTATCTAGATTAAGACAGGCGGAAAATAAGAATACTCTTCACTCCAACTTTTACGTGGCTGCTTGACTGATCATTTGAATGAGTTCTTAAAATTGTTAGATTGGTATCATCGAGTCTAGAACATGACTTTTACTCATACTCCCTTTCTTTTTATCTCCCATTTTGGACTCCTTTTTAACCAGGACTATTCTTCAAACCCGACTTTCGCCCATCAAGAAGAAATCCACCTAACGGGGGCTTATAGTCTCTTTAGGATGTCTTCTACGACTTCCTCAGTCGTCGCCTTACCGCCTAGGTCGGGTGTCAATAGCTTGCCATCCTCTAGATTTCCGTCGACAGCAGCGTAGATGCGCGCTGCAGCTTCTTCTTCATTCAAGAATTCGAGCATGAGAGCGGTGCTGCGTAGGGTAGCGATAGGGTTCGCGATACCCTTGCCCTCGATATCGGGTGCACTACCATGGCACGGCTCCCCAATAGCAAAACCTTCGCCGACGTTGGCGGACGGTACTAGACCTAGCGAACCAACTAATGCAGCCGCGCCGTCAGATAAGATGTCACCATATAGGTTAGGCGCAACGATCACGTCATAATCTTCGGGTTGACGGAATAGTTTGTACACCATGCTATCAACGATCTGCTCCTCAATAGTTACGCCGGAGAACTTAGGATTCGAAAGGGCGGAGCGCGAAGCGGTACGGAAGAGACCGTCGGTCTGCGATAAGACGTTCGATTTGTGCGTTATAGTAACGAGAGGACGAGAGTGAATCGAGCTCGACGACCCTGATTCGCGGATCTTCTGTCTCCTTAAAGCGATTTCACCAGCCATGGTCGCAATACGACTCGACGCGCGCTCGGAAATGCGCTTAATAGCCTCGGCATACTTGCCCCCCTCGCTCTCGGATCGTTCAATTGTACGTTCTTCCTTAACATACAAATCCTCGGTATTCTCTCTTACAATAACCATATCAATCGGCTTCGCCGCCGTGCGAACCGACTTCACGGGCCGCACATTAGCATATAAATCCAGTTTCTTGCGCAGCGCAACAATAGGCGACGAGTACCCCTTCACGGCTTTCGTAGGCGAGGATACGGCGCCGAAGAGCGCGCCATCGCATTCTTTGCGTAGGACTTCTACCGTGCGATCTGGTAAGGCGGCTCCGGTGCGCTCGAAAGTTTCGAAACCGGCTTGTAGGTCGGCGAATTCGAATTTGAGGTTGAAGGAGGAGGGGAGGGATTCGAGGATTCGGCGGCCGGCGGGGATTACTTCGCGGCCGATGCCGTCGCCGGGGATGAGGCCTGGGGGGTAATTGTTAGGTATCTACCAACATGCACGAAGTAAAAACTATATGTATGAAATCTGTAGTGTTCATAGTATTTACTGACCTATTCTTAAAACTCGGGATGCCATGTTGAATATTCAATTGATATTTTTCGTCAACGTTCGTTGCGCAACCGGTGAAGCTTCCGAAGCTTCTAACTCAATAAATTTAAAATTTCTCGCAGCGGAAGCTATGGCTATGGTTAGTGGGGTCGAACCCTTGCCGGGATCGGAGAAGCAACGCTTGGTGGTACGAATATCTGCAAGGGTTTCAGGGGCTAAATTAATGTACCTAAGTATTACTTACAGGGAACTCCTTACCATATTTCGATTTGATCCATCTAATTAATGCGCATTCGATCTGTATTAATCTGTATCTAACTTTGCAGATGCAGTATATATGTAGAAGCATACAGTATAGTACTGCATATATTCTAAATGTAACCTGCTATTTCTATATCATTACCTCATTGCTGTTAGCATACTCCTTGAAAGGTCACCTCTAAGGGGTTTTGGACTTCCTGGTAAATACTCCGCTGTATGCTATGATGCTTGAAGATCTTAAGAGGGGGTTATGTTTGTTACCAATGAGGGCAAACCTGAAACATCCTATTCATATGGAATTAGATTGATATGTGGTTTTTATGTGTCTTTAAGTGATGCAGAAAATGCAAGTGAGATCTGTCAACTTCGTGTAGTAGTAGTCTGCATCATCACTGCAATTTGTTAGCCAGTAGAATTGTGTTGTAGAATTTTATTCACTTGTAATTTTGTATTAAAGGTTACATGGTTTCCAAGTTTTACATATGCGGCTCTTTATATGGTAGATATTAAATTGATTCAAGGGACACAACATTGCTTCAAACATAATATTATATACATAATATCATAACTCTTCATAATAGAGTTAAGTCAATTAGTTAGTTTATGTATCTAATATTTGATGATGGAAGCAGCCAGGCTATTAATAGGGGTAAATTTAACTCACCTAAATATACAATATACATCTACCTTAATAGGATAAGCACACATCTTCGGTACACAACATCGATATGTGTGTCACTAGAGTAAATGACAAGGAACTTACGACGCCGAAGTTTCCTACTTCCAAATCGATTTCTCTTCTTTTTTTCGTCCCATATCTGCAAGCAATAATTCGATGTCCCGCTCTCAGGTCACCTCGGTAGGCTCCAGGGCTGCTAAACAGCGTTTTAAGAGTTCATGCAAGCCCCTGGACCCACATCTTTCCACTGGAATAATCTACCCCCCTGCCTAACTGGGCAATTTATTAAAGGAACCGCACTTTCTTTAGCTGGTCCACGGGTTAGATTGAGTTAGACTGGGTCAGTCTGGGTTAGTCTCGCCTTATTAGGCCACATGCCACCAAATCATTCTTCCCCATGTCGACAACTTCCCTTTCAATGTTCTTAATAAGCTTCTTCTTTTTCTTCCCGACGACACCGCTAAGTCTCTAAATCTCCAAGTCCCTAAGTCCATCTTAGCATTATACCTAAATCTTCGTTCTTCTACTTTTTACAAAGTATGTATTAAACTGCGCATCGCATTGAATCACACTCCTTTATTTGTTTTTCCTGGTTATATATTTGCTTGATTCGAATTCGAATTACATCGTCACTTTTATTTCGTTGTGAAGCATTTATTGATATACCATTATCATATACCTCTGAGTGCATTTTAGGCAGTCTTGTCTTCTGTCTCGGGAAACCCCTTAACCACGTCTCTGCTGGATACCAAGAGTACATTAACTTACCCCTGGATTGGAACATTTTAGTTCGTTCCCTTTTTCCCATTTGCTCCGACGCTTGACAGCATTTCCTCCAATTTCTAAGACAAAACGCGAGTACCCATCTACGCGAACGAACGATCAAGCGACAAACAAATCGCCGACCGATTGAATAGAAAGAAGAGAATAGAAACAAAAAAAATAGCTTAGGGCATGCAATTCACTATCGCAATCAGTAACTGCACTTTCCCGCGGTGACAGTTGTTGGTACATGATCAGTAACAACAAACTGATCAATTCGTCTTTGCTCTTTCTTACGACACCTACCTAATCTCAATAAAAGTCGATCAGTGACAATCCAGCCATGTCGGGAGTAAGGAACCTCCGCGCCATGTTCGAGCAAAAGGGTGAGAACAACCCTCCAGATAGAGGAAGATCTCCCGGTCCAGGGGGTATCGCCAGCTCAGTCGGTATGGTGCTTTTTTCGATTCTTGACATATGACACATCTACGTGTCTACATATTTTACATATTATTTTTATACCAAACCAAACCAAACCACACCACACCTCTAACTCCTCCCTAAATACACACACGATCAGCTCTACTAATAATTTGCTCAACTCCACATTTCATCTCCATTCCCAACTCCCCAACTCCATTGAATACGTCATTTATCTGTAATTTGCTAGGCGCCAACAGTTTCTGAGCCACACAGCAGCTAACATCGAGTCTTTTTCTTATTACTAGGGTCTCCTTCTCCTTCCCATTCGCCTCGTCCCCTCTCCAAAGTTCGAACCACCTTCGTAGCGATTGAGAAGGACGGCCGGGTAGGACTGAGGAGAGAACATAGTGGGGACTCAATCTCAGTGTCAAGCCGAAGGCTGAGCAACGACACTGAAGCTACTACGCCCCAGCCAGCACCCGACAAGGTGGATGTGTTTGCTGAGAACATGGCGAAGAACGCCGCCACCTTCAAGACAAACCTATCACAGGAATCTATTCCCGAGTCACCCAATGTAGACACGCCCGGCAAATTATCTCCAAAGAAAGATAGTCGAAGTCCAAACATCGCCCCCAATCCAAACCCAGACAAAATCACAGATGAGGAGGAACCAAAGACTAGGTTATTACCGGGTAACCCAACAGAGAAGTCAGCGACGAGAGGAAATAGCGCAACACCTACTGGACGTGGCAATGGTACCAGCGCATCAACAAACGGCAAACCAAAGGCAGAAACAAAAACTGAGGCAAAGGCCGCACTTGCAGCCAAGCCTGCTCCTAAAGCTGCACCAATCTCGACTACAGTTAAATCCGTCTCGAAAGCTCCTAAATCCCCAAATACCGCCACTGGCAAGCCAGCTAGCAGCACTACGAAGCCATCCACTAGCACCACAAGCCTAGCTCCGCAAAAGAAATCCACACCCGCACCCTCAAAAGAACAGGAGGCACCCAAGAAGACGGCCGCTCCCGTTGCGGCGAAGTCGACAGTAACCTCTGGCAAGAAGCCAGCTGCCATTGACCTCCCTCCGTCAGGGACTGGCTTTGTGAAGCCCAAGCCTAAATCGCCGACTCGGCCTGTGAAGTTGCCTTCTTCCCTTACGGCGCCCACTGCGTCTTCTGCGTCGAAGCTTGGAGTTGGTTCTGTCGCCGCAGCTCACCCTCCTAGACAATCTTTGTCGCGAGCCTCGGGAAATGCACAGCACCTAAACATTAGCTCCACCGCGCATAGATCGCCGAGTAGAGCGAGCATTTCAACCGTGGGAACCACAACAAATACAAAGAGCTTGAAACGCCAGAGTTCGACTATCAGCCGACCGCGTCCAAGTCTTGGACCACCCCCAAAGCCGACGGCCAAGGATCATCCAGTAGCCAAGAAGGAAAGTCATGTTGACGAGAGTTTCCTTGCGCGTATGATGCGACCAACTCAGGCTAGTTCTAGCAAGACTTCAGAGAAAGCTCCCGTAACTCCGCCACGCAAGCAAAGTGCGCCAGTTACAGTTCACAAGAAGACTGCACCAAAGGAAGCTGAAGGAAGCGCAAAGAAGGCAGCAGCCAAGATACAGTCGTCGACGAACAAAGTCAAGACTGCGGCGGAAAGCGCAAAGCCGGTTAACAAGAAGGCACCCACAGCTCAAGAAATTGCTCCCGTTGTCGCACAGACCGGAACTGCCGAGGCCGCTATCGAGACAGCCAAGATCTCTGTAGATACTGCTGCCACACCTGTGGTAGAGAAGACTGAACAAGCTGTCGCCGAACCTGTCAGTGCTGAGGAAAGTAAGGAGGAAGCCAAGGAAGCAGTAGAGAAATCTCCAGTATCCGAGACAACTGTCCCGGTTATCACCGGAGATGTGGAAAAGGTCGAGGATATCGAAGATTTGGTTCAAGAGGCCATAGAAGAGCCTGTCGACCGAACGCCTGCTGAGCCTGTTATCGAGGTGTCTGAAGAGGCTAAGGGAGAGGATCAGGTGGAAGCCGCGACTGAAGCTAATCAGGAGGCGAGCCCTGTTGGTGACGAAGTTACCAACGCAGCCGAAGAGCCCGAGACTGAGGTTTCTAAAGTGGAAGAAGCGAAGACCGAAGAAGTCAAGGAAGAAGCCCCCAAAGTAGAAGATGTTCAGGCACACGAAGCTAAGTCAGAGCTCCCTGCGGAAGATGCTTAGATAGCCGTCACTGTCAAAGAGTTATAACGAGTTATCGAACCTATGGAAGGTGTAACAAAAACCCGGTCTAAATTTGTTTGTATTCGGCGAGGCGCAGATGATACCTTTTTTCTCTTGAAAACCATTGGAGCATAGGAGGGGATTATGTTCTATTCTATTCCCCTCTTGGTGATGGCATTGCTGTGGAGTTAGGTGATAGTGATACTACCATAGCATACCTAGGTACTTCTACCTATTCTGTAGGTGTTTTCGTCCTTTTGTTATACTAGGGGGAAGGCGGAAGAGGAGGAATAGGGTAGATTAGACCAGGGAAGAAAAAAACTTATTCACTATCGAAACAATATCGTAACAAGTAGAATTCATGTGTGTGTGTGTGTGTGATAAGTCTTGATGTGTTCTCACAATGTGAGAATACTGTACATGAACCAGTCAATTATTTGCACCATGTTCATAATCCTTGTTTATATGTAGTTGAGTAGTGTTCATCGGATATTTCATTTGATACATATAAGCGCCTATAATACATCTAGATTCATAGGCACTTAAATCTAGAAATCATATACACATGTCATCCACCACCTTCAGCCCACTTCGTCCGTTATGATAAGATGGTTATGTGTCTTTGATTCCTTGATAACCCTTTCGTTCGAAATATGAATGTGGCCTACTCAAGACACCATACAGCTCTGACGACGAATATGTGTTTGACTTCAATCCTTGAGAGGATTACCCTATGCTTCTCGTCCTCCCTCTCAACCGTTGGCCTAAGAGACATCCAGATGACATTTAACACCTTCTTTATCCGCGGGTCGCACCCAATGTTTCGTACGTAGTCTACTAAGCTTTGCTCCAACCCATTTCTCGAACCGCATGATCACGGGCTCACCCGACATAACATCAAGCCACCAGTTTTCCTCTCAACAGCCTCCCGAATCTCCAACGTGCCTAAATCCGTAGCTAGGAAAAGACATTCTCCCAAATTCAAACCAGGATGTGGATGCGCATCTACACCCCTAGCAATCCTCTCCAACTTCTCTAATTTGGCAGTAACCGGGCGTTTCGGTTTCGTAATCGCCGTTATTTTCCTCAACACGGGTTCTCCACCGTTATTCGCGTTATACTTTAACCCCACCCACAGTCTCTGCTTCGCTACATTGGCCGTGGTCAGGGGTTCGGGCTCGAATGTTGATATCGTGGCGGGGTCGGGCGGGTAGGGACCGCCGCGGGTGACGAAGGAGAGGAAACCGGCTCGGTGTAGGGCTAGGGCGACGGAGAGGTTGTATTTCGTGTGCGGGACCGAGGTTAGGCCTAGCCGTGCGCGGGAGGCGTTTTGGAGGTGCGAACACATGTTTATTACGTTGGCGATGCCCATTTTTGGCGGTGGTGCCCTGTCGGGCGAATTAATCGGTGGGTTTGGGTTTAGAGAGGGTGAGAGGTATGGAATCGGCTCTCCGGTAGTGGGAGAAAGTCCGGTTGCGCTGTCTAGGAATACTTCGACCGTGTATAGGGCAGTTTGTCAGGATAGTAATACCGGATCTTGCAAGGCTTAATCCGTAAGCAGTCAATCCGTAGTCCGTTTAGTGTTTAATGAATGATCGTGTGAAGCTATCACCACCACTCAATGTAAAAGAGAAAAGAGAGTGGGTCCCTATTGAATCTCTAAATTGAAAATTCAACGGAAAATTACAAGGTCCGATAGTGATCCTTATCGATAGGCTAAGGACCTAGGATGGCATGAGCCATGTTCTCGGGTTTATGATTTACAGCATCTAATTGGTTATCAGAAATACCCCGCCATCGCAGCTTCAGCGCACGAGAGTGGGCGGTTAAGCGCCGGGCAGCTCTTTCTACTGCAGCCCGTTGCCGTCTCCCCCTCCTCTTGCAGGCGTCATATTGGTGGTACCATCCGCAAGGTAGGAAAGTGCTAGGTAAGGTACTTTTTTTTTTTTAATTAGAAAGAGCGCTTTCGTTTAGGGGCGGAGTAGTTTTTGCCGAGTTGCTGTTGATTTTCTAGAGCTCGTAGCTGCTGATGATTTTTATTTCCCCAATTCATTCTTCTTCGCCTTGAGCGACCTGAAGCTCTTTTTCAAACCATTACATTTGTGATACTTATGAACAGGTAGCTGCATTAAAGCTGGTCTTGATCGCTACTTAAATGTTTATTTAGATTATATTACTTCTGTTCTCTTATTTTGGCCGCGTGATCCTACTTCTCAGCTCGTGTAGCGATCAAGATGGCGGTTCGGCCTGGTGAGGAGAACGTTGCGACCCTGTGAGTGCCCAAGCAGCGAAGAAGCGGTTGAGGGCTCAGAGCTTCGTGATCGCTAACCTCAGTCTACTTTCTATAATAGCTTTGGGGATGTTCACTATTTCTATGGTCCACCCGAGGCGAATCCACCGCATCATCGCTTTGATAAAGGTTCTTACATATACCTATTCGAAAATGCGAATGACCGAAGAGCGCGTGTTGAAATTGCGAATCAGCCGGGCACAGATGACCAGGATGCCTTCGATGGGTGTAAGAACAAGCCACATTAGTCGTTTAATCTATTATCATTAAACCTAACACTGTGATATAGTTCTAGATAGGACGCGAGTTCGATACTCTTACAAGCAACAATGTCTTGTGAATCTCTTAGTCGAAGGGGTACCTGGTGCACCTATAGACCAGAGCCAATGGCATTTACCAACCTACGACCCGCGAAATGAGAATAAATACCACTACAAACTTCATTCACTCGATATTTACTTCTGGACTCACACCGATGCCCTACAGTTCGTCAATGGTGTACGACGGGTGCTTCCCCCTTCGCAAGTTGAGGTAGCAGATGAGCCAGGTCCCCCACCTCACCCGTACGGTCAGTCACAAGACACAAATCCTCTAGTCCAGAAATTAGAAAATGTTGCCATCTCAGACCCGAAGTATTCAAGTCCCAAACCTATAGCTCAAAGCATACCTACGTTCGCGCCTCCTCCAACCTCTGCGACAGACGACAGTAAGACAAGCTCACCTCAAAGCTTCGCGCCGATGGCGTACAATCCAGCTGCACCAGCTGCAGCTGAACAGAGAATACATCGGGAGAAGACCCCTCCCCCACCTGAGGATGACGGGGATAATCCTCTTGCCGCGGCGGTCGTTCGCGATTCAGCCCCGCCGTATACCCCTGGGTATGGTGCAGCAGCCTTCTCGGCGCCCCCGGGAAGTGTTGGTCTTCCCGGTCCTCCACCACAAGCGCATTCGGGTCTCGTCAGTCCAGGTCTTGCTAGTCCCGGTATTGGGAACCCCGGCTTAGTTAGTCCGGGCCTACCAACTCCCGGCATTACAAGCCCGGTTTTTCCACCATCGCAATTTGGACATTTACAACGTTCTTCGACAGTACCCGTTTCCGGATTGGCGTCGCCTGGTCTTGTAAGTCCGTATGGTAGTAATTTCCCCGGATCGCCAGGATTCGCGCCTCCTCCGTCGCATAATACGCAACATCAATCCACTCCACCTCCTGTTCAAAGCCCTGGGTTGCCCCCACCACCGCCAGGAGGTTATGCACACTACAGCTATAGCAATGCGCCGCAGCAAGGACCAGGAAGCACGGACTACGGTGTCCATCAACAGCTATATCGGCCGACGGAACAGGAACATGCTGCCAAATACGGCGTGTATAAGCCGAAAGTGGAGAGTCAGAGCAGGTTGGGTCAAAACGCGGAACGACTCGAAAAGGGCGTTACGGGGATGCTTAAGAAATTTGAGAAAAGATTTGGTTGATCATTTGATTTATTTACTCCGGATGTGCTTACGTATTTTGGATGGCGTCGGTCATTTTTCAAATCTTTTAGGATACCAGATTTACCAATTCCATGTTTTTCAATATACAAATTTCAAATCTGTACGAATTATGACGTCAATGCGATCAAGGAATACTACCTTAGTGCTGTCTAGGCAATGAAAGGAAGTGGCTCAACCCAGCACCAGTTATCTCAACGGTTAATCGCTTGTTGGTCCTCATGTGGCTATTAGCTTCAGGTATTTGTATTTTACTCATGTGGCTAGGTGTACGATAAATGGAATATGGGTATTGCTGACACGCGGACAACATGCGACAAGTCCACTAAAGCTTACCCCGGCAGCCCGGACAGCCCCGGCTATCGAAAGGGCTGGGCCGACAATCCTAGCGATACAATTGCCTAGGACATATCTAGGTAACGTAGCCCAACAGCCCGACGGGTGCTTGATCCGTTGATGCTTCACAAGAAATTGTGCAATTCATAGGTGGGACCTTACAGGCTCAAATACCGCTAGAATATCGTATCTTTGGACGGCATCTGCCGATTGACAAGTGAAAATGCGCCGTGCCTGATGCCTAATGTATGTTTCACTATTCAGCTCAAAACGTACGGGGCTAATATAATTCACTGGGTCCACTGGCTGGAAAAATAAGCAAGATCAAAGACATGTCTGATATGCCATGCGTGGTGATCGAAGAGGACACTAAAAAGTCTGCATGTCTCATAGGTAGGTCGGTAAGTAGGTAAGCGGCTGCTAGAGAAATACGACCTTTCTCGGTTCCGCCGGTTTTTCTTTGTTGATAAGGGAGTTTCTATTGAGATGTAAAGGTTGCTTCATCATAATATCTACCGAAATAGTGTGCTGCCGACCTACATAGTAATTCATGTATGTAGGCGCTTCTGCCAAAATTCGAGTCCATAGAGAACCAAGGGCGATATCGGTAGGGGGACATGGCGCTCACGCGATGTTACCTTAGCACAGAGAGCACAGGGAAAAGTGAGAACAAATTCCCAGGGACCCGGCAGCCCTAAGACAAGACCCCGACCGGGGACGGGATACGCAAAAGGACATGGGGGCCAAACCAACAAGGCGCAGTTCGTATGTGATGGAATCTCAGCCACGACTGGTGCGTTTTAACACGGAAATGAATGATGTTTTGATGTCTTGTTGTCAATATTGGCGTGACTTGGTATTCGCATGACCGGGAGACCGCATAGTAAGTTACTTACAGCCAAGAAAAACCAAGAGAATATTCGATTTGACTTCCGGGGGAGATGTAAGAGTTAAGTTTCTTTTACGTCTGTATTTTTGAATGTAGGTGAAGGACTTCAAGACTGGACTAAGGTTGAGGCAGCCTGCATAAACGAACGGGATGAATAATCCAATAAAAACTCGAGGGTTTTCATGTTTCTCGTTTCAAGGACTGGTCTACTGGACTTTTTCTAGCCTTAGTTTAATATGTCAGCTTATTATTATTTAGGTAGCATCGTCACTAACGGGTCTCAATTCTTATGCAGGGACTTTATCGTAGGTATTCCAATTGTCTATTCCACTATCCTTCGTAATTCTTTTCGATTGAATTGAGAATTGTGAAGGGATATAATGAATTGCGGACTGGAGAACCCGGTTGAAGAGTTAGAAGGATGAAAAAAGGACCAAGCCTGGCCAGCCCAGGACAACACGACGGATTTTCTTACCTATCCTGGTATAATACGTACAGATTTGCAATCCACGTTTTTTTGCCGATCTCATCACGATTACGTAGAGGTCCGTAGATTTCTATCATCGAACTAGTAAATTCGAAACGAGAATAGAGAATATTATCCACAATACCTAAATGTAAGAATATGGTGATGAAATTGAAATTAAAAAACAACAAGCAAGAAGAAGAAACTGAATTAAAGCTAGGAGTACATGTATAAGTGACATGTCGATTAGGTTAGAACTATACGTACCCTCTCTAGCTTTAAAATCTGACTATTTTTTCCCCTAATGACTAGCTCTCAAATGAAAAGGACGGAAGGACGAATGAACGAAAAGGTTAAGGCTTCCCGTCAATAATCATACCCTTGCCTACCTGACCTTAACCTGTGCCTGCCTAGGACTTACAATGCTTGCATACTAGTACGTCAAGTACATCAAGTACTTACATGTAGCGTAGTTCTTACCGATCGTGCCTACCGCAGCGGCAGCGCAGTCTCCAGCGCCAGTTTATGTTCAAATGTTACAGCACCACCTGCCGGCTCTCGACTTATTGTAACTTTCTTGGTACTTTCAGTTTTAACCCCCCACTCCGCTTCTTCTTTCACCTGCGCCCGCGATCTTCCCGTCTCTTCTTCTTTCACTTTCACCTTCACCTTTTTTAACCTCTCATCGTCGCCATCTAGACTTAATATATACAAGTATCGCTCTCAAGAGCCTTGCTTTCACTACTCACTCTTAACCCGATCTAATATTTATCATTTCCCACATCCAACAACTTCGACTACCACACACATTCTCTCTTTTTTCCTTGCATGCTATATATACCCACTTACTACCAACACACCAAGCTCAAGGCGCATACTAGTCACGAGGTCCACTGACAGCTTTATCCATCCTGTCGGATCTCGAATTGTCAAATCTCTACTCACTAACACAGACCGCTTTATAAACTTGAGTTGTCTGCGGTCTAACGGACGTCATTCTCTCATTTCGCTAGACACAGGGCTATTAAACTAAACTAACGGAACCCACGGCTTTCCTACACAACGAGCACATCATCCCTAGCTCGCGCCCGTTGCCGTTGACTTTTTTTATCACTGTCTCCGCCCTTGCTCGAACTCCCGAATAAACCGGTTACCTCTAGTTATTATTACTAGAGCTCACGGACGCATTGTTGTTTTGTTTTGTTTTCCCGGCCCGCCGTAGTTACTATGCGTACGGTGCCTATTCTAAGATAGTATCGGGCTTCCCGGCTCCAAACTTCTAAGATCGGTTTGCCGTCTCTGGCCGCATCTTCAATTACCATCATTCAGTCACTCGTTCATAATTCATCATGTTACTCCCACATCGCATTCCAGTGCCTCTTCAGCCCGGCGCCCGGGACACTTGTCTCACCTGCGGCAAGTTGGTCCCCAGGAAAGACGATATGCCTCCAAACACAGCCTACATTGTAAATAAACCCACTCCAATCCTATGCACTTTAGGCACATTTTCTAACCAACATTTTCTTTACTTAATAACAGGTTGTCGGTATCATCGCCGCTCTGTTTGTGCTCGTCATTGTAGGCTTCTGCTTTACACGGTATAGGATGAGATCTAGACAAGGAAATGCGAAACGAGGCAAATACAAGCAAACGTCTAACTCCGAAACTATCGAAGCGTCTACCCCGGGGAGTAGGAGGCGAGATGGAGCATCTGGTTCATTAAATTCGACCTCGGATGCGAATCGAAATAGCACAGCTTCACAGGTGGATAGAAATACGTCGGTTCGATCCGTCATAACTTTACCTGCGTACCGAACTAAAGCGAACGAAACCGAACAAGTTATCGGTCGCGAAGGGGAACGCGGTGGAGTCGATGTTGTTGTAGAATTGCCTACTGCTGAGGATCTAGAAAATATGCGAGATGAAGAGATGGAAGCATTATTCCAAATCCGATTAGCGAGACGACAGCAGCGAGACGAACGTGAAGAACGGCGTCGTTTAACCCGAGAAGCAAGAGATCGCGGGGATTTTGTAGCATTGAATGAGTTAGCAGCACAGAGGCGGGCCGCACGAGATAATAACGCTGTGGATGACTTGCGCGACGCGTACGGGCAAATTAAAGAACGGCGGGAACGTGCGGTCTCCAGCGTGAGTTACCATGAGCTCGGCGTGGCACAGCTCAATGGTACGCGGGTCCGTGCGGGTAGTCATGGAAGTGAGAACGTAGGGTTGTTATCAGATGCGGCTAGCATTGCCCTATCGACACGATCGCCTTCTGCTCAATCGCATCGTCGAGATAGAAGCGCCAGCTCCGTAATGAGTATCGACAGCGATTTCCCCTCCCCAGCGATAATGTCAGGAGCATCAACGCCACGACAGGGTAGCAATCACACTCGCGCCGGGTCAAGCCCGGAAATTATTGGCGAAGCAGATTTAGGCGATTCCGAAATGCCACCACCAGACTATGAGGATGTTAGTTTGGATGATGCCAGATCGGGGGCTGGCACACCTCTATTTAATGAACCCCCACCGGTCTACACAGACCCTACAGACGGACGTGAACGAAGGTTAAGCGCACAAGTCGGAGGTATGGTAAACAGGATGACAGAGGGTGGAGACCTCTCGACTACAAATAATTCGCGCGAGGAACCCCCAACACCAAGGTCCTCGAGAGGAGTGGGTGGAGCTCCTCAACTGCCCAGCCTACGAATTTCGAGACTGCCACAGATTGTCATTGAACCTTCGACTGCACATCCGACCGACTCCCATCCTTAATCAGTCGTCCAATCTGCCTTCTAGGCTTCTTCGGGAGGGTTTCCAAAATGCACCTGGCTATGGCTTCAACAGAACACACCTTACTCGACATTCCAATATCGTGATTCCACCCGTGGTTGGTCCTGTCACCTATCCCAAGTCACTTACTCATGAGATGACATACGACTGTATGAATTATGGCCAAATTCTTAATTTTTGACACCCAAATAGCTAAATGGTTTTAGCAATATCGGACTTTAGCACAAGACGAGCTAAAGTCGTCCGAGATGAAGGGAGGAAATATATCCAGCAATGTAATTGAGTGATATTTTGTATAAATAATTGCAAGGCGCTCGGGGTCACTTATTCATTTTGGAATTGAAGAAAACTGGGAGGAGATTCGAAGAGCTTCAAAATACAATCTATCTAGGACATTGCTACGATATATATATACCATTTACATGCATTTGAGCAATCATATCATCGGCTCGCTCCATGGTCCCCTACTCGGAAGCTCAGATCTAAGTGTATCCAGACAAGGGTGAGTTAGTGGTTCAGATCCTGATGGATGTAACCTTCAAGACCGTTCTTCGCTTGTAAACTACGCCCTTTAACAGAAGATCGTCAGTCGATGACAGGAACAAACGCCGACCTATCTCGGAATTTACGAAAGGGCGAATTAGTATGATTACCAATACGGTCAAGCTATAGTAAGAAAGATAGGATTAGTAAAAGGTAAGATCAAGTATGCATCGTAAATGGTCTGTTTAGCGAAACTAACCGTTATGAGATAGTTTACATCGTAGCGCCATCTTTTGAGCATATGGTAGCTTCGAAATACCATCTAGGTAGGTCCCATGTTGTATAACCGCAGCATATCGGCTTGCCCTCGGCCTGCCCAATATGTTACCGACTTTTCGGGTTATACTACCGAACATTCTACCTCCACTTCCTATCTCCACCTCGTCGACCTACCTAAGGCAGATTGATGATTAATTGCTACCGATCTTTAATCAATTGCGGCACCCATGTCCCGTCTTGCACCATTACCGCCGATATGGTGTGGATGAGGTAGTAATGGAGAATTATTAATTCAGACCCTGCCCATTACTTACACTACCTCCATAATAAAAACCTTTTCTCGACTTCGTATTTTGGACATTGAAAAGCGGAGGGCATTGTTAACTGATTCCCAGCTATTTACGAGAAATAACCATTTGACGCTATCACGATATGATACGAAAGCAGTAGCAGTGTTTTAAATATCAACTGAGAGGTCTATAATCACAAAAGTTGGAGTATTAAAAATCGAGGAATTATCAAGTCGTCTGGATACAATAGGACCAAGGATAGCTCTAAACATCATGGAGAAAGAGAAGGAATTTGAGAGTAATCAAAGTACACAAATCTTTGATTCTTTTATTGACCGTACGGAGGATGTTCAAGCATCCGAAGCGACAACAACCCCGGCGCCGGTGCCGAGGCCGAGGCCGAAGCCCTTTGAGGTTCCCGAGTATGTATATACCAATTTTATTGTATCGCCTTTCCTACCGTCTTTATTTAGGGGTGCCCGGAGGCTAGGACTGGAAAACTAACCGGCCTCCTAATTAAGGCGACGACTCGGTTCGTTGTAATAAGACTTAGAGAATCCGTCATTCCCAATTACCCATGGACTCAATCCATCTGAAAATACTAACTCTTCCGCAGTGGTGGTCTAGAAGCATGGCTTCAGGTTCTCGGCGCCTGGGTCATCATGTTGGCGACATGGGGACTTATAAACTCGTTTGGTGTATATCAGACGTTTTACGAAACCGACTTGCTCAAGTCTAGTACATCCTCAGATATTAGCTGGATTGGTTCGCTGCAAGGTGCTCTCTTGATGATCGGCGGTCTGGCATCTGGGCCGCTGTTCGACGCCGGCTACTTCCTTTCGCTCACCATATCGGGCCTGTTCTTCATCCTTTTCGGGCTGTTCATGACCTCCCTGTGTTCAACATATTGGCAAGTCCTCCTAGCGCAAGGTATTTGCGTGGGAATAGGTTGCGGTCTCACGTTCCTACCATCTGCAGCCATTCTAAGCCAGTACTTCGCGCGTCGTCGTGCTCTAGCTCTAGGGATTCAGAGTACTGGCTCACCGCTAGGTGGTATCATCTTCCCCATCATATTCAGCCGTCTAGAGCCACGCATAGGCTTCGGCTGGGCGACCCGGGTAATAGCCTTCATCCTCCTCGCCCTCGCCGCCGTACCCCTAATCTTCCTACGTCCCCGCGCACCCCCACCAAGCCATAAACGCGCATTCATCGACACCGCAGCCTTGCGTGAACCCCCCTTCCTCAGCTACGCTATCTCGGGTCTGTTCGCGTTCCTAGGGCTCTACGTGCCGTTTTTCTATATCCAACTATATGCTTTACACTACCGCATCGTACCCGATGATCTTAGCGCGTATCTCGTGACTCTCCTGAATGCGGGGAGTGTGTTTGGACGACTGTTGCCGAATTTTGCGGCGGATTATTTGGGCTCGATGAATATGCTGGCTGCTACTACGATCGGCGCGGGTGTCCTTGCGTTCGCATGGTTCGGGGTTAAGAATCTAGGAGGCACGATTGTATTTGTTCTTCTCTTCGGCTTTTGTAATGGCGGCGTGACGAGTCTCCCGCCGAGCGCGATTGTGAGTTTGACGCCTGATCTAGCGAGATTGGGGACGAGGATGGGGATGACGTTTGCGTTTATTGGGAGTGCGGTTTTAGTTGGTACGCCTATTGCGGGTGCGATTTTGAGGGATGTGGATGACGATGCTAGATGGAAGGGTTTGATTGCGTTTAGTGGTGCTACGTTGGTTGTTGGGGGACTGGGGTATGTTGTTACGGAGTGGTTGAATTTGAGGTGGAAGGCTAGGAAAGGGATTAAGTAGAAGGTTGAAGGGAGAGTTGGGGAGTTAGGATTGGTGATAGGAGGAATGAAAGGTATATAAAACGAAGGAGTATATACGAAACGATGTATATGAAGAGTTATGACACCAAAATCAAGCAAGAATTAAACATTATCAACAGGAAATATGGACGTGCATATCTCGGACTCTACCGGACTTCCACACCAACTCCGCGACATCGATTCGTTATACCTAATTCGAAGTCGGCTTCATATTAATGAAGTAATCAAATTTCGGAAGGGTACCTAGGTAAATAATTGAAATAGGTAAAATTGTATTGATTTTCTAAATTATACTTGAGAACTGTTTATAATATCACGCATTTTGTGGGTAATCCGCAAGGGCCCTCCGACTTTTTCTTTTCCTTCTGTGTCAAAGCCGCGTCAGATGTAGTGTTTTTAACCCGAGTCTTAGAATCGCCCTCCTTGCCGCCATGCAGTCACGCCGAGCCGGAAGCGAACTTAGCAACGGTCTTGTAGAACTCGGTTCCCTGAGTCTCGGCGATGAGAATTTCCTTCTCGCTAGGTTGTCTGCTACCATCTCCGGCAGCGAAAGTACCCGCGCCCCAAGGGCCACCACCGTGGACTTCGGATAGATCTGTGAGGGTGCCGAAAGCCTTGGCGTATCCGAAGGGCACGTAGATAATACCGTGGTGCGCAAAAGTCGACATAGCGGCTAAAGCGGTCGACTCCTGACCACCGCCCAGAGAGGCTGTGGAGAGGAAGAGACCGGCGACCTTGCCGTAGTAGGAACCATTCTGCCATTGCTTGCCGGTCTTGTCCCAGAATACTCGCCATTGGGCGGGGAAGTTGCCGTATCGAGTCGGGATACCGAGCAAGAAGCCGTCGTATGACTCGAGCGTAGCTGGGTCCTCCAGGACCGGGATGTCAGCTGCCGGACCCGGAGCGTACATCTTATCTAAGACCTCTTTGGGGAGGGTCTCGGGGATTCTAATTTCCATTGTTAGAGAAAATGCATAGTGATGGGGAATTGTGACGTTTCTTACTGGAAGAGATCGGCTGTACCACCGGCTTTCTCAATGCCGGCCTTTTCGGCCTCCGCGAGCTTGCGGATGTGGCCGTACATAGAGTACTGGAAAATAAGCCATGTTAGTGGTTCAGAATTCAGATGAGAATGCACGACTCGAGTTTGGTGGAAATTGGCTCTGTGGACTTAGTCATGGTCCTGCCGAGCTCGGCATAAGTCGCTGCGAGTTTCCTGCATGTCTCGGTGTTGAGGGGCATGAGGAAAAAGAAACCATTTGCCCTTTCCCTCGTCCATAGCGAATTTGTGTGTTGTATGGGAAGGAGGGGAAAGACTTACGAAAACGATGGCGATCTTGGGAGCCATTGTGAATGATGAAGAAATCAAGGGTATCAAGTTGCTTTGCTATAAGTATAAACGAATATTAAGACCTCAATGTTAGGGAAATAGCCTTAAGTGCTGTTTCTGATGTGTTCTGATTGTAGAGCAGTAGAAAAATAACCATCAACGGTGGCATCTTGTTGGCCTTTATACTTGAACGTGTGGTTACATGATGATGTATTCTAGCCGCTAGCAAACACCGTCGAGGAAGATGTGGGGATTATCATGCTTTGTTGTTGCTTACTTCACTCTCTCCGCGATATTATTAAGACATAACCACATATATGTCACGACTAAGACGATCGATCGGTTTGAAATTCGGTCTCGGCCTCTATTCCTGGTTCCGTTTGGATTCTTTCTCCCATGTCTAGCTGTCTTAGCAAATGTTGCCATGCTACATTAGGTATTAGGTCCCCACCCCTCCGGCAGCTCAACTTGCCTTAAACCTGCAGCGTAGTAGCCGCGATGCATTTCAAACTGATAGCCGGTGCATAGGTACTCTGCCATAAAGGTACTCACCCCCCTCATGTTTGATGTTTATTGGCAATGTGCCATTGACATGAATGTAACGGCGTTTCAATAAATTATGATGGCTGGTTATAGTTACGATGTTTACAATTTGATAATTCGGAGAGACATGAGTTACATGTAAGTTATCCCTTCGACTTACTTTTGTTTTGTACCTAGGTAGGTACTACTTAGATGGGCGTATGTTCTGTATTAGGGGTATTTTCATATAGGTACCTCCTATGCCTGACATAATAGACCTACATATGCAACACTTATAAGGTACATTGGGCTGATTACTGATATCATGTACCTATAATCTCCATGTGTTAGGTACGGAATTCAGTATTTCCAGGTGTAACGGTTTACCTCTTAAGGTTCCGGGCTGCGGCTCCAACCGAATATTAGTGGACCAATCCCCAATTTTGGTAAACTCTGCCCTTTAGTTCGTCCAAATTGGGGCTAATAGAGTGGTTTCAATTGCTGATCAATGGCTTACAAGTCTTCTCGTAATTCTTATGCGAAGACCAGATCTTACCAACCCCCCCTACTGTTCTAGTGTTGTACAGGAAGGTCATTCGAAATGTAAACAATGCGCGAAACGAAATATGGTCAAGATTAACTCAATATGTCATTGGTTTTATCATCTTTGACAAAGCAGAGTTACCCCAGATTCCCATCCTTTTAAATATGCAAATTACAGTCAGCAACAACTAAGACTCCGGTAATCAACTCTGACGTTACGGTGGGCGCAGCAATCCAAAAACTTGTGATCTCAATAATACTACCGTATCGTTACATTTGTTATTCGACATCTGTATTACTGCCAGATTTCATTTCACAGCCTAATCCTATTTGATAACTCCAAGTTCTAGTCTCTTCGGACCTAACAGTACCTCTTTTTCCTCCTATGAGTTATATGCCGTACTCAACCGATGGACAAAATAACTACTTCCACGTATGATATAACATCTTGACGATATAACTCATACACGCGCTTAACTCTAGAATGCCAATCTATCGGTACAGCATCGATTTTATTAAATTACATCGATATAGTTGCAGTGCAGATAGACAGCTCCCCCACCATCTCTCTGGGTACCAGGTACTAGGTGCTATTGGGGCTTCTCTACGTTCCATTCCGGTGGCCGAGGGCGAAGGTAGCACAAATACGGCACTTAAACAATACTACTGATGCACCTACCTAGGTAGTAAATCGCACACTAACTAGCATTGATTTCAAATCTGCTCTCGAATCGCCTGCCCGAGGTAGGTATATATCGTCTTTCATACGAGATGGTCGGCTATATATCCACTTAGTTCCTCCAATGCCTGCCGGAGTACTTCTGTCTCGCAAACGTATCCAATACGGACAAATCCATTGAAGGAAGACGTTTCGCCGTTCCCGAAACAGCGCGAGCCCGGTACGAAAAAGACCTTAGTCTTGCTTAGAACGTCCTTACAAAACGCCTCGTCGTCAACCGGCGCCCCATTCTTATCTTTAAATCCTAGGAAAGCCGTGGTTCCTGCATTAGGTCTGACCCAAGTACATACCGTCGGGTGGTCCTCCACAAACCGCGCCAGCAAATCCAGATTCTTCTTAGCCAAGGAAATGTTCCGTGCTAAGAGCTGTGGCCGCACGGAGGCGCTTAGCGCGTACCGCGCTACTTGGTCGTCAAGCCCAGATACGCTGATGGTGGTGTAGTCACGGGCGGATGCGATGGCGTCGATGATGGATGCATCTCGTGACGCAGCCCATCCAAGCCGTAAACCTGCCAAGGCCCAGGCTTTGGACATGGAACCAGTCACCACAGTCTTGGGATAGTTCAGTGCGAGGATTGATGGTGGGATACTGTCCTGCTCGACACCGTGGAAGAGGGGTTGATAAACTTCATCTGAGAATAGGATGATGTCGTTCTTTTTAGCAACACTAACTATCTTCTCTAGAACTTCTACGGGTATCGTTGCTCCTGTCGGATTATTAGGATTATTGATAACAACCATCTGAAACGGTGAGTTAGCTAAGATGATGCGGTGGCGGCCTTGGCCCTCTTAGGGAGAGGGGGTGGCTGCATACCTTTGTGTTGTCCTTAATTAAAGCCTCGAGGTCCCCGACATTAGGTACATAGCCCTCGCTCTGCTTAAGCTCCCACAGCGAAACTTCAGCACCTAACGACTTAGGAATGGAGTAGAGCTGCTGGTAGGTTGGGAAGACGCAAACCACGTGGTCTCCTGGCCCTACAAGACTGTAGAAGACATCTCGGTTCGCTGCGATGGCTCCCTGTTGGATAATGATATCGTTAGAAGTTACCGGAGGAACACTGTTGTTCCTTGTCGCATTTTGGTCCTCGTTGTACATAGTCGCTAGGTTCCGACGAAGTTCTTCGCTCCCCCGAATAGTCCCATACCCCAACCTAGCAGACGGGTCAACGACCGAGCGCCCATCCTGTTGTTTACTGGTGTCAAATTGCACCAGTTGGTTAATTGAAACGGAAGAGCAGCATGTCTCAGCTATGTTAAGAACACCCGGTGTATTCTCATGCGTGTCCATCCACCTCTCGACTTCGAACGCTGGGAGTTGTACCATCTTGACCCAATGATATCTGAGATGCAACTTGTAATGGGGTATTGTTGGATTCTGTCCTAGTTCAAAAACTCGCAATAGATATGCTAGTCTAGGGACGAGAATGAAGTCAATGTAGAATTTGACCAGACATGATATATATAATTGCTAGCTCTCTAATATCTCGAAGTTCCATCTAGCCTGCCCCGCATAGGCAGGGCGCGAAGGGCGCGGAGTGGGACTCTCCAAGGCGCCCGCGATTCGGAAGTTCCTTACCACTCAGTGCGGAGACAGCTAGGAGCGGCGCCGGTTCTGTATACTACCTTGTTGGTATCATGTATTATAGTAACGCAGTGGGTGTCCATTGTACCAATATTTCCAGCCTCTTCCCCGTTTATGTTTGGTCGGTTGTCTTAGATAGTTGATTTTGATACTGATAATAAATATGACGATATGAATGGAACGTGGGGTGAAAATCAGTGTATATTGTTAAAAAAGCTTATTAGTAACCTATAGCTTTCCCCTATTGGTCACCCTATTAATAGATGACTCTGAGATATCGCCGTTTCGCTACGATATTAATTCGGCTGGAGAATATGACCAATATTTCTTAAAGGGAATATGCGTGGTATTTTTGTTGATAGTTCACCTTGAATTAACTGATGATTTTGCAGAGATTTATTGTAATATTGCTTAATTAATCGATTTTCCTAAAGTCATAGTGACTTGACCTACCTGATGCTTTGATCATGAAGCTTGACCAATGCGGCGGACCTAGCTTAACGTGTTGCCGCCAAGTCTGCTTAGCTTTTTAGATAACGTCCATCGGGGTACTTATAGCCAAAACGGCTTAATGTTATAGAGTTTACATTTGAGACTTTGATGGTCAGATTCATTGGTTAGAAAGAGGTACATATGAGTTGGCTTTGATATTGTTGAATGTTCTCGCCAATCTTATCTGTTTGGACGATAAAAGCCCTGAAGTTGGGGAAGTTTTAGTGGCTGTGCTTACTACTTCGGGCAGCTCCTGCAGTGTCTTAGGGCGGGACCGTCGGGCGACCGACCGTGCCACACTGCTACCACAATCTGTAGATCCACCTCCAAGCTGCAGGTGCGCAGGTGAGCTTTGGCTTTGGCTTAGGTACAGCTAGGTACATTACAGCTAGACAGGTTACCTCTTTGCTAACTAATTTCCCGAGCTCGGTTCCATCTCTCGCGCGGTCTTTATCTCTCTCTCTCTCTCAACTAGACTTGTTCGAATTAAGAAGTTCATCTTCCAACCTGTCAGTCAGTAACATTACTATAGCTTCCCCTCCTTCTCTTTCAATTTTCTGTACTATTCATATTTCTTTCCTACTTATCGTTCATTTTATTCTCCTTGTGACCCATCGATATTAAAAATTAAGGCGCTGACATCATTTCGCACGGCTACAACTAAAGCCATCGTAAGCGTGCGTCACTTAAAGAGACTATCCTATCCAAGCAGAAAGCGCAGAAGCTAGTAAAGAGAGGTTGGTAGTGCTGGTAGTGGTGTAGGGGTAGCCCAGTCAGCTGGCCAACCGAGTGAGCATCTGGCCTCGGGGACCTGCAACCTAACGTGCCTGTCCGCTACATTGGCTACATTGGAGCTTGTTGTGCCTCGTGGGGCCTTGCAGCGTCGGATGTAGATGTGGATATCGCAGCCTATCGTCAACATCCTTCCCTTTTCCCTTCTTCACTTTATCAACATCAATCTTGACACTTGACGCCACCTATCAACATCGATAATTCTTGCCTGATTGGGCAACCTTCATCATGTTGTCGTCGTCGACGAGCCTTAGGCATGTTGCCTTAGGCGTACTATCGCTGTCATGTCTCGTCGCGGGTCAAAAGAACTACACCCAAATCGATATGATGCGGGCGCAACTAGCTCTTTTAGATGGTCGGCCAAGTGATTGTCCACCATGGTATGCCGATTCCAACCGTCCCTATCAAACATGATATAATTCGGAAGCTAATAAATCCTCCTATTTCTAGTTTTAACTGTCTCCTTCCAGCCTACGAATGTTATCAATATGCCGACTGTAACGAATACAACGGGAAATGCGAGTGTCCACCAGGATTCGGAGGAGATGATTGCTTCCAACCGAGTACTACTACCCCGACATACCTCGAGACCATCCTTAATTCGCTGACGATACTATAGCTTGCGGTTCTCTTGCCAAGGGCAAAGAACGTCCGATAAGATCGGGTGATTCATGCAAATGCGATGAAGGCTGGACCGGAATCAACTGCAATGTCTGCACCCAAAATAACGCTTGCAATGCCTTGATGGAAACTGGCGATGGTGGTGTTTGCTACCAAAATGGCGAGGTCGTACAAAACAACCATCAGATGTGCGACGTGACGAACGAGAAGATCCTTACTATGCTTAACGGCAAGATACCCCAGGCAACCTTTACTTGCGAGAAAGATACAGCATTCTGTGATTTCCAGTGTAAGCAAATAATCCATTTATGATTTCATTAATGAGTAAATAATTGACCACTCCCGCGAAATAGTCTGGATCGACCGAGAAGAATCCTTCTACTGCCATCTCGAGAATTGCGAATCTACTGCCGACTTCACCTCCGACCAAAACAGTACCTACTATAAGTGCCCTGATGTCAAATGTAATTGTATCAAAGACCGAATGCTGTGCGGAGCGGATGGTTCCATCGATTTGACCGATTTCTTGAAAGAGGAGGTTCATGGTCCGGCTACCTTCAGTTGCCTGCAGGAGAATGGCGGAATCAATAACTGCAAATTCAAGGAACCATCGCTAGATTGGATGGTGGGTAACTTCTTCGGCGACGAGAGTATCGAGTTGGATTGCCGCTCTGGTGAATGTCTCTACCACACCCAGGTACCCGGTTACGAGCGTCCTATTAAGAAGATCAACACGCCCTTGATCGCGGGTGTAATCGCAGGATGTTCCCTGTTCCTAGTCGCTGTTATCCTAATTATCTGGTATCTTTCACGCCGACAGTACCGATACGGCCCTATTGCGCTCGATGATAACGATGACGAAGCTATCAAGTTAATGACGGATCATAAACCGGCGACCTTGTATTTTGAGAACGTTTCCTACGGACTGAACGGAAAGGTTATTTTGAACGATATCAAAGGAATTGCTCACCCCGGCGAGATTACGGCTATTATCGGCGCATCTGGTGCGGGAAAGACGAGCTTCTTGGATATCCTCGCTCGCAAGAACAAGCGTGGCAATGCTGGCGGAGACTTCTACGTCAACGGAGAGAAGGTTACTGATGCCGAATTCAAGAGTGTGGTAGGCTTTGTCGATCAAGAAGACACCATGCTTCCTACTCTAACGGTGCACGAAACTATTCTCACCAGTGCTCTCCTTCGTCTTCCCCGTGGAATGGGTCGCGCGGCTAAGGAACAGAGAGTCTACGAAGTCGAGAAGCAGCTTGGTATTTATCACATTCGCGATTCCCTTATAGGATCTGAGGAGGGCAAAGGAAGGGGTATTTCCGGTGGTGAAAAGAGACGTGTCGGCATTGCTTGTGAGCTTGTCACTAGCCCTTCGATCCTTTTCCTCGACGAACCGACTAGTGGACTGGATGCTTACAACGCGTTCAATGTTATCGAATGCCTTGTTACTTTGGCCAAAACCTACAAGCGAACTGTTATCTTCACTATCCACCAGCCACGTTCCAATATCGTCGCTTTGTTTGATCGATTAATCCTCCTTGCTCAAGGTAAAGCGGTTTATTCCGGTCCATTTTCGCAATGTCAGGAATATTTCGATCAGGTTGGATACAGTTGTCCGCCCGGCTTCAACATTGCGGATTATCTTGTTGATCTTACGATGCATGCCGGTACTTCGGGTACTTTCGATGACGGATCTATTGTGAACGATGTAGCTAGTGTCGGACCTAGCAGCACGACTGCTGTTAAATCAGTTGCAAGCATTTCTGGGGCCAATAGTATTGCTGAAGATAGCTCAACTGAGCCATCGTCTAGTCGACCTAAGGCTAAGCGCAAGGATTCAGTTAAAGCTAGACAGGAGCGGGAACTATTCACGAGACGAAAGAACACTATCGACACTGCGGCATCTTCCGATGTCGAGGAGGATATTGGGTCGTACAAGTTACGTAAACAACCCGCTGGTGTTACACCACCGCAAGTTGTTGTCGAAGATGTCCATGATCTTCCACCTGCCGCTGCAACCAATCTTGATGGTCTCGTCCATGCTTACGCTGAATCTGGTATCGCCGATAATATACACGATGAAATTCAACAGGCAGTTACTAGCGCTCAAATTGCGAATGGTCAGAATGGGAATGCGGCTCACGGCGCACACCCTAACGGTAGCGCAATTGGTCGTGGCTACGCCCGTGTCGGTTATCTCAGCCAATTCGTTATTCTGTCGCAAAGAACGTGGAAGAATCTCTACCGCAACCCGCTTCTAATGCTGACTCACTACGCTATTGCGATTGTCCTCGCTGTTCTCTCGGGGTATCTCTTCTATGGCCTTACCGACGACATTCCTGGATTCCAAAACCGACTCGGCTTGTTCTTTTTCCTTCTTGCCCTGTTCGGTTTCAGCACATTGACTAGTTTAAATGTCTTCGCTTCCGAACGGCTTCTGTTTGTCAGAGAACGAGCAAATGGATATTATTCGCCCATTACATACTTCGTCGCAAAGGTTCTATTCGACATTATCCCTCTTCGAATTATTCCACCGATTCTGATGGGAGCCATCATTTATCCTATGACTGGCCTTATTCCGGATGCACCGCATTTCTTCACATTTATGCTTGTCCTCGTCTTATTCAACCTGGCTGCTGCTTCAATCTGCCTGTTTATTGGCGTCGTCTGCAAGGATGGTGGCGTAGCAAACCTCATTGGAAGCTTAGTCATGCTCTTCTCTCTGTTGTTTGCTGGATTGCTACTTAACCACGACGCGATCCCCGATGCCGCTCTCTGGTTACAATCTCTGTCCATCTTCCATTATGGTTTTGAAGCCCTCATCGTTAACGAGGTCATTAAGTTGACGCTTGTGGATAACAAATATGGACTGGATATCACGGTCCCCGGAGCGGCGATTCTGAGCTCGTTTGGATTCAACAACGCAGCAAAATGGATGGATGTTATAAACTTAGGTGTCTTCGCCGCGGTCTTTGTGGTGTTGGCATATGTCGCCATGCATTTCTTGCTGGTAGAGAAACGATAAGACTATAGGTGTGATGTGTTGAGGGATATTTGTAGAATTATATCGGCATACATTCGGGCATTGGCCAAATTGGCATTTAATGCATTATTGCATTCCAATTTTTTCCTGCATAGCTGCTCGGTAACGCTTGAGCTGGATTGCTCAATGGTATGGGCACTTGGGGCGTTTTACAGGGTTCGGCATGTTCGTCTAAATCAACAAACCAGACAATTTCATAGTACAATAAACGTGATAGATGATCGATATTTTCCTTTATACACATTGTACAAGTCGTGAAGTTGCGATTCTAATATGTACATGATAGCCATAACTATCATCAATGCTTTAATATGCTAGTCCCTCTCTGTATGAGAAGAACTGGTAGTAGTCTTGCGTCTCAGCTTTTCGTATGCATTTTGTCTTCATATCGCTAACTTAATATTGATATCAGATTCCATCCAACTTGCCACCAGTAAGTTCTTCAGCAACTTCCTTCTGCCTCTTAAGGGTTTTCGTCTTCTCCGACTCGAGGTTCTTCAATACCGTACTCGAAGTACGCGATACCTCATTCAGCATATCAGCCACAGTGGGGGGTCTACCGCTCAAGTCCCAGATGTTGTTGACGTCGAATCCACTAGCCGTCATACCCATCTTCTTCCAGTAATCCGGCGCAAAGAGTCTGTTCACCTCAGCCTCAAGATCATTCTCGCTGACAATGAAAGATCGGGCTCTCATGTACAATTCCTGGATAGCGTCCCGACGAGCCTCGCTTTTTCGAGCTGCTATAGATTCACTGCGTTCTTTCGACGCCTCCGCCCGCTCGAAGCGAAGAGGATCGGGAAGGACTTTTGTTTGGAGTGTCCCCGCGTTAACCGATGCACGGGTTAACCTCTCATCCTCACGCTCCGGCGCCGTGGCAGCGGCTCTATGAGACTCCAATTTCGCTACCTGCTTCTCGGTACGTCTACTATCGAATAACTTCTTCCGGGCATATAAGGCGCGTACTCCTTCTCGCATGTTGTCGCGGCGTGTATGTGCCATTTTGCGTTTCCAAGCCTGGACCTCGGATTTTGGGGGCTGTTTGGAGGCTTCGGAGGATGGCTGCGGGGCGGATTTTGTGAGCCATGTTTCGCTGGACTTTAGGTGGCCGTCGCGCTTGCGGAAGACTTGTCTTGGGAGGGGGAGGTGGCCCTTGTTGCGCTTGAGGTCGCGGAAGTTTTCGACGGATTGGTCTTGTGGCGGGTTGGGTATGTTGATGAAGAGGGGGGATTCAGGGGGGATTCGCTGAGGGGCGGAGGAGGTGGTGGTGGTGGAGGAGAAGAGGGCTTTGGATAGTGATTGTATTGTTGCTGGTCGGCCTCGTGGGAGGAGGGTCGGTCGGGGGAGTAGAGGTGGCATGGTGGTGGTTGTTGGTGTGCCGATTGGCACTATGAGTGGGTGTTGGAAAACCCTTCGATCAATCGATTCAATTAATCTCTGCCGTGTTTGTCGTCAAGTCGTGAAGAGTATAGTCGTCTAGATCCAACTACACATTGGTCTTGTGTCTTGAGTTGAATTATTTGGGAAAAGTTGAGTACGAAGAAATTCGTTAGTGACCCACTTTAGCGGGCTCGGGGTCCAATCCAATAGCTGTATCACAGTGGGTAAGCTTCGGCTGGTTCAAATATCCACGCTAATGCTAATCGATAACGATCTATTAGTACAGATGAAAAAAAAGTTCCCATTTGAGATCCCCACCCTTCTCTTTTTTTTTTCTTCCTTCAACCAACCTTCTCATCCATTTCCTCTTCTACCAAAACCCTCACAAGCTCACGAATTTGGGCGCAATGGGGACTGGTAAGAAGGAACGGAGTCGGCTGGCCCGGCAGGGCAAGTCGGGTTCCGGAATGGATAATATTAAAATCAAGGGTGAGAACTTTTATCGTTCCGCGAAGAAGATCAAGACCCTGAACATGCGAAAGGATGAGGGCAAACCTGTACGAAATGCCGACGGCAAGATCATCCAAGCCGCCAAGTACCAATCCAGAGACGTACCCTCTGCTCGCGTCGAGCCCAATCGGAAATGGTTTACCAATACCCGTGTTATCTCCCAAGATTCCCTCAAGGCTTTCCGCGAGGCCATGGATGAGAAGGCTAAGGATCCGTACCAAGTCCTCTTGAAGACGAACAAGATACCCATGAGCTTGATAAGGGATAACACGGATACCAAGAACGGGTTGAAGCAACACAAGGCCAAGATGACCATCGAGAGCGCTCCGTTTGCTGATGCGTTTGGTCCGAAGTCTCAGCGCAAGAGGGTAAAGTTGGATGTTAGTAGTCTGACGGACCTGGCTGAGGATACCGAGAAGAGCATGGATGCATACAAGGACCGTCTCGAGCAGGCTAGGTTACTGAGTGGAAACTCTGGAGCTGCTGTCGATCCCGATGGACTTGGTGAGGGTCAAACTGAGGGTGAAGATGCCCTCACTATGGCCATTGAACCAATTTTCAACAAGGGTCAAAGTAAGAGAATCTGGAATGAGCTTTATAAGGTTCTTGAGTATGTCATCCCATCACGATTTGTTTTATTGAACACCTTGTGCTAACGATCTACAGTGCTTCGGACGTTATTATCCACGTTCTTGATGCTCGCGATCCTCTTGGTACTCGATGCCGGAGCGTAGAGAAGTATCTAAGAGAGGAGGCACCTCACAAGCACCTGATATTTGTCCTAAATAAAACCGACCTGGTTCCCACAAGTGTAGCAGTAAGTTTATCTAATATTTTATATCATCTTCCTTTTTCCTTCAACCCCAATGATTTTTGTCAGGGTGCTTGCTCGTAAATTCAGTGAGAAGTAATCCGTTACGGCATTGGGAGATCAAATTTCCACACTTGATGTTCTTATGTTTTCGGACTGAGAGCTGGCAGAGCTCCGTTTTGGAGTACTGTCATTAGTTGGGCCGTGTTTCATTTTGAGTTGAAATCTATCTCTACCTGTTTTTGGTGGCCGGTGGTAGATTTCTTAGTAGTGATTCATACATCTAACCATTTACCTATTCCTATTTTCATCATTTATTCTTTCTACAGGTTGCTTAGTTCCATAATCGATGCTAACTTCACTTAAGGCTGCGTGGGTTCGCAAGCTTTCCGCGGATTTCCCCACTCTCGCGTTCCACTCGAGTATAACAAACCCATTCGGCAAAGGTTCTCTAATTCAACTCCTCCGTCAATTCTCCCAACTACACTCGGATCGCAAACAGATCTCCGTCGGATTGATAGGATATCCTAATGTAGGAAAATCCTCTATCATAAATACGCTACGAAAGAAAAAGGTGGCCAAAGTAGCTCCCATCCCCGGTGAAACCAAAGTGTGGCAGTATGTCACATTGATGAAGCGAATTTATCTTATCGATTGTCCTGGTGTGGTACCACCCAACCAGAATGATACCCCTCAAGATATCCTGCTTCGCGGTGTTGTTCGTGTTGAAATGGTTGAGAACCCTGAACAATACATCCCAGCACTGCTAGCAAAGGTTAAGCAACATCATATGGAGCGAACTTATGAAATAAAGGGATGGAATGATCATATCCACTTTTTGGAGCTTCTCGCTCGAAAGGGTGGTCGCTTATTAAAGGCCGGTGAGCCAGATGTGGATGGTGTCGCAAAAATGGTCTTAAATGACTTCATGAGAGGCAAGATACCTTGGTTTACACCAGCGCCTATTGTGGAAGGGGAAGAAGGGAAGACAATCGAGGGTCGCGAGGGCAGACTCGGAGAGATGCCGAAGAAGCGGAAGAGGGATGATTTGGAAAGCGTCCCCGATACAACCGCGGCCCCATCAACTACATCCCTTCCAGAAGGTGTAAGTGCGAGCGAGGACGAAGAATTTGAGGGATTCGGTAGCAACAACGAGGAATCATCGGACGATGAGGCAGAAGTTGATGATGACGATGACGAGGATGATATGATACCCCTAGATGAGCTGAGTGATATCGACGAAAGTGGAGCGAGTGACGACAGTGAAGACGAAGGATGAAGGATTATTTTGGAATTGTAGGCATAGCCAACATGGCAACCTGCCGCTCTGAGTCCTAATACGCCTCTCCGCGTCGTTCCAATCCGGACGAGCCGATCTGCAGCGAGGCGAACCACACATCTGTGTATACGTTTCGGCAGTTGGGAGCCCAGTTCATAGAAGGTGTTGTTGATGAAAGCAAGCTGTCCTTTTCTGGACGCTAGCCTCCCACGGATGGGCGATATACTTCTAATCCGTTGCCTTTCCCCGGCTCATTCCGATAGTGGTTTTCAAAGAAAAACCTAGGAGATATTCGCGAAAGTCCGTTACCCGTCAGGTGTTATGCTGGATTTGAGCATATTGCAACCAGAATCGGGTACTATGCGCCAGAGGTAACACTTCTAGATGCCGCAACACTCGAAGAAGCAGTTGTGTTACAGTCCACATGGTTCTTCATGAGGCTGGCCACATAAAGTCAATGAATATGAAGCAAGATAACCGACAAGTAGGTCTATCAGTTATCAAATGACATTAGAAGTCATACTCACGTCCATAGAAATCCGAATTAAATGTAAAATGCGCAATCGAGATGTTTCAAGTGCACAACATATCAGCCTCGGGTAACCGTACTGTGAAATTCGTGACTCCCCTTGTGCATGGCTAGAATATTCTCAGCCTCATCTCAATCGGTGAGATATTCAAAACGTCAATTGTAACTTTAACTGCGGATGTTCGCTTGTGGTTACCCTATGAACAACATATCGTTGTCCCATTCTGAACCTAAATGGAACGATCCAGACTGAAGAGAATCGGCAAGTACGAGACTCTTGCAGGAGTTGAAAACTTAAGCGAACATTTCCTCTAAGATTGTATTAATATGCTTCAGTTCCCGACTGTATACCCAGTCTGCCCATTTCAAATCCATCAGCAATCCTAAGGCAACTCTTTTTGGTCGTGTCTTGGGAAGCATCTTCGTGTCTTAACCTCCTTGGTCATATCAAACATTCACAAGATTAATAGTGTCCCAATTGTCCAGAGTAACGATGCTCTCCTTTCTAACCTCCGTCACCTCAACGAAAAGCACTGCTCCACCGATGAACGCTGGATGTGGCTTCCATCTTGAAGTCACAGGAGGATTCAATGGCCCCGTGGGCCAATTAGGGAATGGTCAGGCGAGAGCAGGGAGTGACTTGCCACCATCTCTGTTTACTTGGTTTGGGGATGCTTTTGCTGATCAGGAGGGTAGAGGTTGCTGGTGGACTCGTATGGTCCCTCACCCCAATCTTATTGAATTGATATTTTGCTAATTCTATACCGCTTCTTATAGCTCCTACTTCGGTACTTCAGTGCGACAGGAACCAAAGGCCCGATCACGGATTCGGGATCGGGTGTTACGGCGGCGTGTCCTACCGAGACCAGTCTACGTTCTACGAATGCCACACGAACGACGACTACGAGGTTAATCTATACTTGGAACCTAATGGCGCCAATTGTTCTACGATCACGATCCGTGCTGATAACTGCCGGCCATTGTGCGCGGGCGAAACCTTAACACCATCTTCATCTTCGTCGTCGTCAACCAGCTTAACAATTACCCCTTTCGAAGCCGTGACAACCACCACGGTGACGAAATCGTCACCAACTACGATTACCAGGCCGCCTTCTTCAGGCCCGACAGCTAGACCTCCATCAACACACGGCAATTGTGACGTAGTCGTTGCCCAAGCCCCTACTGAGATCGTTTTGGTCGACAAGAATAATCCAAGCACGAGCTACGGCCCGAACCCTGACATGCTAGTACGACTCTCACCGAACTCATCCGCCGTTTTCGTCTTCCCCATCTCCGCCTCGGACGGTGGAAAGGAATGTGCAGTTCTATTCAACTTGCCTCCCGCCCAAGAAGAATTTCAGGATTACAAGTTGAAGGGTAATGGGCTTATTAGCTTCGCACTTCTAAACGGAACCTTAGCTGATCCGGGACACACGACATATGGTAATTTACCAGGGATCGCAGCGTCTTTGGAGTCAGTTGAATTGAGGCCGGACATGAGTGTTCAGCCGGTTACTTTTGAATGTCCTGGCGTGGATACGAATTTCACGGTAGCAATGCGTGATGCGCCTGGCTCTGATGCGTGTTTGGAGTATCGGCAGAATGAGACGGATGTGCTGGTTGGGATGTATCTTCTGAAGTGTTAAGATACGGGTATCTGGGTGAGACATGGCGAGTGCAAAAGGGGAGAAAAACGCGAGAGAAGTTAAAGAACAACACTCAGACCCCGTGGAACGACTGGACTCATGGTTGGAGATTGCTATACCAGGTATTCTTGTTGCTTTTTTTGGGATGATGTGGCTTGACATTGTGTTATGCTGGAACTTGGAGGGTAGGTGAGAGTTAGTTACTAAATTGCGAAGCATTGAAGAATCGCACATCCTACTAGGGAAGTGTAGCAGACAGATATCACCGGCAATTTGATACTTTGTTTAACTTCCATGCTATATTGGTAGTTTATTCTACACGAAACATAGGTACCCAGAGACATGTCGCTGAAATGTCTAACTCAATAGTTGAATTCCTCACCAACCAGCTTCTCACTCAACTTCCACAACTTTTCAGCATTCTTAGGGTCGTGCGCGTATTCATAGGTCTCGTCAATACGGCTATTTTCTAGATAAGCCGGCGCTTCGGCAGTAATCTCGGGATCTAGGGCAGCAATGAGAGGCGTTGCAGCAATCTGTTCGAAAGACTTGAACCTCGGTTCCTCGAAGACAAAATCCCTTCCCGTGTTACGTTTCGCAATCGGGAGTATGTCACTGTAGTCTTCTACGGAAAGATGCGATCCAAGTTTGGTATCGAGATTCGATCCCGGATGAGCAGCGAAAGAGACCACGCCTCGCTCTCGAAGATGTTTGGTTAGGCCGTAGGAAAATAGAATATTGGCCGTTTTGGCTTGGCCATATCCCGTCCAACAATCGTAGGTCTTCCCGTCGGAGAAATTGTAGTCGTCGAAGCGGAAGGGTGAGATGGTGTAACCTTTACTGGTGAGGTTCACGATGCGGGTGCTGTGCTCCTTGTTACTAGCAGCGGCAGCTATGAGGGCTGGGGCCAGTAAATTAGCCAATAAAAAGTGGCCGACATGATTGGCGGAAAGCGAAATCTCGATTCCTTGTTTATCGAGTGTGTATTCTTTGATAGCCATGTTTCCGGCACTGTTAATGAGTATGTCGATCTTAGATGATGTCGCTGCCAGTATCTCCTTGGCAGCTCGCCGTACTGAATCATGGTCAGAGAGATCTATCTGCACGAATGTCGCTTTAATTGAAGGATCTATTTCTTTGATGGCGGATAGGACTGGCTCGACTTTTGACGCTGTTCGCGATGCGATGAGGATATGCTCTGGTGAGGCATGACTTATTGCCTTGGCTATTTGACTTCCAATCTGTACTACGGATTAGGACTCTGAATGTGGTAAAGGGAAAAGCGGGAGCGGGAAAGGACTCACACTTGGTTGGCCGGCCCCCGTAATGACGAATGTTCGGCCCTTGATTTGGGGGACGAAGGCCTGAGCGACCTGGTCAACTGTTGCTGTCTCATCGAAAATTGGCATGATGTTGAACTCCGAATCTGAGACTTCTACTACACCTACCTAGGTACTTTAAAAGAGCAATTCAAATTGTGCCATGATAACAACATCCCCAACGGCCCTTAAAAAGAAAAAATTTCTCGGAGTTAGAGGTATGGAGTTAGGATAATTGGTCCGTCGCGAATTGAGTCATTGATTCAGCATCTTAATAGACACTACCAGTACCTAGGTAGACATCACAAAGATGACCGTCTGCTTAGGTACGTCGCCTCAATATCATAATAGAATTGAGGCGCTTCCCTGAACTCCAATCTTTCTAGGATTATCTTGTTAATGTCAATTTTTGGCGTAGCTTCGATTTTCAAGTTATTTTGCAAGTTATTCAATTCACCTAACTGGGTAGTACCTTAACTCCGACCCGGAGTTGTTTACTCCAGGCGGGGTGGTTGGTATAGTGGAACTATAGCATAGTCCGCAAACCGAATCTTAAGAGTGCAGCCGTAGAAGAGAAAGTGTGGAACAGCGGAGTTCTGAAAGGAAGTTAACAAGTGTAACTATTTTGTCCCATATTTTGGGTCAGTTGGATTGCTTGAAGTCAACTCCTAAGAAGTGCGACTTTAACGTCCAAATCACGAAAGGTCCATACGGACCGAAATACTCAACAAACATTTTCATCAGAGTTGAGCAAACGTCGAGTTTAGATAGACTTCAGTTTGTTTTAAGAAACGTTGTGTTGGAAACCTAGGTTAGTTATTAACAAGTTAAAGAATCCCACGAACGATGGAACTAGTAGCTATGCGCACCCCTACCTCCTCACATGCCTACCTGCGTAGGTAGTTACCAACCACATTATAGATAGATATACCTCCAAGAATGCGGTTCTGACGAATTGAGAGACAATCCGTGGTATTTCCGGTTGTCGGGATATCACCCTCACGATAGGCGATAATTGATCGGCAATGTCTCGTCTGATCGCTGGTTCCAACCACGCGCTCATCTGACTAAAATTGTAGCAATCGAATCCTCCACATCTGCCTCAATTATTCATATCTTTGTGGAACTCTGGGCTGTTATAAAAAGAGAAAGTTGCAGTGTCCTTCACCGTCGGTAGGTAATCTTATTGATATCGTCATCGTAACGTTGCAGCGCCTCCGTTCGGTATCGACCTTTCTTCTTTATCACTAGCGAGGATATACCCGGTCTGGGGAAGCTGTTGGGGTTATCTAGGACGAGATAGTGCAGTTCCAGTGTTCAGATGGACGGCTCTACTCTGTAATGAGGGATCGTTGCATGGAATGTGAGCCTATTCCCTGTCTCATCTGACCTGAGTTCCCCAGATATGTCTAGCCGGAAATGAGTTGTTAAGTTTAAGTTGCTTGCTTGGAATCTGAATGTGCTACTGGGAAGCTTGTCAACGGACACACAAGGTTGCAATGACGCGCATGAGCCCTGTCAACCCCCTTTTAATCGCCTGCATGGCTTGTTATAAAACCAGCTCTCTCATTTGCCAGCTCCCCCCACCTATCCCCAAACAGGAAGCTGTGCATGCCAGGCACTATCACACTACGGGACCTGCTGCAAGTCAATTGTCTCTCAACATGATAGTGAACTGTGCCCTTATCAGCTCTTGTGATGTAACTAGAAGTGGCACAAATTAGACAAAACTCCATTGTGATACCGACACATTAAGACACTCTTGAACCCGAGCCGCAATATGTCTGAGGCGGATGGAGCGGTGCGGCCGTTAGCATGCTCGGAGTTGGCTGGAAGTCGCCCATCCGAACTTGGAAGCTCAAGTTCAAGCTCAATTTCCGACTGGGGTACCGCAAGCGTAGGATGAACTCCCCTCTTGCTGCCGAAACTAAGTTCCTCCGAGAAACGGTCCGCATCGACGCCCCTGCTCATCTTGTTGCCCACTAACCCTATTACTGTGCGGTTAAAACTTGGGCGCGTGGGTTCTGGTACCTGGGATCACCTGCTTGAACGGTGTCGTCGTTGGGTATAGGGCGAACTCCCTGGCATGATTTAGATCCGACCCACAAATCCCGTCGAGGTGCCGGCGCGCGCGATGGTTCCGGGTTATTTTTGGGTTACTTCGACGTAACTGGATGTCTAAGCAGGGAGCTCAGGCTACATCGACGGTATGTCATGGGTTTGGTTGCACGAGTTGGGCTGTTCATCTCATGGCAAGTCAGGGGTTACCTCCTATAGCCCTGTAACGTTGGGACGGCCATCTCAAGCCGCGCGTTGGGAGGCGGCGAAGAACCTGAACTACATACCTACCTCCTCCATACCTCTTAGGTATATATATGGGTTCAAGCATCCCTTCATCAGTTACTGTTTATCCATTCCAAACCCAGTCCTTCCCTTAACCCAGTAGCTAGAGCCTCGAGTCGATCCTTTCTATAGTCAGTCCTTTCACTCAGTTACTAGAGCCTCAGGTAGAGCACTAGATCCACAATGGTTTCTTCCACTTTGGCTCTGGCGTCCATCGCCAGCATTATTCCTTCCGTCCTCGCTGGTTTCGATGCTAGCTCATCAAGCAATGTTGCTGTATATTGGGGTAAGGCAACACGCGAGAACACACTGTGGTATAACTCATACTAACATAAGATGATAGGACAAAACTCGCTCAACCAACAGACCTCTCAGACCCGTTTGGTTGATTACTGCTCCAGTAAGATCACGTCACTCTCCGGTATGGTGTATATTTGCTAACATATTTGTTATAGACACCGAGATTGAAGTGAGACAACCAAACTCCTAACTTGAAGTCCATAGAAACTTACCAGTATTCTGTAGATCATCCCACTAGCCTTTTTGAACGGCATCAAGACACCCACCACCAACTTCGCGAATGCTGGAGACAACTGCACGACATATGACGGTACTCAGCTACTAAAATGTCCTCAGCTAGAGGAGGACATCAAGGCTTGCCAATCGCAGGGAAAGACAATCCTCCTCTCCATCGGAGGTGCCACTTACACCGAAGGCGGTTTCTCAAGCTCCGACGAGGCCGAGAGCGCGGCTACTGACGTCTGGAACTTGTTCGGGTCTGACACGACTCAGGAAAACCGACCCTTCCTTACTGCTGTCGTTGACGGTTTTGACTTCGACTTCGAGTCGACCACCCAGAACTTCGCGCCCTTCGCCTCCAAGCTCCGCTCGCTTATGGATGGTGACTCTAGCAAGACGTACTACCTCTCTGCTGCTCCCCAGTGTGTGTACCCTGACGCGGCGATGAACGACATGTTGAACGGTGTCATCGCATTCGATTTCATCATGATCCAATTCTACAACAACTACTGCGGTGTTAGCTCGTACGTAGCTGGCTCCGACACGCAGACCAACTTCAACTTCCAGACCTGGGACGACTGGGCCAAGAACACCAGCAAGAACAAGGACGTCAAGGTTCTTTTGGGTGTCCCGGCTAACACTGGCGCTGGTGGCGGTTACGTCGATGCTGCTACCCTTGCCCCGATCATCCAATACTCCAAGCAGTTCTCTAGCTTTGGTGGTGTTATGATGTGGGATATGTCTCAGCTCTACGCCAACAACGGATTCCTCGACTCCGTCTACGCCGCCTTAACTGGATCCGGTGCCACCAAGGCCAAGGTCCAGCAGGCCACCACCTTGGTCACCAAGACCAAGCCCGCAGCCACCGCTGCCCCCTAAATGGCTAAAACCTTTTCGCAGTCTTGTATATAAGTACAGTATCTGCTGAAGATTACCACGGCCGCTACTGGTGACAAGGTAGTGGTAGGAGAGGTGATGAATAGGCCATCGAGTGTTGGAATAAACCCCAGCCTCCTACTTTCGCTCCGGCCAAGATGGGAGTTTGTCAAATTTTGTGCCATATCCGGCATTTCTTGTATATAGTTGCCGATTATGTGTATAACCCGATATCTGTATATATCCGAGAGACTCGGCTTATCAATTTATGTCCATTTGACTATGATTTTTGGTCTGTTCGTGAAGACGTAGATGTAAAATGGGAGAGAGAGTGGGGAAGAAATCGAGGATTAGACTGGATTCGGTAAGGTTATTTCTCGCGTGGTTACCGCACCGCCCCCACCCTTTTAAGCTTGGGCCATACTATTATGCAGCCCTGTACCTAAGCGCCGAGATACTCATTTAGCTTAGTAGGGCAGCCTGCCACGGCGATAAGTACATTTTGTACTGCTTCTTAATAGTTACGTGGGGCAATTCCAAATCTATTCAGGCGACAATTTGCGTGAATTAGTCAAATCTTGAGTCTGAAATAATGAGACGAATTAACAGGTAACGTCCGTAAATACTATCTGACTCCGACTTGATTTTACGGGATATGTGTATGTGTCTTAAACCTTTACGTGAGATTCTGCTAGGACTTATGGAGTTGTGCCTGGTCATCTACGGAGTAAGACTAGATCGAGAAACAGGGGTATTCTAAAGGGCCCACGTAGTCGAAGGAAGCGGTTTCACAACAGTCTCTCGAGCGCTTAAGTTGAAATAAAGTCTTTAAGAAGTACTCAACTTGGGCGTTTATTCAAGACTTGTAATTATTATTCGGAAATATAGCTTCCAAAACCCTCTGAAGGATTTAGATCAAATCTTGGTATCTAGGACCTTCGGCAGAATTTTCCACGTTGTTGATGAATATTGGGGCCAATGTCTCAGATTGCAGGGGGCAACCCCTCAACGATGACACTGTTGGTTCCATTCTGTACCTATTTTGATCAGTGTAGCGTGCTTGCAATGCGACACTGACCCATGCTAGCTGCACCGCAATTCTGCATTACAGTATAGTCGCCTCTGGGCTTCCCGCCCCCAACTATCTGACAACCAATGGATCAGCTTCGACTTACCGCTTACATTTCAGCTATACTAGGCAACTTACACCATTAGTATCATGAACATCCCATCATTATCCTCGCGAGGCGAATTCGTGGTTGTATTTAGGCACCCTATCGCCAGGTAGTCGCAATATTTCTTTGAAAAGAACTTACGGCTCTTCCACATCATAATGTTTATAACCCTACCCATCCATGGCTCCGTCAACGTTTCAAGGTGACCATGTCTCATATACAAGAGACGATTCGTACTTCCCTGTAAATTCTTACCAGCCTCGAAGTCAAACAACACAATCATATGGACTAGATCCGTCTTATGCCACTCATATGGACAACGCCTCTGGGGTAACACATAGCGAGACCATTTATTCGAAAGGTATTAGTGGGGATGGAGTACATTTTCACACCGAGGAATACAACAATGAAGTTCCCGAAAAGAGAATGAGCATTGCATGGCAGGATCCCATAATCGCAATAGCTCTATTTATCGGAAGCATTTTAGTTGTGGTTGGCCATCATATATATTACGCTAGCCTCGATAATACTCCGGTGTACTCAGACAGTCAGCAGATATGGGCCATTCGGATAGGTACAGGCCTGGCGCTCGTCATTAGGTGCGGGTTGGTCGCCACAATAGGGCTTGCTGCTGTTCAACAAACGTGGGCAACGTTAAGACAGAGGGCGATCTCTATCCGAGGCATCGACAGCATGTTCGATATCCTTGATAACCCGTGGTCTTTCTTGAACGCGGACTTGTTACTTAATGCAAAGACACTCACCATCATTTCCGCCATCTCATGGTAAGTTGCGCCTTGTTCAACCCGAATTAATTAACCCCCTACCTAATTGCTTTTTCTCCTGCAGGATTCTCCCAATTATCACAATCGTGACGCCAGCCACATTGACTGTAGGTCCGCAAATGACTCAAGATGTTATCACAACAAAAGTTCCCGGCTACAACTTCTCGGATGTCGATGGCTGGCCTGTTTATGAAGGGGCCGGTCGGTATTCGGGGGTTGGTCCCGAAATCGCACGCCTTTTCACGACCACCTACACATCAAATAGCTTCGTACCTCAGACACCGCCCTACCCTAATGCATCCTATGACTTAGATTTCTGGGGGCCGTCGTACAAGTGCTTGAACCTTAGCGAAGTTGTTAAGACAAAAAATACCCCCACGTGGGACACCGATACGTACAATTATACTTCATTGGCAGCCGCCTTCCAAGGAGAAATCGGCCCTACAAGACCTGCGAACGCCACGAGTTTGGGGGATCAATACATCTTCAAAGCTTCTGCTCCCGGGGCTCTGTACAACATGATCCTCATCGGCACTAGCGGCGTCAATCCACTCTGGGATAATTCCGACAAGGATGTTCAAATGGTCTGCCAACTATACAACACTTCGTATAGCGTAACTATACAATTTGACAATGGGATACAGTCCATCCATGAGAAATCAGTAGACTATTTAAAGTCGCAGGATTGGGACGAGTCGCGTGGTACCCAATCTGCTTTCTTAGCTAACGAAACATGTGCGCCCGACCCACGGGCAGGCAACGCCACGATATGTCCCACTTACTATCTCACGCATTATATCTTCAAGAGCTTCCTAGAGGGGAAAGTCTTTGAAAATGCGGTAGGAGAAATACTCCAGCGGAGTATTGATGGTGAGACCCTAACGCCCGCTGGGTCTACTGCCCTGTTCCAAAGTGGTCTCGCGGATTGTCCCGAAATCTGGAACGCTTCGTCATTCCTCGAGGTCGCCCAGCCGACACATTCGTTTCAGACATCTGGTAGATGTCGTGGAACACTGGCCACAACAATTGAGAGTTTGTCCAGGAATTTCACATATAGTCTGATGACTTACAGAAATTGGCAGAACGTGGCTACTAAGATGGTTCCGGTAACGGTATCAAGCCCAAGGAATTTCTTCGCGTATGAAAGGGCGACTCTCCTGGCTGCGTACCTCTCTGGTATACTAGTCACGCTAGTCTGTCTCTGCGTGGGAGGAGTCGCACTGTGGCATAACGGCTACACGAGTTCTACATCATTCTCCGCGGTGCTCCTAACAACAAGAAATCTTCACCTAGATCAGCTGGCTCAAGGCAATACATTTGGAGCGAAGCCTGTCGCAAACTCAATAAAAGATACCAAGCTCCAATTCGGTATTTTGAGGACTGGAGAGTCAGAGGTACAAGCTGGCTTTGGTTTTGAGGGGACTGTGGAACCACTCAGGAATGAGGCACAACTAAGGCTTCGGAAAAAAGGAAGCAATGATATCCAACGAATATAAGAAATAAACCCATAGAAATATGAACATAGATGTATTACATTAGAATATACCCACACATTCAGTTCACCTGGTAATATCATTTTTCCGTCCGTACGAAATTGATGTTAAAATCATGTATAACTTTCGTAGGTGATTATTCGATACTAGGTACTGTAAAGCCTAACTCCGATTTTCGTGGTTCTATTTTCAGCCACACCCACAAAAAGGGTCCAAATTGACCCGGCTTTGTTTGGATAACAAATACAACATAGTTTCCTAACTGCATTTCTAGTGGCATGGCATCGGGTGCCCGCACCGAACGGATATAGTAATTGCGTCATATGGGTCCGGAATGTAGCAAAGTCGGAGTTCACGGAGTGGTCGTTACTAATGTACGATGCGGGACCAAGGGATACTTCCCCTATTTAAGATCTCGAGTGTTAGAACTATACTTGATTTAATTCAAACTTCGAATCTATAACACGTTAGACTGAATAAATTCAACATCTCAATTCACATAACAATGGCATCTCTTCACAACGTTCTTCTACTCGGTGGTAGCGGAAAGATCGCACAATTGCTTACCCCCTTGCTTCTCCAGCGTTCGTGGAACGTTACTAGCATCATCCGCGATCCAGCACAGGTCGCAAATCTACAGAAATTGGGAGAAGGCCAAAGTGGGAAATTGAATGTCCTTGTGCGAAGTCTAGAGGATGTTACTAGTGATGCTCAAGCCAAGAGCATCATCGATGAGGTGAAGCCGGATTATGTTGTCTGGAGCGCTGGTGCTGGTGGAAAAGGGGCGCCGGAGAGGGTACATTAACCACCTGCGGGATTTCATATACGCAATGCTGACAACCCCCGCAGACGTTCAAGATTGACCGTGACGCGGCATCTCATTTCATCCGCGCCTCCGTGGCAACCCCCACAGTCACTAAATTCGTCCTAGTATCCTTCCTATGTTCTCGCCTCAAGAAGCCGTCATGGTGGACCGAAGAGGTCTGGCAATATAGTCAGGATACCGTGAAGAAGAACCTTCTGAAGTATTACGAGGCCAAGATAGCGGCCGACCAGGTATTATACGAAGAGTCGAAGAAGAGGCCCGACTTCGCGGGCATTGATCTCCGCCCAGGCACATTGACGCTAGAGCCGGCGGGTAACGTTAGTCTCGGAAAACTGCCTGTGTCTAGGGGAAACTCGAGTCGTGCAGGTGTTGCGAATCTGATTGCTTTGCTATTGGATACTCCCGGTGTCAAGAGCAGCTGGCTTGATACAATTGATGGTGATGAGGATCCGGAGGCGGCAGTCAAGAGAGTCATCGAGGAGGGTGTAGATGCTGCCGAAGGAGAGCCGTTCTACTAAATCATGTCGATATTGGTCTGAAAAGGGGGAAGGCATGGCGGGAAAATGACTGGCAAATCAATACTATCAAAAATAATGTGAGGATGGAAGGTAAAGCCTTTATGTTAAAGTAATGGGCGATAAATTGAACGAATCTAATAAAATATTCATTGTCTTTTACAGGCGGGTGTGGGAGCCTGGCGGACTATAATGCTCTCTATAATAATTGAACATAGCCCTGGAGGGCACTTTGAATGCGTCGCTGTCTGCCTATAATGCTGAATTTAGGGATAACGGCGCCCTAAAGCCCACCGCGTAACCCCTTCATTTTAGGGGTTATAGCGCTCTAACAATCGAATAAAAACAGTATTCCTACGAAAGTAAAATTAAAATAAAAGTTAAGAAACGTCAATTACTACGTAAGGTAATATATAAGAGTTCATACCTTCTAGTCTATCAGAAGAAACCCGAAACCCACTTTATAATTGCAATCCTAAATTTTCATCGGTTTGAAGTTACGACTGCGGCGTTTGCTCCCGCACTCCCGTTCCCGCTTCCAGGCAGTGGCGAGGAATGCACCAAGCAATATGATATTTATCGTCGTGAAAGCCGCGGCGAGATGGATCTCAGCGATTTGAGTAGCCATGTTCATTGTGAAACCTAGAGTCTGCCCTACCTGTATTGTACAGTCTTGCCTTGTCTTTGTCTGGGTCACTGGTTTCTTCTTGGCTTTCAGAAGTAATGGCCGTTCCACTAATCGTAGCTTAGAGTCCAAAACTTACGAAGATCTCGAAGAAGGGGATAATGATGCTCGAGAGTTTATATACAGGCAGGAAACAAGCGAAGGCGTTGTGGGGATTGTGATTGTTCGGAGAACAAGATAAAAGGCAAAGGAACAATGCATTGTTCATATAATTTGGTGCTGGCTTGGAACAAAGCCTTCTTCTGTGACTTCTAGTCGCGTTTGTTATGTAAGGAAGAAAGAGAGAAGAAAGGAGTTGGTGGATTGTATGTGGATTCATATGTATTTGTTTTGATTTGCAAAGGTTTTGCGTGGATTATTGTTCTCACCTGCGAGACGAGGGCAGCCTGTTTCCTGGTAGCGAATTGAATGTACGCCTTTAAAAATATGGATTACGAGACATGAACAAAGGAAACTAGGATTTGCAAAATAGAAAAAGTTTCACAGGGAAGATTGAATCAAGGGTTTAAAAAGCGTTTTATTAAATAAAGCAAGATGTTTCCATCTAACGAATCTTAGGCTCGCGATGATACCATAATAACGTAGCGTTCGTTGATCATGAGCAAATAAATATGTACGATGAACTAAAGGTCAGGGTAAGAAAAGTCTGATGACTTATGCCCTGAAGAATCGCGACCCTTTGCTAAGTTTTCTCTTCTCAATTCCGTCAGTGCCGCCGCAGTACATACTTCCTTCGGTTATCTGGATGACGTCCCAATCGTTGAGCTCGACTACGTTGTGCTTCGAACTTCCATGGCCGGTCGAGCAATCGCATGTTAGTTTTGTGCCGTCCATATGGCAAGAGTGGCACGACCCAGCGAAGCCGCCATTAGTAACATGGTTCAAAGTACCCAAGTAATTAGCGAAGCAATCATTGAGTTCAAGGTCAAAATCGGCAGACTTTCCAACTCCAGGGTCGGTACAGGTAGCATGGAGAACGTGTCCGTCCGTCAAACCGATGTTGGTGCAATCCGAGTTACCAAGTGTCTTCTTGTAGATATCGCTGATTTCGCTGGCAGTGACGATAGTAAGTAGTGGCACAAAGGCCAAGACGGATGCGAAATTTGTCTTCATAGTGGTTTTGTATTGTTGCTTTTGGTAGTTGTTCGTGTGGTTATGGTGGTTTCTAAAGATTTCGATTTCGCAAAAAAGGGGGATGTATATCGCTTTATGGTAATGGAATTGTTGACCCTAGGCATAATCCATTCACCAAACTTCTTTGAGCTAGACGATTGAATCCCATATATTCGCTCCAAACTCGTGAAAAGAGGCGATGGGAAGAAAGAAGTGAGTCAGTATCGTAGCGTCTGGTGACCGAAATTTTGGGATAGATGAACAACAAACAGCTATTGTATTCGCGTCGCCAATGCCATCTTCCACAATAAGCCTTGTTTGTACAGACAATCGTCCATAGTCATCCATACCAGAATTTAGCCATCACACAAAGCCCATGGAATTCCTTTCTTCGGTTGACGATGTGAAGTAGATTTGATGTTATCACTTCAACAAAGGTGGCATCGAAAGAGAATCCAGATACGATTCAACAGGGACCATGTTCGAATCGACCTCGGTGAATGTACTAGAATTGCGTTTCTAGCATGATCAGATGTAACTGCCGATCCCGATATTCGGTGATTTGGGGACTGGAGTTTCATGGGAATCCTCGGCCGTCATTCGTCTTTTCTTCACCCATCATATCCGACGCTATACTTAGAGGCGAATTCCTAGTCTGGGTAGGTTGTTTGAATAGGAAATACGAAGTGACTAGGAATACAGGCATCGCGATCATGAATCGGGTATATCTTCCAGCAGCTTTCTTATATTCGGGACTCGATGGATCGATTCGTTTCGGTCGTGATATTGCAGTTTGGGATGGACGATGAATACGCGGCGCAAACGGTAGGGGTTTAGGAACCCGGGGTTTTGATTTGGTCGCCATAATGCGATAGATTTTGATATTTCCCTGGATTTTAATACCTTAGTGAAGGTGTGATTGTAATCGAGGTGGTTTCATGTTATTCGTGACGAGGTTGTAGAGGTTTGCGATGAAGAGAATAAATTAAAAAAGAGAAAAGGATAAAAAATATTTAGGTATCTCCTAGCGCCGACAGGGGTTCCCCCACATGTTCCATCCAGGTACTCCGATCCGCGCTACCGTTGTAGATATTTAGCAGATGCCTACCTACCTAGGTAAGTCTTACATCACTAGAGCCAGCCCCAAATCTTCCCTGATACAACATCGTTTCTATCTTTAAACGATTTCAACTCTTCCTATCCTCCTGCTCTACAATTTCCTTCCCTATTCTATAAAACTAAAATTATTTCAATCTTTTAACCTTACTCCCAACTATTCGATTGGAACTAACGTCATAAGTGATTCTTCTCCGTTATAGCTTGCGGTTCGCGATAAGGAAATCCTCTCCCACGTCGCCCTGATCATCCTATCCCACCACTCCGGAGTGATCTTCTTGTCGTATTCCGCCCACAGTTGAGGAGAAATTGTACTTTTTGAACACAATAGAGTTTGATTTCTTCGGAGAGCGGACGTTCGTCGAGAACCTCATAGTTACCACCGTATTTTGGGTTGAAGAGGTCGAGACCTTTCTTTTCGGTCTTCTTCCACGCAGCTATCTCACTTTGAGGTAGTGCTAGGTCCAGTTCAATACATCTTGATAATTCATTGAAATTGGCTCCCTTGGGGTGTCGAGTGGCCGCTTCCATTAATTGTAAGTCTAGCACGCCCCGAATCCTAATCTGAAAGTAGTTAAACAGTGCGGCCGAAAAGTTCCTCACGTCGAAAATTATTTTCGGGATCATTTCCGATTCTAGGATGTCTTCGAATGTGTAACCCAAAGAGCTTGGAGTGGAGAAAGCCCTGGCGCCGAGGAGTAGGACGTCGATGAGAAAGGTCTCACGAGTCGGTAGTATATGAAGTTGCAGGATCGATATGCGGCTGTTTTTACCAGATTTCACCCCCTCAAAATCGAGATAAAGTGAGGGAGGATCCAGATTCCTCAGCAATCCATCTAATTTGTCTAACACTTCGCGTAAAGCGTCTATAGTGTCGATCGTATCGCGAGCATCGCCCGTGAGTCTCGATATCTCTCCCCCCATTTTTATTGCCTACCTAGGTAGGTACCGTCAAGACTTCTGCGACAACCTGCTACAGAGGGACCTAGGCTGCTAGATATAGTGATGTATGCTACGCCACTAGCGTTAAATCCCCTATAGCGCCCAACCTTTTCTGCTATATTAGGTGGTAAGTTCATTATTCATCAGCTCTAAAGTCAGCACTCGCTCTATTTGAGGTTAAAATGTTGGATGCTTTGGAGATTTTAGTAAGTTCAATATTCCTCATCTGATCAGCTAACGCATATCATAGCGAATTATCAGATATCCCACATACCAAATGGAAAGTTATTTTTGGTTAAAAAGTCCGATTGTTCTAGGCTACACTAAGAAATACCGTATTCTCAAATCCTCTCACCCTCGAAATAATGGTATCTACTCCCGTTTTAGTCCTCCCGATCTCCTACTCAAATGACGCTTAGTTGCTCTGAGTGCCCCGACCACCGTTGGGCAGTCCTGGGAAAGGTCCCGCTTCAGGGAAACCATCCGCGGGAGGCGCCTTTCGCTTGCTGTTAGTACCACGGCCACCATTTGGCAAACCGGGGAACGGACCAGCCTCGGGGAAACCATCAGCAGGGGGTGCCTTCCTCTTACTGTTAGTTCCGCGACCGCCATTTGGGAGTCCTGGGAATGGACCCGCTTCAGGGAAGCCGTCGGCAGGTGGGTCGGAGGAGGTGGTGCTGCTGGAGCTGCCAGTGCTGGCTCCAGAGCTAGCGGCATTGTTGTTGCCGCCATTTGTCAAACCGGGGAATGGGCCACCATCGGGAAAGAAGCCATTGCCGGAGGACGTGTCAGCCGTAGTGTCGGCTGTGTCGGCGCTGTTGTCATTTGTCAAACCAGGAAAAGGCCCGCCATCGGGGAAGAAACCGTTGCCGGAAGAACCAGTGTCGTCACTAGTATCAGTAGTGTCGGCATTGGTGTTGGTGTTGGCGTTGGTATTGGTATTGCTGTTGCCACCGTTGGTTAAGCCGGGGAAAGGGCCACCGTCGGGGAAGAAGTTGTCCTCAGAACGGCGCATAACATCATCTGACTGGCCTGCTTTCACAGGAACTGTCATGGAGGTTAGCTGGCGTATCTAATAATATCAGAGTATGACGTACCTGCGATAGCGCTGCCAGCAAGAAGGCTAGCGTATAAGAGGGAGATGGTGAACTTCATCTTGAAGATGTTGTCAGGGAGTATTAGAACGTGAGAGTCGAGAGATGGGTGATTCAACTAAGGAAATGGAGAATACGGTATCAAAATGTGGCCAGCACAAGAGGGAAAATAGAACGGTAGGTGATGAGCAGAAGATTGAGATGCTACTGAAGAACCAAACCTGAATATCAAGAAACGCACAACTAGATATAGGCACTCAATGACGACATCATCTAACGAGATTCCATTGATGAGGCTATAGCGTGAACCCCTTGGACTTCTTTAGAGACTGACCGCAAGGATTTTCAAAACACACCTTACAACCGTACCATATGACTGTAAACTCCCACATCTCAGCTATTCATCAATGATCGCCATGTAGACAGGTGAGAATTCTAGAAAACAAATAGCGTTATTAGCGAAGGTGGAGAATGCTTACCTACCCTTTTGGGCAATCATTTTGCAAAAGTGAAACTTATCGTGTCTATACCCCGTACTGTTTAAACGTCTCGGAAGCTAAGCGCGCTGCCAAGAGACTTAAGGAGGTACATGAGGTAGTATTTGGGCGATACGGATACTTGGCAATGATGATATATGGCCAAAGCTTCACTAAAGCTCCAGTTCTGAAGCCTTCTAGAAGTGCTCCCTTGACAAAGATAGTCTATAGCTAGGTGCACTACGTTCAAACCAACAATTTTGAATATTTTTCCGAATGTTAAGGTCAATTTCATTGACCACTCAAGTAGAGGACTTATTTGGGTCTGAAATTGTAAGTTATTTAATAAGTACCCAGGTACCTAAGCATAGCAGCCCTAGGGACCTAGTAAGACACCCAGTAGACCGCTATAGAAATTGTATAGCTTCCGATACGGTAGCCTAACAGCTCCAATCTGCTGGCTATCTACCTAGGTAGGTACCTAACTATCGCCATTAGGCAGTCCCGTCGTACATGTCCCACTAGCCAAGCAACGATTCGCAACCGAACCATCCTCCGCGTAGGTTAACCACGCCCTGGTAGCTCATATCAGTATAGCCTGGTTTGCGAACAATGATCTTCGAAACTTACGAAACGGGAAGAGCAGGCGGAGGCGTGAATGGTCCTTGGAACCAGCAACAGTACCAGCCAAGACCAGGAAGAGTCTCATTAGTGTATGTAGCGTCAATGTCTGAGCAGAGATCCGCGGTGAGGAATTTCCGCTGCAGACAGAGATCAGTCTCAGGGGGGTCTGATTGTGGCGTGGGAGTCGAAAGTGCTAGCGCAACAATGGCAGCAAGGGATACGGTGATGGAAACACGCATCTTGAAAGCTTTCTCTGATCACGGGGATATATGTAAAATATATTTAGAGTGTTGATTTGAGTTACCTCTGGACTACAAAGACATACTCGTCGTCGTCGGTCCCTTTTATACACAAAATTGTTTATCGAGTATGTTATCAACTTCCTATTGAGCCTATATCCGAGACCAGCCAGGCAAGTAGCAATAATTGTGGATATATGTCTATACGGATTTTTCCATCTCGTATTGGCGTCTGGATGCAACTCAATCTGAGAGAGGCTTATTTGATTGATACTCTGTATGCCTTTATATTGAAGCACTATGGCGTTATTACCTAAGAAGGTAGGTGCCTGAGAATAAAAGAACGATACGCATCGTATCTCGATAATACTCTTTCTAACTTAACACACTCTTAACTCATTAATGAATAGTTCGTGAAGTAGTCATGCAGTTGCCATTCCAAGCGCCAAGTACCTAGTCACTGTTACTCTCACTGCTACAAACCTTTTCACATAGGGTCTCTGCCAACTTGGACAAGGTGAGGGTTTCTGCCAGAAGTTGTTTGAAGGGCATGTTGACGCCGAACTCTCGGAAGATCCAGTTGCGGAACTCGGCACCGATCATACTATCCAGGCCGTAATCTGCGATGGATTTCTGCGTAGTCTCGATCTGATCCTCGTTGATCATCGTCAGACGTGCTAATCTTTGCACCGCACATTTCGTCACGCCTTCTATGGCCGCCTCCTTACTTGGGGCTTGCCGAATATTGGTCATGATATTCTCCGATTTGGTGAACGAAGGTTTGATAGACTCTGTATCTGTCGCCTGCTCTTCCATCGCCATATCTAGCCAGCTGAAACAAGGATTTTCCTTGGTTGCTAGGTAGGAGCCAGATTTCTTTAAGGAGGAACCGAAACGTCGAGGTTGGATACCCACGGCAATATGGTCGACACCCGGCGGCAGCTCATTTTGAGGTGTCATGGCGATCTCGAAGGCATCAAGCATCTCTCGTTCACTTATACCGTACATACCTTTTTGTTCAATGGACTGCCTTATAGCGGAATTTTCGTGGATATAACCGAACCCGAAGATAGCCGGTAGCTCTATGGAGACTGCAGGAAGGTCTCGCAAGCGGCGGTGACGGGCCAGGGAATCAAGATATCCATTGGCTATAATTTTTGTATCAGCTTATAAACTATTTAACGCCCTGGTTAGTTAAAAAGGACAATAACTCACCAGCGCCGTAACTACTTTGCCCCGTTGAACCAAGAAGAGCGGTAATAGAGCTAGTCATAACGAAGAAGTCAAGCTCCTGGTCCTTGAAAAGCTCATGCAGATTTTGACAGCCCCTAAGCTTTGACTGTGTAACGGGGTACCAAATATCAAATGTCATGTTACTGAACATGCGATCGCGGATGTCGGCGGCGGCGTTCATAACTCCACGAATAGGATATGCAGGATCGATCTGAGAGATCGCATTGGCCAATTCCTCACGAGATGTGACATCACCACGCAATACGGACACAGTGACACCTCGACTTCTGAGTATTTCCACGGCCTGTTTCGCAGCTGGACGATCAGTCCCGCTCCTGGATAGGAATGCCAAGTGCTCAGCACCTCGATCAGCCATCCAAGCTGCTACTTTTTGCCCAATACCCCCTAAGCCCCCTATCAATAGATAGGTAACATCGGGCTTGAATTTTAGATGTCGTTTAGTTGGGACCACCTGTGATTTCTCATTGTTAAATTTTTATTTCACTCTTTCGGTATTCAATGTGCTCTTACGTTGAATGAGACATCCTTATCATACGAGAGGACTTGAATTCCAGGACCCAGATCCTTGAGAGTGGATCGCACAATGTTGCAGTATTCTCTAGGCTCCCTGGCGTGGATACGACCGAACCCGGTGATTTTGCCTTGAGAATAGAGGCTTGCGCATCTGCTCAGGAGTCTGCATTGGATAGGAAAGTTAACAAAACCATAGATACCTTTAGGGACGATGGCAGAATGAAGAGTTACAATCATACCTGGTAACAACTTGCGGCCGCTCACGAATAAGTTCCGTGAGATCAAACTGGGAGTAGCTTATACCTTTCCTACCCATCGACGAGTAGAATACCTCACGATCCCAATCACGGCTACTGCCCAATGCGACTACCCGGCCGAACGGGGCCACAGTATGTCCGAGCTCCGTGACTATTTCACCGCTCGTCGCAGACGAATAAAGGACAATATTAACTCCGTTCCCCGCCGTGGCTTTATTTATCTGCGCTGAAATACAGCTATCATCGCTATGACCATCTATTATCTGGTCGGATGGCATTCCACTAGTGAGTAGTATCTCCTTTGAGGCCGGCGACGAAGTAACTACGATAGGATTTGCTTTGTGAAGACGGCAAACTTGAACCATCGCTAGGCAGATATCGCCTATATCATCGACGATGACGATACTATCGCCTAGTTCGACCCTCGCTAAGTCTTCAAGGACATACAAGGCTGTGGTAAAAGGAGATGGAAGCGACGCAGCTTCAAGGAGAGAACATCCCTCGGGTAACGTCTGCAGAAGACTAGGGGATGTCCGTTGGAACGTTGCCAAGTGGTCGAGAGCAAAGCCGAACACGCTTGTGGATTGTTGAAGATCAATGACTTCCGAACCGATGCGATTGACCGTACCGGCAATTTGATGATTGAGGTAAGTGGCATCATCGGAACCGTCTAGCGCTGTAATGCCCATTGCCGCAACGTGAACCTCTACCTCTTTGGCCCCTAGGGGTTCCGCCCTCCGCTCATGGTCTCGATAGAATTCGATGTCCCCATTATGGAAACGACCACATACCGCAGGGGAGTCCTTTTCGGGTAAGGGCATCGTCTCCCCCGAATCAGGAACAAACTCCCGATTAATATCTAGGGATGACGTGATGCGGCTGACATAAACCACACCCCCTTTCATGTAATATTCAGTCTCCCCATTTCGGCCATGAGCCTTCTGGCGTGTTAATATATCCACGAGCACATTAGCTACGCTGGATTCAAGAGTGGTTTCTGCGTCAAAATCGAGCGTCACGAGGTCTAAAGACCCTATCTCATTGCGGATTACCCTGGCGAAACCTTCCGTCATGGCAAATTCTGGCTTATCTCCCGATAGGAGGCCACCGCAGGACACCCAAGCGATGGCCGATGCGGTATGAGTAAGATGGATCAGGCCCTTGAGTTGCGCCTCGTTTAATTGAGCGAGGAAAGGACCTTCCATATCGGCTAGTAGGATGACTCGTTCATTGGGGAGAAGGTCGAGAGATGTGATAGACTGCGAACGGACATTCCAACCATGGCTGGAAAATTTATCGATTACAACTGGGAGTAAGGATGTAGGCACATCGCGATAAACAATTAGGAGGTTCTTATCCCCTGCGGTTCCGCCTTCGGGTCCTGAGGATGTTTCTGTTGCGGATGTGAGCATTGCGCCATCGTGCGACATTAACTTGACTCCAGAAAAACGGGCGTTTTTTAGAACAGGTTCCCAGGTTCCTGCGGAACTACTATTCATGTCTATATTGAATAGTAGATGGCCACCAGGGGAAACCAATTCGCGAATGCGTTCGAAGAATGGAATATCAGTTAGATCCAAGAGGCCACAAACAACAAGCCCAAAGCTCCCAACTCGACCTTCAGAGCCGGGCGATAAAGATTCCATCTTGGTCAGCCCGAGTGTTTCGTCAGCGTGCTGGGATGTACGTAGACTCGACACAGTTATGGCTGCGCTCGGGCAGACAGTAAGGATTGATGACACTAATGCGCGCTCAAGACACAGTATTTTTGTCGTGGGAACCTTGTGGAGCAGCGCTTCTACTGTCGTGGCTAAAACATCAATGTCTCCTGCCCATTCCATGTAGTCGCTGTCAATCTTCCACACATTTTGAAGATATAGGTCTCGCTGCGGATCTCCAGGCATTTTATTTGCGAGTGCATCCTCGCACTGAACATTCCGACAGCCGGAGAATTGAGCAATGAGCGAGCCATCATGCGCAGTTAATTGCGAATTAGACAAAAATGCGCGATTGCCTCGCTGCGGAGTCCAGCACTCCAATGAGCATGGGTTGGTTAGATGCTTGGCTGACGGGGGGAATAAAGTAACCTCGCGAAAATGCGTTGGGATTACGCTGCAGCGGAAGTCATCGATTCGACCTTTATGAGCGGAAACGAGAAGGGGCTGCAGGCATGCATGCATCACACCTGGATGCAGTACGTAGCGAGACTCTGCTTCCACGAGGCCGCATTCTTGGGTGATATTCAGGTCGCATCGCGCTGTGGAAGACTTCACGTCAACGTACACGTCGCTGATATGCTGGAATACTGGACCCAGATCAACACCGAAAGTTTGAAGTTTTTTCAGCCATTCTTTATGTTCGGTTCGCATAAGTTCACTTCCCATCGGGGGTCCATTTGCAGACTGAAGCATGTCATTTACACCTGGACTCTTAATGTTCAAAGTGATATGCCCCTCAGCAGTGGTTTTCCAGGACCCATGAGTACAACACGAGGCAGTGAATTGATACCATTGGCCACCGATGTTGCTTCTAGACAAGTCAGACTTCTTATCAATCGGCTGTAGCTGAAATAAGACCTCGGTGCCCTTATCATCATCGGGAATGACCGTCGCGCTATGGATGACAACGTCACGCAATGTATAACTTTCAATCCCTACGGGTGCGGATGACTGTGAGTTAAGCTGTGCGATCGCTTCAATAGCAATGGCCAGATATGCCGTAGCCGGCAATGATACCTCCCCGGCTATGGTATGTTGCGATAACCAGAGTACGTCTCGTTGGCGTAGGATATTTCGCCAGACTGGTTCGAGAGGAGATGTTCCGATAATGCGACGACCGAGAAGGTCATGGCGGGGCTCTGCAGTTTCACGACTCTCCTTGTCAAGTCGAGATTCCGGCCAATATCTCGAATACGCCCAATGATAAGGCGGAAGATCGACTAGGAGCGAACCTGTCTTCATTTCGATCGCACCATCTGGTGTTAATTTTTCGATGCTGGTCACTGAACGCAGGTCGATATCGGCTCCTCTCGACCACAGATCACCGGCAAGTCGAAGAATTTGGTCTGCGTCGCAATGTTCACGTTTGAGAGAGGGTAGATAGGTGATCTGTGGTCTATTTATTGATTGGCATATTTGCTTTAATGGACCCGCAAGAGCAGAGTGAGGTCCTATCTCGATGAGAGTATTGGCTCCAGGTTGGCTGTCTAGTAGAAGCTGGACGGCTTGGTGAAAAGAGACCAAGCTAGCGAGGTTCTCGACCCAGTAGGAATCCCAGGAGGAATATGGAATTTCCCCGTCCTTTGTTATTTCTTTCAGCTGTACGGTCGAAAACATGGGGCAGTTGAGATCACGAGTATGACCAGAGATTGGTTCGGCGGCAAGATACTCCTTATATGTGGGGGTGATATCCTTCATGTGGTGAGAATGATAAGCCATTCCACTTGTTTGGAGTATTTGAGCAAAAATGCCTTCAGCATCAAGAGCCTTTTTCAATTGCTCAATTGGCCCTCTATCGCCGCTTAGCGTGGTGTTATTGGGCGAATTATGACATGATACGTCGACTCTGCCTTCGTACGATGCTCTCCGTATGTAATCTTTTGCGATATCAGGACTTAGATTAACGGAAAGCATGGCTCCATCTGTCTCATGGAGGGCTACTGATTTGCCGCGGTAGTAAGCGCTGGCGATCGCACTTTCGGCGGACACGAGCCCTGCGGCATATGCTGCGGCCATTTCACCTATCAAGCGTCAATTTATGTATAAAGTATACGTCAGACGTGAATTTGGACATACCTGAAGAGTGTCCGACAGTGGCTACCGGTCTCAGCCCCCAACGATCTAGCAAATCAACTATGGCAATCTGTAAGGCTGTGCATAAAGGCTGCGCGAATTCAGGTTCGTCAATAGAGTTCGCTTCATCGGGGCACATCATGACCGTTTCGATCTTCCATGATGGCGGTTCTACTAGGGTGCTCAAATGCTCATCGAGATGCCGAATAGTCTGTAGCACTGAAGGAAAAGCCCCTATCAATGAAACACCCATATGTGGCCATTGCGCGCCTTGGCCTAGTCTTTCTGTCAGCAAAAAGCCGCCTGCGAGTGACATTAAGATCACGTACCAGTAAATACGTAAACAGGCACAGCTGGTACCTTTGGTGCTTCAATGATATTGGTGGAAGCAGCCGCAATGTCTGATGTAAAGCTGTCCTTATGAGCGACAGCAAATACGCGATGAGAGAATAGCGTGCGCCGGGTTCCGAAGGTATATGCTAGATCCACAAGATCGGCATCCTGGCAGCGTACCGAATAACTTGTTAAGTTATTCTTCAATGTCATCTCATCGTGCGACGAAAATACGAGAAGGTGTGCACGGTTGCCATCTAAATCGTAATGGTCAACTTTGGCGGTATCTTTCCGAGTTTGACTTATGAGCTTATGAGCTCGGTATCCTGGCGCCATGGAATCTGCACTTTCAAGGATAGCATGTGCATTTGTACCTCCATACCCGAAGGCATTGACGCCAATTCGACGAATCGGTTTTGATACGGGGAATGAAGTGGGTTCTGTGACAACTTGGACATTTAAGTCGTCCCAGGCAACTTTCGATATCAAAGTATTGTCAGAGACGGATGTCTTGCATACGGTATTTTTAAGGGAAAGGGGAGTGGTAGACATACTATCCGGGTTTAATTGAGTCACACCGGCTGTCGGAGGAATGACCTCGTTTTCCAACGCCAGTATTGCTTTAATTAGCGTCCCCATGCTGCTGGCTGCCTCACTATGGCCGACATTTGGCTTGACCTGACGACAAGTTAGTACGTATGCAGTAAGTGATGAAAGGGGGGAAACACGGCAAAGTCGAGGCTTACACTTCCGATTAGGATAGGACCTGACTGCAGCGCATCTACTCCTATGGATTCATGAACGGCGCGCACTTCAATTGGATCGCCAACTGGAGTCCCGGTTCCATGGCACTCAACATAGCTTGTATCACCTGGCGAGAGGTTTGCTAGACGATATGCTGTCTTAATCACCTCTACTTGCCCATCTTTGCTAGGATGCGCCAATCCATTTTCGCGTCTTCCGTTGCTATCGCATTGTTAATATCGTTTTCGAAAGACTACCTAGGAATGATACTTGCCTGCCGCTAGCAGTTGATCGGATCACGGCGCGTACAGGATCGCCGTCTCGGATGGCAGCACTCAGGGGTTTGAGGTAAAGAGCACCCGCACCCTCGGCCCTCCCATATCCATCGGCGCATGCATCAAATGCGTGGCATTGGTTGGTTGGCGAGAGAGTCCCTAGGTTAGCGGTACCCATTTGTTGGCCAACATCGAGGATCAGGTTGGTCCCACCCACAATAGCGCCATCACATTCGCCAGCAGACATTGACTTGCAGGCCAAATCAAGGGCATATAAAGACGAGGAGCACGCAGCATTAAGAAGAAGACTTGGAAATTTCATTAGCCTTTTATTCAATGCGACCGTGGGAATGTACTCTTACCTCGGACCCGTTAGATTGAAAACGTAATTAACACGATTCGCAATGATTCCGGGGTCAACGCCCGTGGCCATATAGGCATGTGAAAAGTCGAGGTCTTTCGGTGCTAGGTGCTTAGCGTCATCTGCAGATGATCCTACAAAGCACCCAACTTTCCGACCTGATATCTTGTCCAAAGGGGTCCCACTGTTCTCGAGAGCTTCGTATACAACCTCGAGTAGGATTCGTTGCTGGGGATCCATCCACATAGCTTCAATTGGGGATATGTTAAACATACCAGGGTTAAAGTCGTAAGGGTCACCTTCGAGGAAATACCCTCCAGGAACATTGAAGCTTCCAGGGCGCTCATTGTTTGGATGGAAGTAGGCATCAATGTTGAATCGAGAGGGAGGCACCTTAGGACTACTTACAATGCCCCTGGACATCAGAAGCGTCCATAAGTCCGAAGCACTTCGTACATTCCCGGGCATCCGGCATCCTATGTTGCGAATATTAGTAAGTACCCAGATACCCAAAAATTCCATAGAATCATACCTATCCCCACCACAGCTATGGGTTCAACAGCGTGGGGGCACCCAGCCTTCATCGTTTCGATTGGGGTGGGCATAATGAAGCTTTTTGTAAGGTACAATTGCGATATTAAGCAGCGAGTGGGAAAAGCTCCTATGAGACAAGGTAGTCGAATACATCCAGGTATTTATATGCGGCCTGGATGCCATGGCTGCTACCGAGACTCGGAGCGAGGTCGTAGACTCGCTCATTGTATCGCGATATCTTGCTGGAGAGGAGTTTTATCACTATTAGCATATTGAAAATATGACAGCATGAGGTAGGTGGCAGACATACGAACCAAAGAAAACAGTGCTGATATCGTTTCCCCTCTATGTGGCGAAACACTCTTGGAGATCAACCAGGCTCTTGCTCTTGGAAGCGCACTCTAATGTAGCAACGAGATTATGCAAAAGCTACTAAGAGTTTTGTGAAATATGACAACAGCAAATCTTGTTTCTACTCGCCATACTTAACTCTGAATTACGTACAGAGAAAAGCGATTGTCAGGCACAGAAATCTAACCCACTCGTGAAATCCCCCCATCGCGCATGGACATAGTCAATGGGTGGGCGGTTTCTTGGCTTCCAATTTCCCGACATTCCATAAACAGGCAGTTCGTCATCTGCTGCCAATACATAAGTGGCATTCAGCTGCCATAAACGTTGTGTGCCTGTTGCCGCATCGGCCGGTACCCTAAGGATTGCAATTTTAACTGCCCTTCCTTCCATGTATCTCCAAAGCCTGGTTAGGACGATGGCAGTGTCATCGGATCCGAGAGTCCAAGAGTGATTAGTATATCCGAACATGAACATCATGTTTGGGACCGAGTCTAACATGGCCCCATTCCAGATATAACGGCGCCGCCACGATACAGGCTCGCCGTCGACTTTAAGGTCGATTTTACCCCCCATAAGCATTTTGATACCCGTCGCGGTGATGATGGTATCGACATCCACTATCTGGCCATCTTGCATTCTGATCCCGCTGTTTGTTACCGTATCGATCTCGCCGGTGATGAGATGCACATTCGGCAGATGGAGCGTCTTGTAGAACGTACCGTCAGGGTCAGTACAGATACGTTGATCCCACGGATTGTAGCGTGGTTTGAAATGTGTGTCATAGTCAATTGGGTTTGGTAGTAGTTTTGTGACTTCCTTACGAAAGCTGTCTTTGACAAGGTCAGGATAGTAGCGGCATAGTAGGACCATGAGGTAAGGAGTGATGAGGTAACGTATACGCCGGTATAAATCGACAAGAAACCGAGGGAAGTAGAGCTGCAGCCATGCAGTATTTGGAGACGGATGTATGTAGGTCGGACTCCGCTGGATCATCGTAACCTGGGCGGCCCTCTCCGGCAGCGCGGGTAGCAAGCTTACAGCCGTTGCGCCACTACCGATAACGGCGATTTTCTGATTATTATAATTGAAATCTGACGGCCAAAACTGTGGATTAATGATCTGCCCTGTAGCTAGTTAGAAAGGCACTTGAATCAATGCATCTATACTTAACGCACCCTTGAAACTGTCTAAACCGGGTATGTCTGCATGGAGAGGGGTGTCGTAATCGTAGTATCCCGTCCCTAGAATTATCCAACGGGCGCGAAAGTACTTGTACAGACCATCGTGATCTTTAGCAACCAAAGTCCAATTTTGATCCGGTGTCGACCAGTTCGCGGATGATACCATATGGCGAAATCGAATGTGGCGGTCTAGGTGATTCTTTGACACGGCGTCAGAAAGGTATTCTACGATCTGGTCTCCAGTGGCTATCGGTTGATCGAAGGACCAAGGATGCCACGCGAAGCCCATGGAATAGATGTCTGAATCGCTGCGGACACCAGGATATCGATATAGGTCCCAGGTGCCGCCAATTCGATCGCGACCCTCGAGGATCGCGAATTTGACATGGGGAAGGTCGGTCTGTAGACGGTACGCACAGTTGATGCCGGAAATTCCTGCTCCGATGATGAGAACATCGAGGATTTCAGCTTTTTCGAATCCACATTGAGGCGCCGCCATTTTGGTTGTCCATAAGCTTAATCGGGGTTACCTCTCGAGGAGAGACGAATGTGCTGGAACTTGAAGTCGGGGCTAGCATTCTATCCCTTTTCCCAGCCATACCAAGTAAACCAACGGGCCTGGTTTCCGCCCTTACGTCCGGGTGTGGTGACACAGCGTCCATGTCAGGCTAGGATAGGTTATATATTGATTAAATTTTGCTTTTTCCATCAGGGCTGCATTGGGGGCCGTTACACAACATATTGGGTGGGGGGTCCGGGGATGAGGCTTTATTGTAGCTCGTCACCTCTAGAAGACTGTCTTGAATTATATAACTGACTCTTTTCCTTAGTACCCATCCTGCTTTAATAAAATAAACTGTTCATTTAAAACTCCAATACCAAAGTAGTTCTCCATAATACACCATGTCCTCATCTCTGGACAACCTATACCTTCTTTCGCCTGAGGAGCAACAGGCCATCCTCAACAGCCCGGCACTTGCTCCACCTCAAGACGATATTATACCAAACTTTGAGAGCCCACCGAATATGAACCGACTTGGTATTTACTTCACCACAATTGCTTTGAGCGTAGTGACCATTGCCATTTTCCTACGCGCTTACGTGAAAGTCGCTGTTATGAAACAAGTGCAAATTCAAGATTGTAGGTTAAGAAGTATCATTATTTACGAGTTGCAATCTCACAACGTCCTTGGGTAGATATTGCGGTCCTAGCATATGTAAATTGTCCCCATATCCCTTGTTTTCAACCACACCTAGGCCCAACTTAGAGATGAATAGGGCGCCTTTATTGGATACTGCTATTCTTTATATCAACTTGTTGGGGCAGTAGGCCTACTCGCCCACCAGTGGAATTTTCTGGTGCGTGACATGTCCGAGCCTGGCTATGTAAGTTCAATTATTATTAATAAGCTACCTAGGTACTCATGGAGTTGACACGAACAGATATTTGTAATTGCGACCAACTTCTATATAGTTGATCTCATGTTCATTAAGACATCTATCATAATGGATTGGGTCTGGATATTTGCGCCACGGGGTACTCGTGGAGGATTCTTTGTAAGCGCCCTGTCGCTTAATTCATCCTCTTACTCTCCTCTTCGCTTCCTCCAAATGGTATTTATAGATATTTACTGACCATCAAGCTCAACGCAGTGGAGTTATTATGGTACACTTTGCTTCAACTTCCTCTATTATCTTTCCTGCATCATCGCAAGAAACCTCACCTGCATACCTATCAAGAGGATATGGGACAAGACAATTCCTGGTAAATGCTTTGATACTGTTCCCCTGAACCTCGTGTCAGCCATTGTGAACTTAGTTTGTGATCTCGTCATTCTCGTTGCCCCTCAAAGAATCATCTGGCGCCTACAATTGACGAGATGGAAAAGGGCCGGCATTTCCATCATTTTCGCTATAGGTTTAATGTACGTGGAGTGCACATCAAGGCACAGTCTTACCCAAGCCGTCCTATAAAGTTTCGAGCTGACATACCGCCACAGTACCATCGCTGGTGCCATCTCTCAGACAATTATAGTCATACAAGCGTCACCTGATTTCATCTTTATGATTGGGAGAAGAGGGCTAGTGGGTCTGGCCGAGCTGACGTTTTCACTTCTTTTGTTTTGTGTCCCCGTTATTCCGAAGGCTTTCAAAGAATTGAGGCCATTTAGTCGCCTGATGCACTCCGTTCGCCCCTCCACATCTCGATCCATGAGCGGAAGTTCGAGCGGGTGGAGGCTCCGGGAGACATCAAACAATGGTAGGGGATATAACTGCATGGTCTCTAATGAGACATCTTTGACGAATCCAAATCCTGTTAGACTTCGATGTTCAGGAGACATGGATGATATTCAAAGCAACGAGAACCACGACGGACAAACAACAAAAGGAGGTATCACCCGTACAATGCAGTTTACAATGCAGTTTACCGCTATCGAAGAACGCCGATAGGAACCCGGGGCATTACGTTTAGAAGGTTACCACCAGCCGTGGGGTTCGGGTTGTGTATAGCACGATCCTAGAACAATTGTGTGTCTCCTATGTACCTACCTAGGTACTTAACCACCGGCCAGCCTGGGGTGGGTGGCCTGGGTATGATCGGAATGGATATAGGTCTCGGGATTATTGGGTTATATCTTAGGTGTGAGGATACATGGCGGACTCCAACACGGTCACTATTATGTATGGAATAAGAGTAGTTTTGATTAATCGAAAGGATGGGATGCAGGCTCTGAATGTTACACGCCCTTTCGCCAACTGTAGATCCGACGGCTGTCACTAGCCCCCACTATAGGACAATGTAAAAGCAACCTTAGACGCTTAGCCCGCTGGCAAAGTTGTAAACCAAAGAGGTTGAATTTGATTGACCTATACAGGGAAACTGATTATGTAGGTAGGCAATAGAGACAGCCTGCTTACTTGGTGGTTTAATTTGGGGTCGTTCATCATAACGTAACGCAGTAGGTGATATTTAACACGCGAGGTATGACGGCGGGGTGAGCCAATATGATTTTGCCAGGCTATGTTAGTTACAATACATTTGCCGGCAATCTAATATCATGTATGGATGACTAAGCGCGCTCGGTGTGAAATTTTTATAGTGCGAACGAATATACGGGCGGGTATGTTGGAATGAACCGTACTTAATAATATACTGTCATTCTGCGTCGTAGGTTGGGTATGTGGTGCAATGTGGTATTGCAACACTTAGATACATATGCATAGGGACGTGAGCTTGCTTTTATACAAATTTGGAAACTCAATGCGAAGACTTCAAAAATTTGAGGTAAACAATCCTAGACCCGAGGCTGACGATAAATCGATATATGATGTGGGTGTATTCATCAGGCACCTAGGAAGTCGTACAGGTTGTGCCAGTATAACTGACGATGCGACGCTGCAATGAACTTTCTATTCCCAATATGTACGAGTTCCGACTAGCTTGTCATTAAATCGCATAGAACTGTTACACTGGAATACATGGTGACTGTTTTGCCAGGGGCTCTTGTTAGAATAGACTGTCGATGAGGGTCTTCAACTTCGCAAGCATAGGGTATGCATGCTCCTTGCACAGCCTCCCATCGATCCTCTCCTCCCACCGATCACTTCCCACAGCAGTCTTACCGCCGTAGAAGGTGTCTTCAGGGTCGTACTTGTCCTTGATGGCCAATAACCTCTCATAGTAACCACCGTAAAAAGTGGTCTTGAAGTTGCGAGCCTGTACATCTGCCTCATTCAGATAAACTCCTCCATTCGGCGTGAGTGCTTCTAATTCGGGAAGCAAGTCGTTCGTGACACGATCTTGTTGTATTTTATTGGCCGCGAAGTCGGTGTAGTTTACCGGGGTACCTAGGACGGCACTAAACAAGGTCTTTCGGAAGTATGGGTTGGCGGAAACTTCGTCGGGAGATGAGATGGCATTGGCCACATTGATGCCAACGCCAGATATGAGAGCTTGGGAGCTGATAACGCGGATAGCCTTCACCAGAGCATCGGTGCTTTCCTGGTCTCGCACTAAGTCGCGGGGAATCAATCGACCGCCGAGGTTGTGGTCGGAGACGTTCCATGTTGAGGTCATAGAGCCGTAACCTGCGAGGAAATTAGGGTGATCCGTAGAGGTATACTGATATTGGATCCCAAGTTGGTCCAATTTGTCCTTCGTGGGTTGGAGATGCACGTCTAGATCCTTGGCTTGTAAGTCCGCGGCCATTGCTGGCATAACCAACCACCCAAAGGGTGCGGCAACCCAGACTACCCACGCGCCAGCGTCCACAAGGCCAGGCAAAGATTGAAGGAACGTTCCAAGAGCCGTGTATACGCCGTCTGTGTTCGTACCGTCGTTGATGACGGTCATATAAGCCGTGGAGAAAGTGGTGTCCGGGAATGCCTTGACGGTTACCGACACTACTATACCATAAGTACCGCCACCGCCTCCTCGTAAAGCCCAGTACAAATCCTTATTCTCGCTGGTGCTGGCTGTCACAAGGTCGCCTGATGCAGTCACCACCTCCCAAGAGAGTACCTGGTCAGCAGCAAGCCCAAATTTAGAGGACAGGATACTAATTCCTCCACCCTGTAGATATCCTCCAGCCGCACCAACATTGGGACAGTTTCCGCCGACCACCATGAGTCCATGAGAATGGGCAAAGTTGTAAGCTTCTAGAAGCTCAACACCAGCGCCCATCTTGATGGCAGGACCTTGGTAGTCTGTGTGCTCATGTTGATACTTCGGGACATGCTCCAATGATTTAATGTGGTGGGTCCATACTGCGAGCTGAATATGGACAATTAGGTTAGTATTCTGTCCCAATTTGATGTCATTGCGATACATACAGCATGTGCTCCGGTGGATTTTCCTAAGTAATCGTGTCCTGTATTACGGATGACTAAGCGAACATTGTGTTGCTTGACGAACTTAAGAGCGGCCTGAAAGTCAGAAGGAACCGTCGCATTGATGGTATACGCGACGTGATACCCTAAAGTGCATGGAACATCCGAGTCGGTAAAAGGATTACAGCTGTTGTTCGTGGCTTGGTAGGCCATAGGTGATGAAGGTGACTCTAAGTGGGTCTTGGGGAAGAACCATTCGTCTCGAAGTGCATCACACTTGCTTTGGTCGAATGAATCTGCGTTGCCCTCCGAGGAGCGGTGGCATGGCGATGCGATGGGGACGGTTGCGATGAGTTTTCCACCCACTGTTTGGTTCAGGAGATTCCAATCATCTTCGCTGGGCCATGTGGTATCACCTGGGATTACTCGACATTGGCTATCTCCAAGATCACTGATACGCAGCCCAACAGCTGCTAACAGGACGAGCAGCGAAACGACGCCGACGATCAAACGGGTAGCCATCTTCCTGTAAACATGGAAGGAAGAAAAGAAGGAACCTTAAAATGAATTGAATTGAAACGATAAGGTTGATGGAGGGGTGAGTTAAGTATCGCTTCTACGAGTCAATAAGAAATGTGTATGAAGCTGACTCCATCGCGGGGCATCGGATGTTGTGTAGCCTTTGAGGATGACAGGACTTTGCAGGGCCCGTCTATTTATCTTAGGAGAGTCCTGGAATACTAGCATGATATATCGCCAGACCTTGGACTAAAATATTACAATATTCAAGACCCGCCTTTAAATCTGTTGAACTTTTCATATGTTCTCTCCTAATGTAGCGGTGATGACGTTCAATAGGTACTTGGGTTGACACTCAGTAGGAAAGGGGCTGGCTTAATAATAACAGTCCCTTGTCGATCGATGTCTCATAGTGGTTAGCTTTATGCACCTTCGCGGCGATTGAATTAAATCTGATGGATATCTTAGGTAGATAAGTGGATCTAAGTACCTAAGTCCTTTATACTATTTTCAGTAGCTAATGTAGAATTCTATAACCTCAGATATGTGTAGCTACCTTGGTAGGTACTTAGGTAGATATGAGGATGCTACCTAGGTAGGTAATAATCCAGAAAGTTCTTTTAATGTTGGTATCATTCCCAATTTCAGGAATACCGTGCGATGGAAGAGACCTTTTCGCAGTTCGGAGAACATACAAGCGGCACTGCTTGCTGTGCCATGCTCCGGACTATAAGTAACTCCACAGTCCCCGGACAACTCCCGGCAAGTAATCCTGTCTAAACTCCTTACTGCTAGGATTCATATCTTGGCTATTTAGTATTCGTACGATATATGTACTTTTGCAATTGGTTCGTATCTAATATGCTTAGATGCGGGCTTCCTCTTTGCGTAATCCGCGCCCAAGCCGCGGTGTTTTAAAAATTTGGGTGCTCGCTGTAGCGACCTGAATTCCTATATTATTGGAGAGGATACGCCATTTGATGAATTTATCAATGGCATTCGTCTTCTCTTTGACCCCCCACCATAATATCTCTAGCTCTTAACCAAAACGATATCAAGTTGCGAGAAAATGTCCTTATGAGGTAGCTTCGAGGATGAGCAGAAAATTTTTACATCGGCTAATCTATTACCAAATTAAGAATTATATAATTAAGACATGCCACATGGCTGACGACCATTACGAATGCGCCTGTATCTGCTAGCTTGTGCGGCACAGGCCGAATACTGCACCCTTCCCTTCCTATAGCACCCGTGATCTACTAATAGTTCCGCTACACATTTCGTTCTCTAGCTTATTCCACATTCGACGCGTGGCGTGCATTTCCCAAATTTCTAGGGCAGCACTTTGGCAACACCATGCGGAAGAAATGTATCACTCATAATGAGGGGGTTTCTCCAAAGTGAAGGGACGCACTTGGATATATAGTTGGCCGTTCGAGCACATAGGTATTCGCTACTTGATATAATAATAGCTTATCTCTTCCCTTTCAGTGGATGCGCGCCTTTCGATATTGTGGGGTACAGGCCCCCGAACACGATTCCTTCCCGCCCATCCGCTATTTCGACATTAAGGATCTGACGTTAGGCTATACCTACCGTAACAGCGACCCAAGTTAAACCCGAAAATTGAGCGCTCTATACTCTACCAAATATGGAAAATGATAGCACGATCCATGTTTGACCCTAAATTTGTCTAGCGTCTTTTGTAGACATTTGAGGCTCATGGTCCACACACTAATGATCTCGTGAAGACGCCGAATATGGAAACCTTGGAACCACTCATAGAATCGCCTGCGCGGCTAGGCCTCCTAGTTTTGCTCTTTGCGACGCTCCTTTATAATGTCTACGAGACCGTATACCGTAGATATCCATGCCCGCTTCCGCCGTCTCCTCCGGCCGAGCCGGTGATCGGACACTTTAGGAGCTTGCCGATGGAAAATGCTCACTTTAAGCATATGGAGTATGCTAAGCAGTACAGTTAGCACATCATTTCATTAACCCTACTTGGATACCTAGGTAATTATTGGGCCAATATTATAGATACGGATGTCGTTTACTTCAACGTACTGGGCAACCACATGATTGTCCTCAATACCCAGCAGGCCACAAATGAACTTCTTGATAAACGAGGAGCGAACTATCAAGATCGTCCTAGATTCGTTCTATTTGATATTATGGGATGGGGTCTTACCTTGACTTTTCTACCCTATGGCGCTAGGTTCCGCTTACACCGTTCGGTTTTACAAACCGGGTTCACCAAGACAGCGATCGCAGCCTACAGGCCAATTCAGGAAGACGAAGCTCGGCAAGCAGTCTACAGAATCCTCAAATGCCCAGAAAATTGGGACTTTTCGGTGCGGCGGTAAGAACGTCCGCGCTTCATTGCTAGATCGCATTGCTGATGTGAAAAAGTTTTGCCTCTGCGATTGTTTTGAGGATTGGGTTTGGTGTCACTGTGAAATCAGATGACGATCCATACATCAAGATCGCGAAAGATGCCAACATGGCTACTGGAGGTGGGGGGAACCCGGGGACCGCGCTTGTTGACTATTTTCCGCTATGTCTGTCTCCCCTCACTAAAGAGCTACACCGAAAACCCTAACAAGTGCAAAGTCCGATACGTTCCGGAGTTTCTGAATTTTTCAAGGAGTCTACAACATGCTCGAAAGTGGGGATGGGCGATCAAGAATCTCCACGATATACCATTCGCAGCGGTTAAGAAAGAGTTTGTATGTTCTGGCAACAAGATCTTGGCAATGTTACTAACATCGTCGAGGACGAGGGGACGGCCAACCCCTCATTCGCCTACTCGCTTTTGACGAAACACAAATATAACAAGGACGAAGGAATCCCCGATCAACTCACACTTCAGGATATTCAAGGTGCCTCTGGCGCTGTTTTTATCGCAGGTTCTAACACGGTTAGTCTCGATTTCGGTAGAGGTGGGATTTTGATAGCTAATTGTATTCTAAGACCTTCGCTACGACGACAGTTGCCATCTTGAATATGATGCTCAACCCTGAAGTGTTTGAGAAAGCAAGAGCTGAGATTGATAGGGTGGTCGGAACGGATAGACTACCTACACTTGATGATCGGCCGAACTTGCGCTACATCGACTACCTCGTCGAAGAGACCTCAAGATGGAGACCGCTATCACCTATCGGGATACCACACAAATCTCTAGATGATGATATTTACAACGGGATGTTCATTCCCAAAGGGTCAGTGACATGTGACACGTCCCATGCGACAAGGCGTTCACTAACCTATTCGCAAGGACACTGGTGTATTACAATACCTTCGCCATGTCTAGAGACCCAAAAGTTTATAAGAACCCTGAGAAATTCAACCCTGATAGGTATACACCAAAGGAAAATGGAGGGGACGGCGAACCTCTACTAAGTGGGCCTTTCGGTTTTGGCCGCAGGTGAGTTATAATCGCCAATTTTAATAACTGGAATTGCATGTCTGACTCTAGAAAGGGTTTGTGTCGGGCGGCATCTAGCACAAGCATCTGTTTGGATTATGATGGCGACCCTTATAGCTACGACGGACATATCGAAGCCTATTGGACCAGATGGGAAACCAATTGAGCAGACGATTCAATTTAGTACGGGTCTGTCAAGTCACCCTGGTAAACTTGACGTGGTTTTCAAGCCGAGATCCGAGAGAGCTCGAAAACTTCTTGCCGAAGTAGTTAAGGATTCTCAATGAGTTCAGATTAGGAATCTATCGCTGGGGTAGTTTAACGAACATAAGTTCTGTTCTCTGTCTGTTTCCATCCGTTACAATGAACTCATGTAATCTTTCAGCCACTTCTTCTGCCCAGTCTGCGTTATTGATATCCGAACGAACCTCCACAACATTTATACCTGCCCCTTGAAGCTCCATTTTAATAGATGTGAATAAGGCTTCGTCAGCTGCTTCGTCGTGGAAAGGTTGACCTTGTACGGCGATTGCGCTAATGCCTCGCAACGGGAGCCATACCTCAGTTGACTCAGGTTTAATACAATTATCCCTAAGCCTTCGTGCTATTCTTCGTCCTAACTCGTCGCATTCCTGCGGCGTAGTTCGCATCAAAGTCACGGATGGGTTGTGTTCGAAGAGCGTTCTGTCCCGAAATTGCGCGGGTACAGTGTCTTTAGGGCCGAAATTTACCATATCTAGTGCACCGACACTCACAATTTGTGGCACGCCAGCTTTGGCAGCTGCTGTCAATCTGCTCTCATCCGACGCAAAGATCCCACCAACTAATTCGTCCGCCAATTCCGTAGTCGTTAGGTCGAGGACGCCGTGAAGTCGACCTTCCCTTAAAAGCCTTTCCATGGCCCGCCCACCAGCACCGGTAGCATGGAACACATAGACTTCGTAGCCGTGGTTTTCTAACCATTTTCGTGCTACATCTACTCCTTTCGTAGTAACACCAAACATCGTAATTCCAACGCCCTTCTTCGTAGGGCTGGTATCACTTAATCCCTTCCTAGTCTTGTCGGCGTATGCCATAGCCATTCCGGCGATAGCTGCTGCGGCATTCCCCACAACCGCCCTAAGTACTTCATTCAAGCCCGCGATATCAACCACGCTATACATCATAGTGATATCTGTTTCCCCGACATAAGAACTTGTGTCGCTGGAGGCCACAGTAGAAACAATTAATTTCGGGAAGGCCACAGGGAGCTCCCGCATGACGGCAGAGGCAAGACTAGTCCCACCACTCCCGCCGAGACTAATTATAGCCTGGATCTCATCACGGCGCTGAAGCTGCTGCGCTACAGCTGTAGCCCCACCAATCATGGTTTTGATTAGCTCGCCCCTTGGAAGCGATTCCAGGGCATTACCATCCCCTCGGAACCCGCTCGCTTTTAATACATCGTCTTGCCGGACGGTTATAGCTTCATGCTCCACCACCGACCGGCCCGCATCGATTAGGATGACATTTATCGATGCATCGTATTGGAGGATCTGGGATCTCAAGTATAGGAATTCTTCCAGTTTGGTATCGAGTGTGCCAATTATCGCAATGGATATTTTGGAAGACATTGTGAATTGATTGATTACCTAGGTATATATATAGGGTGTTGAATGAAGGCAAAAAAGAAATACTTGCTTATCGACTTTTCTAGTTGACTTTCGAGGTATTAATTATTAAACATTAGAAGGGGCATCCAGGCCCCGCCTATTAAAAAGGAAATCTATTACCTTTTAAGGTTTAAATTATTATTTTCTTCCTACAATATCGTTATCATATTTAATTCAAACATTTAGTGACAAGAATAGGACCTTGGTTCTCGAGAAACACTCCTTTCAGGCCATGGAAGAACTTGGCAACTTCTTATACGAATACACTTGAAATCTTTTACTTTTCCTATTCCCATTGCCTTAGTATTACTTTTGATATAAGTCTTAAAAATACCTTCTATTCAATTTAAACATCATCGGAAAGAGAGTAGCTGGAGAGGTGGTGGGGAAAGAGTTAGAGCTCTGACGTTACCCCCTCCGAAGCTGTTCTATTACGTATGATCCCTCATGTTTCGGTATAGTCCGACTCCACTCATGTATGATAAGTCATTTATCAACTGCAGGAGAATTCCTCTTTCCTTCTTTTCCGGAGGCAAGACGTAACTATCATAATTCCCCAACTTTAAGCACCAATTAATCCGCCATGGCGCCTATCGCTCGTGAAGAAGTCCTGCGTCGTCTAGGCGAAGTAATCACATCGCATCGCCCCATCGTAGGCGCCGGCGCCGGCATCGGCCTCTCCGCTAAATTCGTCGAAGCCGGCGGCGCCGATCTAATCATCATCTACAACTCCGGTCGCTTCCGAATGGCCGGTCGGGGATCACTGGCGGGACTCCTACCATACGGCGATGCTAACGCCATCGTCGTTGATATGGCACGCGAGGTTCTACCCGTCGTTCGGGATACCCCGGTTCTCGCCGGTGTATGCGGTACGGATCCGTTCCGGGATATGCGGCAATTCCTAAAACAGTTGAAGGAATTGGGGTTTAGCGGGGTACAGAACTTTCCTACGGTTGGTCTTATGGATGGGAATTTTAGGGCGAATTTGGAGGAGACTGGTATGGGTTATGACTTGGAGGTTGATATGATTCGGCTTGCTGCTGAGATGGGGTTTGTTACTTCACCATACGTATTTACCGTCGAGGAGGCGGTTAGCATGGCGAAAGCCGGCGCTGATATTGTGGTTGCCCATATGGGTTTGACGTCGAGTAAAGGCATCGGGGCGAAGACAGGGAAGACTCTAGATGAATCCGTGAAGTTGATACAAGAAATTAGAGATGCGGTAACGGAAGTAAGGAAGGATATCATAGTTCTGTGCCATGGCGGACCAATTGCCGAGGTTCAAGACGCCGAGTACGTCCTGTCGCGGACAAAAGGGGTGCATGGATTCTTCGGAGCAAGCAGTATGGAACGCATCCCAGTCGAAATCGCCATCACGGAGAACACGAAAAAATTCAAGGAGATCCAAATACCGGCATAATCAATTTTGACATACTGGTTTAAGACAATAAATATCACCCGCGTACTTGATAGATTGGATATGTAAGGTTTCTTCAGCATTCTAATGTATTATCGTATCTCATCAATGCTGTCATCATGCAGATAATGCGACCCAGATACCAATATCGCGCGATATCAACATATAAGCTTATGCATTCAACATAGAATATTGTCGTCGCAACACCCTCTCGATACCAACGCCAATGCTCATCATAACTAACAAAGCAAAAATTCAAAGTTTAGGCCGATGATTGACACCCCACACGTCTACGATAATCGGGACCCAGTCAACCGCTTTTCATGTAATCAATCCCAGCTTGGTAGATTCTGGTCAAAATTTGCGTTTCTTCCACCGTGTTGGGCACATAGAGCATGGTATAGCCGAGATGAATCCAATCGGTGCCGCTCAGACGGTGACGTTCGCCCCAACCCTTCGAGATGACTTCTTCGGCGTCCTTAAATGACAGTGTAACATGGCCCGACATGTCGGTGCCATGGATGTGGCAGATCTCCCTGGAGGTTGGTCCAGCTAGGGGCGTGAGCAGGATCGAGCGCTTGAGGAAGAGCGCTTGCCCGTGCTTCTCGAGGGCTGAAGTCTTCCATTCGGTGAATTGGGCATTGGTGTCGCCTAGTGCATTGAAGGAATCTAGATAGGCCTTGGTAATGTTAACAACTACGTGTGGTCATGATTGGGTCGGGGTTCTAGATGGAAGAACTCACATGCTTCACTGCTTCATCCAGGGGGTCGGCGGCGTTCCTCTCCCGCTGAGGATACACGAAACGCTTGGCCCTCGCACGGGGACCGGGCCTCACCGGAAGTTCCCCTAAGAACGACTTCCTCGCATTGTTCTTTTGCTCGTCGGTTGCTTTTCGCCATCCGGCAGCGAGCTTCTCAGGCCTGTCATAGAAATTTGGTTTTATCGTCTCGTCGGCCCCGAACGCCATGGTCTTCTCCGCGCTCAGTTGCGACATGTATCCGGCCCAACTGTGCGACGTACCTCCCTCTCCCATGGCCTTCCATTCCTTATATCCTTCCATCATACTTGCGTCCTCGTGTTTAGAAGACAATGTGGAACCCATTCGTGTAGTTGATGCGATGCGGATATTTAACAAACTGCTTCCGAAGAGAAATGCGCGGCGCAGAGACATTAGTATTGGGAAGAAAACAATTTCTTAAAGTAATGCAGGCGCCAACCACTTTGATTTTGTATTGAATACACCTACGAATGAGTTGCACCAATATAAATAAATACCTGACGTAGCGATCCCTTTCACTGTCCCTCGGAGTACAGTATTAGATCCGAGGAAATCCGAGATAAATCCGACTTTTTGAGTCGGCCGAGTGCTGTCGGAATCCGTGCGACACACCATTGGTTTCCATGGGAAGGAAAATCAAAATCACCGCCTGTACATCATCGCCAACCCTACAACTTCGCAAATATTTGAGGGAAATGATCTCGGACCTGAAACAAACATCAAGTAGAACCATTCGGAAAACTTCATGTGGAAGCTCTCGAAAAGCATTCCGTCAAGCTTGCGAAAATATTACTAAGACATGTCCCGAAAAGGGGGGCATAGGAGTCCACATAGGTGAGCAAAACTCTTAAAACAATTATATTCATTATTCATTATCCCATTATCTAACATTTACCTAGTCCTTCTTCTTTTACCATGTTGAAATACAACTTCTTTTGGATGTGAAATCTAGAGGAATATCTCATTCACCCTTGAGACGATCATGAGGATAGGGTTCAAGACTCACATAGTTGAATTGAATCGTATGTACCTGCACTATAGGTAGGTACTGATGCAGTCTAAGGGCAATATACTAGTATGCACTTTGATCGGGAGTCACCATAAAGGAGTGTAGGGGATCGTAGACGAAATTAAGTCCAGTAAATGATTACGTCGGAGAACTGCACTCTCTTCTTCTTCTTTGGAAGAACACCTATGCTCTCTAAGTATTCTCTAACCTCAGGGTCATCGTCAGCGGAGGAGAAGATATGCTCACCTTTCATGATGATTGAAATCGCCTTGTCCACAGATCCTTTCGCCATCCGAAGCGCATCGTATGCCACTTGATACGGAACGGTGCGGTCTTCAAGCTCGAATCGGTTGACAATGTGTTCGACTCTGCTCTTGACTTCGGGGTCTTTTATACTGCTCAGGGCGGTTACTGGAAGGGGCTTTATTGTGGTGTCAAGCTTCTTGTTGTGTTGCAATTGAGCCGGTGCAGATGAGACAGAAGGGGAACGCGTTCGCAGCCCACCAAATTGGTTGACGTATAGTGGGCTATTGGGGCCTATAACTGGTGTCACAGGGCGCAAGTTAACCTGGGAAACAGTAGCTTCCCTCTGTACCTTCGAAATTGAGGGCGGGCCCACATTTCGCTTGGACAGGTCTACCTTCTCCGTGAGTCTTCGAAGGAGACTTCTACCAAGGAATCGTCCGTCGTTCTGAGTCGAGTTGTTGCTTGACATTGTGGCTGATGAAGAATCGAGAGGTTGCGCGTTAATGTTGCGTAAATTGTGATACTAAACTTTCTCTTTGATGAGTATGGTGCTGCCAATGAAGATCAATATAGTTACTGTCAATCGAGTGTTTGGTACTGTCAACGAAAGAGGTAGCCCGGAATAAAGGAAGCCCGAACGAAGGCTCTTATAGACGCGCGGCATATTGCAATCATCTGTAAACAGACTCATAGCTCAGTAACCAGTTGAACGTTTCTACTCAGCCTTGTTGTTCCTCATTAGCTGACTTGTTTCAAAACATTACTGCTTTATCGAATTAAGCTTCTCCTTTCTAGTAAGTCCATCGTAAGCCGTCACCGCTGAAGCGCCACTCGCCCCCTCTCGTCGTGCTACTCCAAGCTACGTATAATTACCTGGGTTTCAATCTAGAATATAAGTGAACTACATTTTGAAAAATATTGATTTGAACTGTCTAAGCATAGGTGCCTATCTAAGGCCATGCAGCAATAAAAGATCCGACCAGAATAAATACTTGGGAATTTTCTTGTAGCAGCCGCCTATCATGATATATTCCCAAGGCACAACCTGACAGAAATGGGCCGACAAAGCTCAGCCACGAATGTGATTAGATATAAAAGGGGTTGTCTATTCATGAAAGAAGTAGTTAACGTTTGTTTTGTTCGGATAAGAATCCTGTTCAATGCGAAGGACAATTGCAATGTGTCGTTCGAAAACATTAAGATCTGACGTATGTTCGATCTATTAATCCTATTCAACATCGACTATTTCTTTAACAACCAAAATCCCGACTCCCGTGCGCTTATACTAAGTTCATAACGTAACCATTCCCTAGAACGCCAATTATATGACCCACCAGTTTCTACCTCTAAAGTACCCCATTAAGAAAGCCGATGTATAAATTAAACCCCCGCGCTGAATTCGCTTAGTTCACCAGGTTCCTTTGCGACTTGGTACGCCTTGGGGATCGTCCGTGCCGGATCAAATGGCAAGAATATACCAACAGCCAAAACCATCAGAGCTCCGTCTAAAGCAATAAAGTATACCTCATGCGTTATTAGATATCCGCGCCATCCCTCAAGAAGCTCGACAGTCCTGAAAATATTACGAGCAAAGATAGCTAGGAGGGAAATCACCAAAGCCATGATGATTTTGTTGTATTCTTGTGGTATACCGAACTTGGATGACTTTCGGAGGAAATCCATTGTGAGTAGGGTAAACACAATCATAGCTGCAAGTTGGAAGAAAACACCCGCAACCATGATATTGGTTCCTAATTTCATGTCGTCGTCCGTGTTTGCACTCGCAGCTAAAGCTCCACCGACGGCCTAAAGGGTTGGATAAGGTAAGCAACTGTTCGTTAAAAGCATTGCGGTGCCCTTCGGCATCCATGTATTGGGGAATGCTTCAAGAAACTTACCTGAACAACGAGGGAAATTAGGTCGCATGTCATGAATATGATATTGTACATTCTCGGGGACATTAGGCTGTATTGGCGACCTAGGCTGTTGATGAATGCGCCTAGTAACATATATAGAGCACCCGTAAAGAAGACCGGTCCGATGATGAGTGTGGTGATTTGCATGAAGAAAGCATTTCGGTTATAAGGACACTCTGCAGACCAAGTTCGTCCACTCCATCCGATCAACTCAGCTATAACCATACGTTAATACTTCCGGGCGATGGATTTTTGTGTAGAAGATTACGTACTTAGAGCGCCGATGGCGAGTAGGGCGGACGTCCATCGTCTTAGGCGAATTAGCTGTAACAAATGTCCGAAAAACGCGATGCCGAATAAAGCACAGAAAGTAATGCCAGCTGCCAGGCTTGGCTGATAACCATACGAGTAACCAATGCCAGGTAGAGGGCTCTTCTGGCAGTTGTTCGGGTCCTGTATGGCTGCCGGTAAGGTATCAGCCATTGTGAAGATTTGCTTGCGTGTCAAGGAAAGCTGGTATTTGAGAAAGGAAAAAAAAAGTTGGAATATATTGAATGAGAATTGGCTTGAAGAAACGAGCCAAGAATAGAATATCAACTCGAAGAAAATCATATTATATATAAAATTCAATTATATACGAATAGTTCATAGCTGATAGTGTCAATATGCCTATATCTCGGACCTTGACTAAGCCTCGCTCGGTTGAGGTGCTGCGGTCCCGCTGAAGAACCACCCCTGCCACGATGGATTGGTCTAATTTCTCAAAGGGGGGCTAAAAACCGAACAAGCGAATAATACTGAAGCCGTCGTATTAGTAGTCACTTATATCAAGGAATGGCTTTTTTCTAACAAGTAGGAAGAAAAAAACTCATGCAACAATATGTTTCCGCCAGGGCGTGAATGGTTCCGCGGTTTGAAGCTTGACAGATAGCTACCCAAATTGTAGGATCGAGAACGATTCATCGCCTCGGTTAGTATTTGGTTGCCTAAATGCTATCCTTGAGAGATTGGTAGACAACGACCAATATTCTGGGTGACTGAATGCATCCCCCGTAACATCCCACTGGAATTAATTCCGCGACGGTTACGTAAGTGGATCTTCTTTCTACTACGATGCCGTTGCGCTGTCATTTTTCTAAGTAGGATTTTCGCATCTGACTAGCTGAAATGAATTTTTTGCTGAAAAAGGGATACTATAGGCGTAGTATGTCATAAGCCACCACACTGATGAAACCCGCTTATGGTAATGAAACTCATCTCTTTCCAGTATCGTCGCATTCCCAATTCTGGGTCAGGGTGACTAGACACTTAGACTTATCGAATCTGAATGAAGTCGTTGGGTATTCGTCAGCCGGTATTAGGTCGCTACCATATGGGTATGGGCAAGGTCAGTCTTTCTCTGGATCAATGATAGTATCATTGTTAAGATCCAGATACCCCGACACATATGTGGCAGAGCAATGGATGAAGAAATCATTAGCCTTATTCAAAAAGTCGAAGCTCGCGCTAGCGACAGTACCGGCAGGAGTATACGGGTCCAGACTGTAGTAATATCCAACTTTGTATACGAACGAGTCGACCACCCATGAAGGATCTCGCGATGCATCTGTGCAAGCCGTGCTTGGCTTCCGATGTGATACTTGGATATATGCATCGAATGTAGTATGATCTTCTTGAGAAAAATCGAGTATGACAGTCCCATTTGCAGTAGTAAGAGCAATTTTGTCGGGCTCGGCTGACTTGTCTTGCCTTTCGCAAGTATATTGATGCGTTATGTCGAGATATCCACTAGAGGTGCCTCTAAACATTGTGATAGAGTCTCCATTACGTTCGTCGCATTCTTGCCAATCGGTTTTCACACCACGCCACTGCCCGCTGCATATCGACGAATAGTCATCGAATCCAGTAGTTAGTCGAAATGCAAAATCGGCGTTGTCGCTGGTGTCAACCGGCCAATTTTGAATGGTAAATGAGGACTGGCTTACGCATGGAGGATATCTTGTCGCTGTACTGGGTGCAGGTAAGCTAGAGGCTACCCCTAAAGGTAAGAGAACGAGAGTAGTTCTAAAGGTTTTCATTGCTGCTATTCGATGGAGCATCTAATTTGCAAACGTAGAAGGAGTTTTTAACTCTTCCCTCATGAATTGTTGTACGATACTTCATATTCGACTTGGGCGAGTTAAAGTGGAAATAGAAAGCCTCAATGCCCCCCAAGATCAAATGTTTGATGTAGTATCAACCAATAGTGATGTGCTAATGTAAAGTCTAGACATGCAGATTCTTCATCATATTTAGCCTCAAAGAGACACTATGGGGCCAGTCCGAGCAAATTTGATATCGAGAGCGATTGATGGGTTGATAATTGGAACAGGAAGCCTAACGAAGGTTGAAGATATTAATAAATGCGTGCTCACTGTCTTAAGGCAGCCCCGAGTTCGTCCCTGTGCCGGGTGTAGCGGGCTGCGCAATAGGGCGGATGCCTACATTTTCAGCACTCTTAATCCGTAATCGCATTTAAAATCTGTATTTGAATTAAGTAAAAATAACTCAAGTAACTAATTAGTTTAATTGAAGCTTTGTTTCGCGTGTATGCTTATGCTAAAGAGAATGTCTGATGAGAAGTAGACGAGTTGCCTTCCTATGAATGTTGTAATTTGTAGATTGCTGTTTTATCGGCTTGCTCAGCGACGTGATTTGACCCTAAATGTCAGTGGGGGTCTAGGGAATGGATGTTGAAATATAGCGAGGCCTTTAGGGGGGTAGGTACCTATGCGTAGATTGACTTGTTAGTAATCATGTTGAAAGAGAACATGTTCCTACCTATCTAGCCCATAGCGTCAATTCATGATAAGACACAATGAAGATTCAAGACAATACATAGGCATATAATAAATCTGCGTGGCCTAGGCTTTTCTGTTCTAAAGTAGGGTAGGATGGTCACGATCCTTGGAATTATAACATTCCCGATAAGTTGGGACTTGTTTGCTGAAGAAAAATAACAACGAATCGGGGGCTTCTAGGCGACGTAACCGTATGATTGGGACGCTAATCCTGCCAATTTGGGGGTAACTTCCAGCACGGAGATGCTGGGGTTGAGCTCCCCCAAGAGTCGTGTAGCCAATAGTATGGTGCTACTACACCTGCACAAAGTGCGCTATAGCTCGGGAATTAGGTACCGGCACGGCAGGGTAGCAGTTGGAATCCACTAGAGTTACAACGTTTAGCGGCGTGAGTAATCACCTCTCAACTCTCCGTGGGGGATTTGGGGTGTTTAGAGAGATATGGCCTCTAGGATCTAGAATCCGGAATAATGGTGTTTGAAATACTGCGGCTATCACTAGCAAGATTATACCATGGCCGAAGCGCATGTCAAAAAATATGAGTTGAGTGAAGCACCCAAATCATTGCAGGATGTCGGCGCGGGAACTAAGGAGTTTCTATCTTCGACGACGTGTGAAACTAGCGAAATTGAAGACCAATTCAGCGCACCAAAATCCTCATTCTGGACAAAGTTCTCCGACAATGGCGTCGAGATGCGCGGTGCAGAACCGGTTCCGGTTGAGAAACGAACGGATACCCGATATGTTAACGTATTGACTGTTTTCGCTACATCAATGACGAGCTTGTTACCGTAAGCTTACTCGAGAGTTGCACAAATCGTACACGTTAGAAGGACATCTTAGCTGAAATAATCGACTATAGTATTGGGATCGGCTCAGCAACGACTATCGGATATGGCTTGTCGCTAAGAGATGCCGCGTTGATGATCGTCTTCCTTCAATTCTTATTCGCAATCCCCGCGGCGTATATCATCACCATTGCGCCGCTGACGGGGATGAGGCAGATGATTCAATCTCGATATTGCTTTGGGTAAGTATTTTTAATCCTGCACGCACCAGAGAAAATGGCGGCCATTAAACTAGAAGAAAACCAGGAAATACTGCAACATCTTAACATCCATCGTTGTTACGCTTACAGTCGGAGGTTTTGCCGTCACCGGAAGCATCAACGGAGCACAATGCCTAGCGGCTGTTCGCCCCGGAACACTGCCGGTCGAAGCCGCTATCGCCATAATCATGGCTGCATCATTGGCTATTGGATTTATGGGATATCGCATAATGCATTTCTTCACGCGATGGGCTTGGATTCCGACGCTGGTCGCCATTATTATCCTTGTTGGTGCTGCAGGCGATCAGCTCTGGCAGCAAAATCCTCCACCAACTCAAACAACCGCTCAAGAGTACATGGGCATTGTGGCATTCGCTGCCGGGAACATGATTACGTGGAGTAATGTCGCCGGCGATTACGCATGCTACATGCCGCCAACAGCACCGCGTTTCCGTCTAGCCATGTATTGTCTCTTCGGTATCGCGCTGCCATTTTCACTCCTAATGGTCTTAGGCGCTGCTATCGGTGGTGCTGTCTTCTCTATCCCCGCATGGACTGCTGCGTATGAGACTGGCGGCATCGGAGCTGTGATCGGAAACATTTTGATTACTCGATTAGGCGACTTCGGCCGGTTTGTCCTCGTTGTACTAGGTCTTTCTGTCCTAGGGACATGCGGTAGGGACGTTTACACCATATCCTTTAACCTCACCGCCGTAGCCCCTTTTCTACGTAGGGTACCCCGCATCGCCCTATCCATTATTGCTACAGCAGCCATCATCGCCGTTGCGATTCCCGCCTCGAAATCCTTCGTTACGTCCGTGACAACCTTCCTCAGCATCATTGGTTACTACGCCGGGGCCTCGGTGACTTGTTTTTTAACTGAATATCTGTGGTTTCGAAAGGGCAATCCCCATAGCTTTGACCCAAAAATTTGGAATAATGGGCGGGCACTGCCGACTGGTCTAAGTGCACTTGCGGCCGTTCTGATTGCGTGGGCATTTATTATCCCCTCAATGCAAGCAGATTGGTACACAGGGCCAATAGCTGAGAAGACGGGGGATTTGGGGTTCGAATTTACCGTTGTCGTGGCGTTCTTGTCCTACATTCCTATACGGTCGCTAGAAATCAGAATTCGGGGACGACTGTGAGCGCTAGGTTCAGTATAAAGGCACTGTGGGCGCGCTATATCGTTTTAAATGGGGGTTTAAATGAAAATCGGTTCGTTTATAATTGCTGGCAACACCCTACTGCCCATGTTATTTAACTAGGCCACTATAACCCGGCCATTTGTAAATCTCTGACAGATATACACCTATTCTATATTAGATTCCAGGAATTTTGTTTCTTGTCTCGGGCGAAACACTTACCTGCGGCTTGCCATCGCTTTCCAATTACCTCGAGAAGCTCCACGATGTCTTTTATCCATGTAATCGCACTTGGATCTTGTTGTTCAAGGATCAACCATTCGCATTCGCCTGCAGCTTCATAAAGACAATGACACAAAAGTGGGTTAGCGCTATCGTGATTACTCCCACCACCTTGTTGAATTGAATCGAGTAATTGACGGGCAAGTTTCCATGTACATCTGACAACATCAAAGATGCCGGATATGGCCTCACGCTGCATCTCTGCCTCTTCTGAAGACCTTCCATGATCAGTTGAGTATTTTTCGTTGCAAGCATACAAATCGTATAAGATAAGGCGAGCAGAGAAACATAGCGCAATGGAAGTCGAGGGAGAACCACCAAGGCACGTAGAATCTTTGGAGACGTCATCGAGGTGGGAATACAGAGACGCCAGGATGTGGTGAAGTTGCCTCGCTTCTGTGGCACGGAACCCGAGGCTTATGTTACTACTATTGACTTCATCGCGATGGCGTAGAACACGACCGAGGATATGTCCTGCTTGACACACGTTGGCGAATGACCCTAGACTCGTATTGTTGGAGAATGAGGTTGCGAATAAGGGTTCATTGAAGCCGATCCCTCCTTCGTCCCATGGGGCTTCTGGGGATGGCATCAATTCCCCCGGGCTTGGCTCGGGTGCTGATAAAGGCAGTCCCTTAATCCCCTGATTCGTCATCCTAGTTGCGAAATCAATCAGTGTATGAATGGTCAAGAACGCTATGATAATTACCTGTCAAGACAAAATACTGCCCACCACGCTCGACGTTCTTCTTCCCGCGCTGTCCATGTTGGCGTATCCTTAAATAGCTGAGCTGCATTTTTGCGGTCGTGTAGTCCTATCATAATGCAGAGCCTAGAGGCGTAACCAACGCGCAAATAAGCAGCTGGATATATCGCATGTCCAATCTCATAGGTTGCGATTAAGATGAGAGACTGCAGAAGTTGCGGGGATGGAAGACACGAATTCTCCACTTGGAGTAAGGCCTGTAGTACATTCAAGTACATCTTGTTTTCTCTAGCAATCGTTCCCGGTAATAGAGGCCGCGAGACTAACTCCATACTCAGAAATAAGAGGTCGTACTGGGGAAGTTGGGCCAATTCATGTTCAATCATATGGCGACGGATACATTTTCTACTTAATATGGGTAGCCATTGGTGGATTGTTGAGAAATAGGTCTCGCAGACTTCAAGTTTCTCCGTGGAAACATTGTCAAATAGTGCTGGGGGACCTCTCCTTTGATTGAAGTCTGCGAATAAAGGTTTCGTGCAAATCCCAGAATCTAAAAAGAACAGAGCCGGGAATGTGTTAATAGATTCAGGAGCCTCTGGGATAGATCCCCTACTCCTCAGGGACAATTCGCCCGTTGTGGTGCTCACGGCCTGCAAGTTAACGTCCTCGTTTACGTCCTCGGGTTGGTTTCTAGCCCGTGGTGGATACTGACATCTTTTCTCAAGTCGAAGGCACTTCCAATTAGATTAGTATGAGAAGTATCATTCATGATCAAGGCCTACCAAAGAACAAGAAGGTAATTCCTTAGGACATTTGCGCTTTAACCGTCTAAAGTTATTAGCAATTTAGAATATAACAAAACAATTGGGTGGCATCATACCGACAAGCAACGCAAGAAAATCGAGCTCGTCGATCCATCTTTCGCTTTAGACGTTCCTGTGAATTTCGTAAATTCCGCTCTCAGAGCATGGCAGAAGCGGACTTTCGGACAACGGTCGACTACGACGTGCCCCGTAGAGCGGCTTTATATCATGAGCTTCCATATTATTAATAAGATGACTCATTGATCTGATTTTATCATGGGGCGATACGATATAGTCGAACAAGTTCTCCTTGGTATTGGAAACTAAAGTCCGCTCACATGAAAGGGTTTAGGTGTAAGATAGATTCGAAGATGCCGCTCAATTGTCCGCTATGTCCGCTGATGCAGCTTGGCCTACCCCACTTGCTGACTGCATTAGGTACCTGGGTGAGCTACTAGAGCCCCGAAGCTTGGGGGATCCATAGGCGTGGAGTACGGCATGCGGACAATACCTTGTAGGCCCTATAATACAAAATCGGCGGGGCATTTCCTCCCCCCAAGGGCTTCATCGAGGCTTAGTAATAGCTAAAGCTAGATGTGCTAGGGAGCTCTTCCAAAGCGCGGCGAGTCCCCTACCACATAAATGGTAGTCGGAAATCATTTCGCAAGATTACGAATCGCTTCGAGGAAAGGTAAGCGGCCAAAGGATCGGCGCTGAGACCAATACAAGCCCAACGCCCCTACCACCACGGGACTACATAGCAGTGCAACGAACCCACGCATGAGTACCTTTCCTTGGTGATCGCTTTTCGCAACCACTTCCGAATACCTTTCATTTCCAAAACTCACTCGAGAATACTTGGTCTGCCAACCTAGATTTGGTAGATGGACAGACATGAACTCCTCCAAGAATTTGCGTAATCGATACGTGGGGCTTAAAACCGAAGCGCGCATTTCGACGTAATTTTGCAAAGCGAGATCGTTGATTGCATGGGCATCAGCTACGCGAAGAGCTGAATATTCGGCGAGTGCCAAGCCCCTCTGATAAGAGGCATCCGCCGATCCTGGATCGTCTGGATTGTTATTCTCGACGGCGGCGAACTTATCCAGAATTGAAAAGAGGATGCGGACATCTTCGAGACCAGCGTTCATGCCTTGGCCGTAAAACGGCACCATGGCATGGGCGGCATCCCCTAAAATGACCACAGAACTGGAATAATGGTAGGGGTGGCATTTGATACTAATCAGCGGGAGATGCGGGTTTGTCTCGAATGAAGAAATGAGTTCGCTTGGCTTAATCAGCGTTGTCACACCTGGAAAATGCTTATCAAAGAACGCTGGCAATCTAGTCGAGTCTGCTTCTAACTTGGCGAATTCAGCACCTGGCATGAAAAGAGTGCAGGTGAAGGAACCGTCCTATTTTCTGTCAGTACCGCTACAGATGAGTGTGAGATTTTCTAACATACCTCGCTGGGTATGGCGATGAACATGAACTGCTTTCCCGGCCAAATATGAAGATGATTCGGGGATATTCGGAATTTTGATTTCTGATTGGTTGTATCTTTCGGCTTGATCTGAAATTCGCACCATAACGTATCGACATACTCCTGCTGATAATTCATTCTGGTATATTTCATCAGATGGTACCGGGTAGATGAGTGAGCTCCATCGGCGCCTATCATGAAATCAAAGGAGATTTCGACCTCTTCGGGTCGAGTCGATGATGAGTCATCACCACGGGTCTCGAACCAAGCCTTCCGTCTCTTGAAATCAGCACCCGTTAGTTTATAGTTGAAGAAAAACTTGACATTCGACATTTCGCCGAGAATTTCTAGTAGCCGTTTATTGAGACCGGCTCTGTCTACCGCGAATATCGTCTGGGCACTTAGGTCAGTCTTCGAACTTTTTGTGGTGATTAACAGCGGGATATTGGATTACCCTTCCATGGATATCGTAGTCTTGGGACTCTTCATATAATTCACCAGACTTCCGCCTCCCATGAATCATCCTTCCCCGCATTGGAATTGTTGCTGACACTACATGATCAAGAAGATCTTGGTGGTTGGCATTGCGCATAGCGTTGATACCTCTTTCGGAAAGAGCCAGATTGATGGACTTAGTGAAGTTTAGGGGTGTTGTTGAGGGATCTCGTAGATCTAGATTACATTAGTGTTGGCTTATTTACATCGAAGATCTCATTTAAGATCTTAGTAACTTTATTCATGACATTTTAGACAAGGGATTTGCCATGAATCTCATAACATACCCCCTCGAAGTTCGTAGATCTCGACATTATGACCTCTCTTAGCTGCGTATAACGCAGCTAAAGATCCAACGGGACCAGCGCCAACTATGACATATTTCTGACCAGACATTTCTAGACAGCCGTGGTTAATGTTTGAAAGGATACAAAATTAAGATTGAGGAGAGTCTAGGAACATTTCCGGATAGGCCGTAGTCAGAGAAGCTTTTTATGGAGATAGTGAAGAGTGAGTTTAAAAATGTCAGTCATGATTAGAGTCGTAAGATATCAAGATATTCCGGGTAGAAGCGGCTATATCGTATCAAGAATAACCCCTTATTTTGAATGATTATAAAGCCCCGTTTGTTTGATTTCGAGGGTAGTTAGTCAGAAATTAGTCAGAGTTGCTTGGTGTTTGGAGGCAGCCTACCATGATTACTAAGTCAAATCGTCCCACCTAAACTTGCATTGGAAGGGTTTTGCGCTTGCGATTTTCCTTCGACTTACAAAACAGTAAGAACAAAATACTACAAACAACCAACAATCTAACTTACCAACACGTAGGTTGAAATTTGGAATAATCTGCTAGGTACCCAGGGTCCATATTCCTCGTAATTGTTTCTCCTCTTCTCTACGAACAGCGCCATAGGAATTACCTACGTATTCGATTTCAGCGAACCCCTCCATCATCATGGCAACTGAGCCCCCGGCGAAGAAAAAGTGCCTTGGATCAGGCTGTGAAAACGATGCTTCCGCCTTACAATGTCCCACATGCTTGAAGATTGGCATCAAGGATAGCAATTTCTGCTCGCAAGATTGCTTCAAGAAGAATTGGGTTCGTATGAATCCACTACAATCTCGAACAATTCCATCTTCGCCTGTTGTACTAATTATATACAAATATACAGAATGAACACAAATTGTTACATAAGGTCGCGCAAGGCAAGACCACGAACGGTATTCTTGACAAAATTAGAACTCCAAAGGTCGTCTCTAAACCAGATCCAGCAACCGGTTTCTACAACCCTTTCCCCTCCTTCGCATATACCGGACCGTTACGTCCTGTCTACCCCCTGTCCGAGAAGCGCATAGTCCCAAAGTCGATACCACACCCCGACTGGTCCGAGACTGGCTACCCCAAGAGCGAGCGATTCATCAACAGGAATAAGATCGACCTACTCGATGCAAAAGGACAGGAGGCTATGCGCAAGGTGTGTAAGTTGGGGCGTGAGGTCTTGGATATAGTGGCTGCCGCAGTAAAACCTGGCGTCACGACGGATTACCTCGACGAAATATGCCATAAAGCTTCCGTAGAACGACAGGTGGGTGTCCTTAGATTGTCTCGGCGCGTTAATATCCAAATAATAACTAATTATCGCAGTGCTATCCTTCTCCCTTAAACTATAACAATTTCCCTAAATCGATATGTACCTCGGTCAACGAAGTGATCTGCCACGGTATCCCGGACCAACGAGTGCTCTTGGATGGCGACATCATTAATCTAGACGTTTCCTTATACCACGGAGGCTACCACGCAGATCTGAATGAAACATACTATGTGGGCGACAAGGCTAAGGCAGATCCCGACTCCGTGAGGGTAGTTGAAACGGCTCGAGAATGTTTAGACGAGGCTGCGAAACTTATAAAGCCGGGCACTTTAATACGAGAATTCGGTAACATTATCGAGAAACATGCCAAGTCAAAGAATTGTAGCGTCATCAGGACATACTGCGGCCACGGAGTTAACACGCACTTTCACTGCCCGCCTAACGTACCACACTATGCGAAGAACAAGGCTGTTGGGGAGTGTAAGCCTGGTATGACTTTTACCATCGAGCCTATGATCGCGCTCGGAAAATACCGGGATATTACATGGCCAGACAACTGGACGAGTACTACGATCGATGGTAAAAGGACTGCTCAATTTGGTGAGTTGGTTCCTTTTCTCTATCTCTTAATAATCATTAAACTTAGAATGTTTACTGACCTTGATATAGAGCACACTTATCTTGTGACAGAAACTGGTGTGGAAGTATTAACAGCGAGAACAGAGAGCTCGCCCGGTGGTCCTATACCGATGCCGACCGTTGAGACCGAGGCGAATGGTAGTGGATAGAAAAACCCGTTAGGCTTTCTTTGTTTTCGTAAGCGATGCATACTGCCAATGAATGTTACCAAACCACGGTCTAGCGTAGCGTGGTGGAACTGACAGGTCATACATCATATAGATCCATGGATGGGGATTTGCTCCGTGGGACTACATCATAGCCCTCTCATCGCCTTCTAAAATCATGAACTTATGCACCTGTGAATTGCCTAGTTAGAAGATAGACTAAATAGGTGGGCGTTTTTTTACTACGTAACTTGACCCCCCCTTTTTATCAACGATATCGCCCAACCGTACTGACGGAGCTAAAACCCTTGTTTCTCGATTACCGTATCAGGGAAGTTAGCGGCTTTTTTTCTTTGGAGGTCCCCTGCCCCTCGATTTTCCAGCCTCTAAATGTGGAGCCGTATTGGTCGCCTTGGAAAAAAATAAGCCTATCTTCCAGGGCTTCTACTTGGTGTCCTCCAGTAGCAGTAGTGTCCTAGACGGGTATAGTAGGGTACCTCCAGGGCTAAGTATTTGTAGGTATGTACACGCTATTTGTAGTGGATCTTAGCCGGAATCCTCACCAAAAAGCACCAAAGCTTCGTTGCTCCAAAGCCCCAATCCCCTTCTCCTCTTCCCCCCCCAAAAGAAGGAAGGCAAGCTTTTTTTTTTCCTTTGCGCGAGCCGCTTTCATCATCCACCCGCACAAAATCATCACCTTAAATTTTTCCCAAACAACCGACAAATGGTCCTCTACCCATTTCAACTTAATTAATCGCGGGGACAGTGACATCCCGTCTCTTTACATTCCGACGACGAACCACGTATCTACAATTTACAACTTAAGTACCTCACATAACCCGTTGTAAACTTGTTCTGTTCTAGCGCAAACCGTCGGCTTCCAATAAACGAGGGATCCTGCAGCCTTATCTCCGCATTCGACTAGTCCCGTCATCTTGTCTCGCCGCTCCTCTTCCTCGATTTGTGTCGAAATTACCTACTCCGACGTTGCGCCAGGCATCGTCATCTTATCGAACATAATCAGAAAGCTCGAGTACAGCTTCAAGTCGAATCATACCGAGTAATCGGCGACAATAATATTATTATTACTTACGACTCGCGTCGCATCAACGGAAACTCCATTCATTCTACCTCTAGGATAACGCGTATACATACCTGTCAAAATGTCGGGCGAGGCGTGGTTATACCTCTTCGCCGTACTTATAAATGCCGTCAATTTATTCCTCCAGGTGTTCTTCACGATTATGTATAGTGATTTGGAATGGTACGTGCAAGAGATACTATACCGCAAACCCGTGCTCCGCATGACGCGCCTACGATTTACGTCATTGTTTCTCCCTATTTAATCTACAGAAAGAAGTCTTCCAGCTAACGGTCGTTGTTTACTTAGTGACTACATCAATCCTATCGACCTATGCAACCGTCTAAATACCTACATTGTCCCTGAAGCCGCCGTACATGGGTTCCTAACCTTCTTGTTTTTGATCAACGGATACTGGGTGGCGCTGATACTCAACCTACCGCTCCTCGTCTGGAATATCAAGAAGTATGTTGCGCTTGGATTTGCTCGGTCGAGCCTTGTAGTATCATGTTTGCAGTTGCTAACCTGACATAGGATCGTCGAAAATACTCACCTACTCGACGCCACCGAAATTTTCCGAAAGCTTAACGTCCATAAGAAGGTATGAGAATATTCACCTGGAGCTCTTGGGGTAACACCATCTAACTCATATCATAGGAATCTTTCATCAAGCTTGGCTTCCACCTGGTCATGTTCTTCTTCTACCTGTACAGCATGATTGTCGCCCTGATCAAGGACGAGACGAAATAAACTGTACTATTAAGAGATCCATGATAATGAATACGACGCATACGGGATAGCTTCGACGGGAATAATAATCCCCACGATCCAACAATTACTCGGGTTTCCCCAGATACCCGGTAGGAGGAAAGTCGGTTTAGACAGACGAAGCCCTTTGGAGCGGGTCTTTATGTTGCGAATTTGCTTGGACAGGGAAGAGCAGTTGAATGGGATGATGAAAGGGAGAGCTGGGGAGCATGATTACAATCAACGGGTCGGAGTGCTCCGTCGGTCTCGATCAGATTTGGCATCATACAATGCCTTGAGATGGAAATGATGGGTGGCCTGTGGAGCGCTTAGGGAGGTCGCTCGAGGACTCACATGAATTGTTCGAACTACTACCTATGCACTTTCTTCGGGCCGCGAATTTTTCATAGATAATGAAACTATCAATAATACCCCGATTACTATATTTTCATGATACACCATCTAGAGGTCGAAAGAGATATACTACGTAATTCGTAGGTCTGTACATCTTAGGAACACACATCTTACTATATACCAGTGTTAATCTATTAGCTCGTAAAATACTGGGCTACTCCTATTACTATTAAGCTATTAATCGGCTGATTGACAGAATCTACCAGGATTCCGAAAACTTTGAGGATTGATGTAGAACGGAAGATTCGAAAGAAGAAACCAGGAGTAGATTAGAAATTAGGTAATCATAAAGCAATGAATTACATAATCAAGGAATCCTGCTGCGTGATTGGCTTAGAACTTGTCCAATGAAACAAGGGCATAAAGCCAGAATGTTTTCTGTCTTTAACTTGATCCCTGAAATTAGTAGCAAATATCGTCAAATGGAAATTTTTCATAGATATCTATGGATGTGCCCATATACTCGTAGATGTCAAAATAATTATGTTCATAAAAAGGTAGTTAGCCAATTTAAAAAGCGCTTATAATCTTCTCGAAGAAATGAGTTAAACGAGTTAAATGGGTTCAGTTGTGTCTGTGGCCGCCCGAAAGTTACCTACCTACTAGGTACAGTACCTTATGTAGGTAAGGTTATGGAGGAGTAACGGAAGGTAAGGGCGTGGATCCAAGCTCAAAAAATTCCACTAGCCGCAAACGCGTCAATACCAACATCAACCCCCCGTATCCATCTGTAAACGCGCATCAATTACAGTACCTAGTGGACAAAATGAAGGACTTCGGGGAATACCCGCCAAATATGGCGCCTCAGGATGCGCTCGTAGTACGCGAACAAGCCGAACCCGATCACGCCGTTGTTCCTTACACCGGTGAAGACCTTGCGCGACCTAGACTCGGACCTCTCAACCCATTCAAAGACGAAGCGAACACCACATTAAAACGTAAAAATATCCTTACCGGCCATGCTGAGGAGACGTATCTTAGTGAACACACATTTCGCAGTAAACATCGCGCCATCGAACGCAAGGGCGGCCCCGAGAGAGAATACCAGACCGGCGTTATAGTAAAAGAGGAAGCTGCCAAGCTACGCGCATCAAGGCAAAAGAAGGGCGACGCGACTATAGCCGACGGAGATGGCGCATACGTAGGACCTTGGGCGAAATACAAAAAGGATGAATATGAAGAAGTCGCAGAGGATGAAGAGATAGGGAGTGATGAAGAAGTCGAATACGTATACGAGGATGATGACGATGTCGTAGCGAGCGGCACTGTCGTCTCGGCACCTGCAGGCGCGATAGCCAGGAGGAAAGAGGTCGAGGAACTTGGCGATGAACAAACCGTTTTCCATGGCGAGCAAGAACACGATTACCAAGGAAGGAGCTACATGCACGTACCGCAAGACCTCGACGTCGATTTACGAAAAGAGAGTGGCAGCATCACGAATTACATACCCAAGAAGCTCGTCCACACATGGAACAATCACAACAAACAGGCCGTTACAGCTCTTCGATTCATTCCCAACTCGGGCCACTTGTTACTATCGTCTGGCGCGGATACGACAGTCAAGATCTGGGACGTGTACCACCAAAAAGAGCTTCTACGAAGCTATCTCGGGCATTCCAAGGCTGTATCGGATATATGCTTCAACATCGATGGCACACAGTTCCTGTCCGGTTCGTATGATCGACAAATGAAGTTGTGGGATACGGAAACAGGCAAATGCATCAACAAGTTCACGACCGGCCAACTCCCCCATGTCATCAAATTCAACCCGTCACCTGAGCACTCCCACGAATTCCTTGCTGGTATGTCGGATAAGAAGATTGTCCAATTCGACACGCGAACAAAGGAGCTCGTCCAGGAATACGATCACCATCTCAACGCCATCAACACTATCACCTTTGTGGACGACAACCGCCGGTTCATGACTACCTCGGACGACAAGTCGCTACGCGCATGGGACTACAACATTCCAGTTCCCATCAAATACATCGCGGAGCCGTATATGTATCCGATGACACGTGCATGCCTACACCCATCCAGCAAGTACGTGGCATACCAGTCATCGGATAACCAAATCGTTGTCTATGGCGCGAACGACAAGTTCCGCCAAAACCGCAAGAAGAGTTACCGAGGCCACAACAACGCCGGTACCGCCATCGACGTCGCCTGCAGTCCTGATGGACAGTTCCTGGCGAGTGGTGACAGTGGCGGTTTCGTCTGCTTCTGGGACTGGAAGACCTGCAAGATGTACCACAAGCTCCAGGCTGGCGATCAAGCCATCACATCCGTCCAGTGGCATCCCCAGGAGACGAGCAAGGTTGTTGCGGCGGGTATCGATGGTATTATTAGGTACTGGGATTAATTTTGCTAATGGAACGATACGGTAAAGCATCACCATGGCGGCACGGCGTTTGGAGGTTGGGTTTACGCAAAAGCATCGTCGATACCAGGTAGTTATTCAAATTGATGTTCTATTCCCCAATTATTTAAGCGTTCTTTCAATGTCACGTCGCGCGAGCCTTGTGTTGTTATATGTTCATGGCGTCGTTAAGCTAAAGGTATCTAGGTCTACTCCCGAAACAGCGTTAGAGTAAAATGAATACTAGACTTGAAATATTTATGACGATGGATACATGTATGATTGTGGGCGTGCTATGGAATCCGTGATTCGATTGGTCTGAGTTATTGTCCTACCTAGGTGATTTATCTCCTGTGCATTTACGAGCGTGGTCATGTTAACAAGGCATGTTTTAGTACACGAAAAATTAATGATCAAGAGTCTTCCAAGCTGTTGGTCAAGTTCGTCAAGTGCTTGAGGTCATGTATGATATCGGCTCGCCTTGGGTGTAAGGAGCAATATTGGACGGAAATACAGGCATGGCCTTTGACATCAGTGTCATGAGTAAGGAAGTTACAGATACAACCACCACGCAACGACCAATGTGTGCCAGTCCAATGATTTATCTAGAATTGCAGGCAAGTGCTGAAGGTCATTGCCTCGGTGAGTTGGTGCAGCCAATAAGGGAAGCCCCTGGCAGTTACCAAAAAAATCCAAGCTAAAGGTTATATAGAATAATAACTGACATGTTTTTCAAGCCGACCCTCTTAGATGGACGTACCCTGGGTGACTTGATGGCTATGAACAAACTACCATGAGGTTGTCATATGCTTGGAGCGTTGATAATTGGCGCAATTTGACAGTACGACAATCCAAAGCGAGTTTTTCGTAGGTCCTGAATTCGAGTTGGTGGGTGAGCGGATTCAGTACTGAGCTTTTTTTTATAATTTCTATTCTCGTTACTCTTGCTGTTTACATACTGGGTTTCAATTTGCCTATTTCTCCTTTCTTTTCCTTTTTATTCCTCTTCGTCATGTCTGTTACACCCCAACCCCACCCTTGTCACCATCCCCATCATCACCGTCGCCACTACCACCACTTACCCACCACTGCAACCAGACATCTCATTATTAATTACTAAGAGCACAAACCACACGCTCAGGCTTCAATTCCAAGGAGCAAGGCACTATTCAGCGGAATAGCTCCCACGTACTTGCCATTAAGGAATACTATCATTGTCGATTTCCATCACCATACCTTGAGTGTTTACATGCGGCTCCAGATCGCCACCACACTGGCACTTCCATGAAGAATCTACTCACAGACCCAGAACCTAGCCAAATGATTTTTTCTTTTTAAACACGCCCGATTTCCTATGATCCTCGGGAAGTTTTCTCTCCTCTTCCCCCTTGCCCCACCAAACCAGATACAATCTTCTTGAAATCCTTCAAGCTCATCCTCATCACGGTTTTAGAATATCCATAATATTTCGCAGTACTACTTAGTTTAAGTACACACTCACCCCACATCCATACACCAGCAGACCCTCATTTCTAGCCAATACAATGTCGACCATCATATTTTACCCCTTCTGCTGGAAGAAGTTTCGCGATGCTCCTCCTCCACCGCCGGGACCTCTTCCCCCGATACCTCGCCCTACCGCAGGAGTCTGTGTCATCCAGCCAGCTACCGTACTCCACCCGGTTACCGTCTTGACCCCCGTTGATGTCACGTATGTAACGCCTATTCAGATCATACCCGACCCTGCTCCCAATGCGATTCTATTGCAGCGCATCGCGTAGGGGAAGCTGAATATTTCTACAGAATTTGAGGGGCACCTAGGTGTTAATTAAGGCGTTGGGGGGTTGAGTGTCTCGTTTTGGGGAGGAGGAGGAGGGCGCAACAAACCAAATTGGACTTTTTCTTTTGCTTTATTTCCTGTCTAGCATATGATTTTCTTGGCAGGCGAGGGAATACACATTGCATGGGGATATTGAGGCCGGGTGCCCCTGATAATTAGCATCCATTTAATTCATTAATATTTCTTTGGTATCAAAAAACCGTTCTCTTAAATGCTCTGTGCTACACCAACCTCCATTTTTCCTAAGGCACGTTGACAAGTTTGAAGCCACGAACCTGTTGTATCTGGAATAATTGTGCGGAACCGTATTTCATAGCGAGTTCTTTCAACCTCTTGCTGTTTCGCAAGCAATGCTCAAGATTTAGACGGGGTCATTCCTATTACTCCGAGATTCGTCGAACCTCTTCTTCAGCGCTTCCGACTAAGAACTGGATAAGCCGATGACAGCCGAAAAGGTCTAGACATTTCCTTCCATGTTGGCAAACTGGGAAGTAATAGCGATTTGCGTGGTAATTATTCCGTCATGTGGCTTTTATATTGAAAGTTGATTGAATACCGCCGGTTGGCTGAGATGGCGCAGCCATGGCAGGGAGAGAGCGCACGAATTGTTGGGTCTTTGGAAGGAACGATGTTGGTGAGCCAGCACGCAAACAATTCAGCACTTTGATGCACGTTGGGCGAGTATTCATTCGTACAAGCACATTAGAATGTAAGGGCGAACCCAGCGAGGAGTAGATGGTACACAACAGCTAGGCCCCTTCTGTGAGACTGTGTCGAGGCTATCGTCAATACGAGTTGTCATTATGGCGTAGAAGTGCTGTATTCGTCGCCGTTCCAAGTGCAAATGAGGAGATAATGAAGTAGCCTCGTGTTATTAACCTATGCAAATATAATAAGATGAAATGGAAGCTCGTCGCGACAAAAGGGAAGAGATTTAAAATACAACTGTGTAACTTTAAACTACGGCCCAGTGATACCACGCTATAGAAAACCAGAAACCGACTCACAATATCAAGTCTGGTCACTTAAAGGCAACTTTGAGTGCAGTGTTCTCCTTATTGATCCTAGCCCATTCGACACTCTTCACCCATATTTTGTGTTGTATCTCCTTGTCCAAGGCCACGGGATCAGGCTCATCCTTCTTGAGGAAGGTGTAGTATCCTCGTTCGCCATTGTTAGCCTGGCCAACACCTAATTCGATGATGTCTACTCCTGCCTCAGCCGAGGTACGATAAATTGGATCGAGATAGCGAAGTATAGGCATCAGAGGCTTTAGAATAAACATCTGCATTAACTGGATAGACATCGGAGTATTGGTTCTGAAAGTGCGCGAATCACCCAGATTGCCCGGGTTCATCACGACCACAGAGATGTTTGCGAATCTGGGATCCTTTGTTGTGGGCCGACTTGTTAGCAGGTGAGTCGAATGCAAAGACTCCGAGCCATCTCACCTTTTGTAGGTACTCGTTGAGGGGACAGGCCCAAGTAGTAACAACCAACTTCAACGTCCCATATCTTTGATATCCGCGGCCGAACTTATCGGGGTCCGGACGTGGGTGAATAAAGAGATCGAAATCATCAGGTATTTCGGGGAGATAATTTGTTACGGGGTTTTTCTTGCGGTAGTGTAGAACGCTGGAAATGAGCTCGATACGGCCACCGTCGGGGTTAAAGCTGTCTAGTAGGCGTAAAATAAGTGCTACATGAGCGATGTGTCCAACCTGCAACGACCTATCAAAACCATCAATGGTCAGTTCGGGGTCGGCGACAAGGTTCCAGTAGTACGCGTTGCATATAATAGACTTGATGGCGGGATATTCGCCAGCGATGATACTGTCCGATATGGTCGTAGCAAATTTGTGGACGGCGGTAAGGTCGGCTAAGTCGAGCTCGTGGATGGAAGCGCTTGCCTTGGGATATTTTTCTATGATGGCGCGTAACTTGTTAGTGTTCTCATCGTTATCGGCAACATTCCTAACAGTAAAGATTGCTGTGTAGCTCGAATACGTCTTTAAAAGGTGCTCGGAGGCGTGGAGGCCAGCTGAGCTGTTGGCGCCAGTGAGAATTACAGTACCAGCCATAACCCGCAGACCGAAGTAGGAGATGGTGAAGTAAAGAAAAATATCGCTTCCAAGTGCACAAAGTAGGGAGGAAATAACTTGAACCAAGACAAAGAAAGAGTACCCTACCCTCAAGTACCTACCTTCCTATCTCCATGGATTGCGCCCGGCGAACCGAGATGCCGGAATAAGAGGCCAGTGCAGGTATAAATATAACAGCTTCTAACTCAAGTGTCCGTAGTGCTGTCAAGCGTAGCTGGTTGGGTACCTTAGCAGTTCTTGGGAGAGACGGCCTCCCACCTAACCGTTTTTCTACGTACCTAGCTAGGTACCTAGGTAGGTATATAATAGGTACAGACGGCTTTTGTACCTAGGGAGTATTGCCATTTGACGATCTGTGTATCTATCGACAACGAGCATCCTAGTAGGGTGCAGAAACTGGTCCTGTGTCCATCTCCGTCAGTGAAACAAGTTACTAACTAAGTCCTTCCGAAGCATCCTTACCATAGTCTCCTGGTCGAGAAGATTGTCGAGAGAATGGACCTAGACGGCGAGTTAGCGTCGTATAATGGAGGAAGAATGTAAAATTGACGCAATATCTGAGGCTGATGATGTGTGGGAAATCGCCTCTTCGCTGGGGATAGAGAAATATAGGAAGATTGTGGTCGAATAGAGAAAGATCATTATAGAGGGGCGTTTTCTTCTTTCTCTTTTTTTTCTCTCTAAAAAGAAGAGCAAGAATAACATGAAGACGAAGAGATAAAATCGGAGGATGCAGGAAGCAGGAAAGCAGAAAGGTTTTACTCACAGCACGTCCGTCGGTATTGGTGTTGTTGTGATCCATCTTCGTGGTTGGGTTGGTTGTAGAAGTGAAAGTGTCGAGATGAAGAAGGGTGGTGGGAAAAAAATTGGTATGTTAAAGAATTGACACTACGAGGGCAACTGCCACCTAAAATGTGCACCTGCCTAATATATAATGAAAATTTTCTAGGTTATGGTACTAATCAAGTGGAATAATAGAGGTAATGGTGTTTTGTCGCCATAGCAATTTATGTGCTTGTGTGGCTCCTGCATTTTTTCTTAACCCTTTCCGCGGGCTGCTGAAGCAAGTTACATACCTACACACACCGAACACCTAGATGCCTAACTACTAGAAACTAAATCTTGGATTTATTAAGCATGAACATGTTTGACGTTATTTTATACGAGTACCCACTGCACAGACGACTGTAATACCGATAGGCTGACACGGTTGATGGAATATGAGTTACCTAGGTATCTACGTGCCCCTATTCTTTACGTATTCTTAGTCTAGATAGAGATAGTAATGTGATACTGCCAACACCGCTGCAAATATTTTTGATCATGGATCGAGGGGTGGATTAGCATGAACCTACGTCTATGTTGTCATGTTTGTTTTTCACAAGAGCTGTGGGATTCGCTGGGGGTAATGGGTGTTGGATCAAATATATGAGCAAAATAGGGATTGGAATAGATATAGGTGAAAATGGGCCCTATGGGATAGTGTGTTAGGTGCGCTATACTTGTTGGAGGGCGCCTGTTATCCCCGCTAACTGTAAACTAGATTTACCCCCACACGCCGAAATGTTCCCCCGTCAGCCTCGACTCTGTCTGGTGGATAACACTCTCACATAAGAGAACTATTTTAGAACTATAGGATGAGTTTTTCAACAACTCGGGTGTTGATAATGTGTTATAATTCCTTATTGTCGCGACGTATTGCTCCTATTGTATGCTATAATCTACTGCGTGGCTCACATTTTTAGCGGACGGAGCTGATTCAGCTCTGCACGGCATGGTCTTAGACCGAATAATCTCCCAGCTTCGTAAATCGCAACTCACATGTCACCAAGCGCCTATTAAGTCACCCTAGGGTTCTCTTCTGCGACAGAGATCGCCAGTCTTGGAAGGGGCCGTGATCCAACAATGTAACATCATTGGTTGACGAATCACGACCCCTGGCGACGATAAGATGGCAGGGGGCTGCCTAAATGAACCTCAACTTCTCAAGTCCTCGCAAGGTCGCACCTATGTTTTCCCCTCTTCCTACCATCCTCATTTCGTCTCGCCCATGCGAGTGACGCCCACATCAATTGTATGAGGTTCTCGCGAGATACCCTTCTACCGCCTCCACGATGGCCGATACTCGAACACTACGAATCGTCACCGCCGCGACTTTCCTACCAGCTTTTCCCCTTGCTCTCGCGCATGGGGTCATTTCGAATAACCCTGCCCCTGCTGTAGGATTGGTGCCGCTTGCTTTCTCGGCCGGTGCAGGCATCTTCTTGTTGTCGCGTCAATCCAGAAGGAAGCAGCAAGCAGCGTCCGATCCGGAGCGGGGTGATGGAGCTGAGGAGGGGCAGGTACGGGACCAAGAACAAGAACAAGAGCAGGAACAACTAGAGGGACAACAAGGGGAACCGCAACCTCAAGAAGCACCTGCCGCGCCCGCCCCGACACCGACCAAAAGCCACCCGATCCTCGTATTCGCCGTCGATACGGTCCTCTCCGCAGCGCTATTAGTGGTTTTAATATTTACATGGATTGATTCGGGTAGCGGCAGCTCTAACAGCGCCGAGTCAGCTATGCTAGCTGCATATGCGACAATCCCACTATTAATTAATTTGTATGATTTTTCTACGACTTTCTCCCGCAATTCAATTGGAAGAACCTGTACGCATTTAGACTTGGATCATTCTAAGATTACTAACTGTCTCGCATAGCTTAATTCATCTTTACCTAGCGGTACGCGAACTCTCCCGCGGCCTCGCGCTTCCGGGGCTGACGCAATACCTCGCGTGGCAGGCCGTTCCACCCGATTGCCCAGACTGCGGACACCGATTGCGACCAGACGCCCCACCTCGACTCCCGTGGGTGGAAGAAACGTCGTTACCGAGACCGTCGTTTAAGAATGTGAAGTTGAAGCTACCTTCGATCCCGAAGGTTAAAGGGCCTGAATGGAAGACGCCGGCGTGGTTCCGAAACAGCACCCAACGTGGGTATGCGACGCTGTTTGGTGGCGCCATCGACGACGATGCGACAGCGACGGTTGTCCCATATAGAGACGACCCCGAAGTAGGCGAGTCATCTACTCGGGTTGAAGAGCCCGAGACCGTGGAACCTGAGGTGGTTGATATCGTGGGCAAAAAGAGTAGGAAATTAGGCAGAAATTCTGGCACATCGCACGATTCTGGCTAGATATGAGGTCTACTAGTTTACTTGCCCGTTTAAGTTGTTTGTTTTCAGCTAACATATGGTTGTTATCATCATTTCGGTTAAATCTTATGTGTGGGAGGGCTTTTCGTTGAAGCGTGGGGACGACGTTACGAAGATGATGAGGAGGACGGTGTGATACCCCGATTATTCAACTTGTTTTTGCGCGCTTATACCTAGGAAATTGCGAGTTTGTGGGTTAAACGCCTACTGAAGACTTCGAGATTGAGGCGATTGAGATGACATTATTTCGCACCATACCATTTGATTTTCTTCAAGGGCTGTAATTATGGAGATTCGGGACAGTTCAAATAATGCAGATCGAAGACGCAATGCTTATCACTTGTGTATTTATATTATTATGGTAAGCCAACGCGTCATTCTATATTCCCTGCGTCGCCCCCGTATGCGCCCTGCTATATTTTATAGGGTATATCCTGTCCTGGTTTCCCCACCATTGCCCATTTTTTCGCGCAAAAACTGAGCCAATAAACGGGATTGGGTCTCCCTAAAGCGGGCGTCATTCCCTACGTGCCTCCAATCCCTAGTGAGCACGGCGAGTTGAGGCATTGGCAAGTACGTATCATACCTAGAGTAGGCGAGGCACGCGATAAACCATAGCGAATGCGCTTATTTACAAATTAAGTTAGCTATAAGGCCGAGTGAAACATGTGAATAGGCCCACGCCGCGGAGAGCCTTAGAGAACATACCAAAGGCAGCCGCATGTCCCCAGCAGACTGACCGAACTGATTGGTCTCCATAATACATTCCCATGCATTGTTGTTGATCAGGGATCTAGGCTCGTCGAATGACTGCCAAATAAGGCGGCATGCGTTGATGGATGGGTGAGATTGGCGTGGTCGCAATCTCATATCAATTGATTCCTGATACGAGACGAATTTGGACAATACGTAAAGCCAAAGTGTCTATCTCGCATATTGATAGTGACTAACAAATCGCCATCTTCGCCGAGGATTCCTTCTCGAATCCACTCAGCAGCTTGATAATTAACTCGGAGAATTATTTCAAGAAGGGGACTGTCCTTCTGATCTGCGGGGTCATCTGTTCGTGATGCCGCTATGACAATGGATGTTAGTGATTTTCTTTTTCGGGAACATTTTAGGTCAGGGTGGATCTTGGAGGTGTATTTCTAGAGGGACTTGAGAACCCCTAGTTTCAATGAAAATCGGAGGGAATTTGTAGTACGTACATTGAAATATCTCTTGAGACTCAGCATTGACAGCGAGATGAACTATGAGTGAATCTCCATCATGGTCAACGATGAACATCAACGTGTCTTCTTCCGGGATATTATCCTTGCCGTGTGACTTGTCGCCTTCGGGTAGTCTGGGCAATGGGCCGACTTCAACCCGGCCTTTGGATATGGCTCTTGCGAGCTCAAAAGTGAGTTCTTTCAAGCGATCCTGATCACCAGCATAACGTGCCTCGGTAAAGGCATGGTCGAATTCCATTTCCAGAACTTCATCCTGCTCGTATTGCTTTGCTGCTTCCCGCATCTCCTTCGAAAGCTGGCGATACTGATAATATATGTATGCCAAATAAGCGGAAATGGTGAGTCCTGAACCTATGGCTATGTCTTTCAACCGACTTCCTCGTGACTTGGGTGGAGGATAGAAATATGGACCAGGTGCGTAGTTGGGGGTGTTAAGTTGCGGACAGCTTCGAAACCGACGACGATGAATCGCCGGCCTCAAAATTGAGGGGGCGACCCGAAGATGCAATGGTCGTAGCATCTTATCCATGACCTAAGACGTTAAAAGATAGGGACCTTGTGACGTAGTGACGGTAAGAATGCGATTTTGCGATATGGTGACGTTTCTAAAACAGCTAAAACAGTAAAATCCACATCTGTCCTAGGTGAAAGAACCCGGTTAATCGATAAGGCTACGTATGGAAGTCACCTAGGCTAAAATTAGCAGCCGGCGGCAATTCGCTTGAACAATGAGCTGTGCTACTTGCATGTGCTATCTTGGTGAATATGGTCCAAGCGCCGATAACTTTGTACTTAACTATCGTCTTTCCCTTGTTTTTTTTTTTAAAAAAAAAATCATCGCGAATTCTTCTGAAATTTTGTTAGCGTTTTCTCATATATCTACCAGGTTTTATCATAAGATGACTGGGATACTGGAAAGTTCCGTTGGAGAAACGACTCCATACACCCTCTCCGTTTAATTCAGAAATGCTCCTTTGGGCTCCTAGTCACTTAGACCTCGTTATCAATGAAGAAAGAAAGAGAATTGTGATGAGATCATATTCGCTTCTTTTTCCTTCGATGAGTTGCAGTTTGTGTCACTTTGGTCATTTTCAGGTCTGGGGCAGTGCCTGTCTTAGGCACCTAAGTTAATACCTATAGGCACACTCAGTACATTATCAATTTGAGAATACAGGGCGCGAACACCTTATACCTATAGTTTAGGCCCTGTGTCTGTGGGAGACAGCGCCCAAGTGGTCTCCAAATCTATTATGCATTTCCAAGCTCCCTGCACTTGCCCCTATTCACCAAGAATCGTGTGCTAAGCCGAAGCTTCAGGGACATCCCCGCAATCTCCACAGCTGGTTTATAGTGAACCATCGTTAAGGGACGTGGATTAGTCCTTCAAGCATAAATATCATTCGTGGAATCTCCTAGTGGTGAGATTATTATTCTTGCTTGCGTTATTCTGTATTCCCCAGTCTTACTTTTTATGGTATAAGTCAAATAATCGGCCAACTTAGGTACGGAATAGCTATGGTTGCGTGCTCTACTAGGAAACACGCCCGGTGTAATATCCTACCGAGGTAGCAACGTACTACGCAAGCCAAGTTACATAGCTTGTATTTTATCCAGGAACTTGCGTATTAGGAATTGGAGAAACACTTCTTGATTGCGGAGTATTCTACTATATAATGAGGGTGGCCATAGCCGCAGTACGAAATATTCTTGACGCGATGGAGGTAAGTCAAACGAGGCTTCGCTTTGGGGGTCTTCGATCACCCACTCCTGATCCTCGCAACCATGTCTCCAATGTGGGCTAGAAGGACTTTTGCGCTTTTGGGTCTCGCCATCACTGCTTCCGCCCAGAGCTATTCGAACAGCAACAGCTCAGAAGGAGATACCGTCGCTGTGAGATGGATTGGAGATACGCCAACACTAAACCCTGGGACTACATTTGGTCTTCCATGGTCTCGTAGCAAATACCAAGCTAATCAGACTACGTTCACTGGTTCCGGAGGTGATGGTGATGACGAGATACCACTTCAATCTTGGGTAACGGCTTACTGGCCAGATGGCTCAATTAAATGGACAGGCCACGCTATTAGCGGCTCCGAAACAGCCTATGGAGTATACAGAGTTACTCCGACAACTGTTAAGAACGGGAACACCAAATCTTCCAATTCGACCTCCTCGGGAGTGGTTGTCAACGACTCCGAGGGCGAAATCACCGTCAATACAGGGAAACTCGCCGCAACGTTTCCTAAATCTGGAAACGTACTTGTAAGCGCAATCAAGACATCGAGCGGAAAGATCGTCGGACAGAACGGGCAATTGGTATTGCGGTCTCAGTCTGGGGTCGAAGACGAAGGTGACGATACTTCAATCACCAAATTCAATTTTCAAAGTAACATCGAAGAGGTCGCCGTCGACTTCGATAAGGAGACTTCAGTGAGGGCATTGGTGACCGTCCGCGGTAAGCACCAAGCGACATCAGGGACACATGACGATTGGTTACCGTTCGTACTTCGCTTCTATCTATATGCGGACTCAGACGCCATTCGAATCGTTCACACGCTTGTTTTTGATGGAAAAGCCGGTACAGATTTTGTTACGGGGATTGGCATTCAATTCGATGTTCCTTTGAAGGGTGAGGAATTATATAACCGACACGTTAGGCTTGCTGGCCCAGACGGGGGTCTTCTTCGAGAAGCTGTACAGGGAATCACAGGATTGCGGAGAGATCCGGGCGAGGAGGTGCGTAGCGCTCAGTTTAACGGCACCGTAACACCTGATATTTCGACATGGGATACGAGAGTTTCTTCTAGATTAAAGTGGATTCCCTCATGGAACGATTACAGCCTGTTTCAGTTGTCACCCGAAGGATTTACGTTGAAGAAGCGGACCAAGGCTGGCCAGAGTTGGGTGAAGATCCCTGGAGGTACGCAATCTGGTGGCTTGGCCTACCTTGGTGGCGCTACTCAAGGTGGTCTCGCCGTCGCCCTCCGCGATTTCTGGAAGCGATACCCAACTGGCCTCGATATCTCAAATACGGCTGAGGATTCAGGTCAGATAACTCTGTGGCTTTATAGTCCAGCTGCTGAACCGATGGATCTTCGGCCCTTCCACGACGGCTTGGGAGAGGATACGTACGCCGATCAACTTGATGCACTCGAGATCACTTATGAGGATTACGAAGGAAGTTATAATACACCATATGGCATCGCTCGAACTAACGAAGTATTCCTATTCCCATTCGATCAAACGCCGTCCGCCGACACCTTATCCACTTTGACAGGGCTTGCAAATGAACCACCAGCACTTGCATCGGACCCTGAATATATCCAGCAGACAAAGGCGGTAGGGTCTTACTGGGCCACAATCCCTGAAAACTCAACCAGTGCAGCGCAGACAATTGAAACTCACCTAGAATTTTTGATCAGGTACTACCAGGACCAGATCGTTCAGAGACGATGGTATGGATTCTGGGACCATGGCGACATAATGCACACCTATGACGAAGACCGCCACACATGGCGCTATGACGTCGGAGGCTATGCATGGGATAACTCCGAGCTCTCGCCCAATCTATTCTTTTGGAATTACTACCTGCGCACGGGTAGAGCAGATGTGTACCGCTTCGCGGAGGCACATGCAAGACATACCGGCGAGGTCGACGTATACCATATCGGACCATTCAAAGGATTTGGTACTAGACATGGCGTTCAACATTGGGGTGATTCCTCTAAACAGATTCGCGTCTCAACCCCCATCTACCGCCAAGTATTCTATTACCTATCGGGTGGTGATGAGCGCGTTGGTGAGCTTCTTCACGAACTTATGGATGCCGATCAGGCTTTCCTCACAGTAGATCCGCGACGCAAGGTCCGTCAAGATAACGGCACTTACGTCATCGACCCAACAGCCCTAGATCTCGATCTCGGTCTCGACTGGTCCGGGCTTGCAGCGACTTGGTTCATAGAGTGGGAGCGTCGTGGCCCGCGATGGGAAGAAGCGCGATCAAAGCTCAACATCAGTATGCATAGTATCGCCAACCTGACGAACGGCTTCGTCACCGGCCTCGGTCTCTACAACTTGTACACGGGGCAAATCGCGCCCCCAGAAACCGACCCCCAGAACCTTGGAAATGTCACAGTATCTCATTTGTCCGCAAGCTTCGGGCTGCCAGAGATCATCTCACAAATTACAGATTACTTAGGTGACGACTTACCCGCCAGTTTCGAGCGCGTCTGGTTGGATTATTGCTATTACTACGGGGCTGGCGCGGTGGAGCAGACGGCGCGTTACGGTGTCAGCTTCGGTAGTCTGAATCTGAAACAGGGTCACTCTCGACTGACGGCATATGCGGCTAAGAAGTTAGGCAACTCGACATTGGCAGCACGCGCGTGGAACGAGTTCTTCAACACCGACGGGCTATCCCCGAGTCTGTCCTGGGCTAGCGAGTCACTGAATGGAAGTGATGTCTTAGTTCCGGTTGACGAAGCAGCGTGGTTGGCGACAAATGATGCTGCACTATACGGGTTAGCAGCGATTGAGAATCTAGCCCAGGTTTCGTACGCCTTAGAGGGGTAGTTGGGTTTTATGGTAAAATACCTAGGTATTCATTAAGCCTGACTAGTTAGTAATGGGCCCTAGATAGGTAACTAGGAGTGTATGGCTACCTGATATTCGGTTGTGTCACTATTAATATAATTAATGTCTACCTAGGTATAGTGTGCCGAGCATATGGTAAGCTATTGTTCAACGAAACAATGGCAATTACTCCGCAATCAGGCCGCCGCATCTCTCTAGCACAATATGAGGACCCCAAATCTCCAGAAAGTAATATTAATTGGAGAACTCAAGCGTCCGCTGCCAATTTATAACATCCCAGATCATCTTCGTACTACAACTTTGTGGTTCTCGATCGTGAACCGACGACGGAACTTTTCGTGAAGGTTGCGCTCGCAACCGAACCCAGGGCATGGCTCATCGGTACCCAAGGCGCGTTCAATCTTCTGAATGTCCTCATCTGATTGCGTGGCTCCGTTCTCAATAAAGACTGAGTATTTCCACAACCCTTGAAACGCTATCGTACCGAGTGGATTGTCTGGGACAACCCATACCCCATAGAAATATATTTAGCGGCGTTCGACCAATAGAATCAACCGCATTTACATCAGCACCAAGATCTATGAGACGCTGTATGTAAGCAACGGGAAGACAGTCGTTTTCAGAATCCCCGATGATGAAGTAATCGTCCATAAGATGTCGGTTCGCGATATTGTGCAAACCTAGCGACGAGAAGTATTAATATATAAACCCGCCAATATCAGCGCACATGAAAAGAAACCAAATTCACTTATATGTCTGCCCATCCTCTGAGGTCCATGTGATGTCGGAGGCGCCGGCATCGAGAAGTATTTTAGCCAACGGGAAGTAATATAATGAAGTAGCCAGCCACAGAGCCTTCGGGTCCTTGGTAAGGTATCCGGAATAGTCGATGTCTAGTAGACAGTTAAAACCATACCAAGAATCTCCCCAATCTTCCACGTAATCATGTGGGTCGTCACAGTATAACTGAAACTCATAGATCATTTCGGAATCTTGTTTGCGTACAAGATGTTCGAGCATGCCAATATAACCGGGCCCGTGATTTGAAATCACTGCTCCCTCGTCTCCGAGATATTGGCAAAGCTTGTACTTAGCATTATAGAATGCGGTTTCAAGAGGTGATAGTGGGCACTCTTCCCTGCGTTGTGACGCAAATGAATCCTCATTTAGAGGGTTGAGGTTGATATCTGCGCCATAGTTGATCAACATATCCACCTGCCGCAGTTCGCTCATATGACGCGAAGTACAGCTACAGATGTACATTAGGGGTGTTTGACCAAATTTATTCGCTTTGTTGGGATCCGCGCCATGCCGAAGAAGACTATCAACGGTGTCATACATGTCATCAGCCCACGGCACATCCGTAGAGTAAAGCGCAGCTTTTAATGGGGACATGCCGTCATCACTTTCTTCATCGATTCGGGCCCCGTGTGCCAGTAAGGTGTCTACTACTGGCTCCAGATGTGCTGAAGATGCGTATATCAATGCGAATATTTTACGGCAGGAGAACCGCGAATGTCAACACCTTTGTCGACTAACTTCTTGATGAGTTCAACCATGCGGGTCAAGGTAGCATCTTCTTCGAGATTGGTACACGGATCATATTCTTCTGGGGGCGTCACGGGTTTTGCTCCGTAATCAGTTGTGGCAATATATCCCCTGGTCGAAGTGAGGCATTGGTCTAATGCGGAAGGCCAATCAGGCGAAACAGGGTGGATGTTGGCCCCGTGGTCAATAAGGAAAGCGGCATCCATGTGCCAATGGTTGTAGCAAGCCTGAAGAAGAGCCGTTGGTTGTGGATTACAGCGGGTAGTAGAATGTATATCAAGCTTAGCGCCATGTTGAATTAAGTATTTCATCATTGGGATACTATGTGCTGTACCAAGTGCCCACATTATCGGGGTCGCATAGTACTGTGTAGAAAGTTAGCATTGTTACTCTAAAGGGCAAGGTCTAAACCCATGAATGTTCATGGTTGAGAGCTTTTAAGTATGCGTCTGAGTAGGTATTAGGGGGCTTACCTCGTTCTGCACATCAACAGGGACGGGCGGATCAGCTTCTAGGAGTCGTCTCACTGTGGAAAAACAGCCATGGCGGGCCGCCCGGTGCAATGCACTTAAATAATTGGGTTTCTACCAGGTATAATACTTAGAGAATAATAGGACATTTTCGGATGCTCCGAGGTCGAGGAGGAGGTTTGCTGCGGCTTCGCTACCATATCATAAAGCGGCATGAAGAGGTGTCCATTCGTGGTATTCACCCGTCCGATACCCCGATTTTTCATTATGGCGTGGACTATCCTCGCACGACACAAGCCTCCTAGATGGTGGGTTTAAGTAGGCGCCGTGCTTAATAAGGACCTTGATAATCTCAACAGATCCAGAGCTGGCGGCAGCGTGAAGTGGAAACCAAAACGGGTTCCGGGTCATGAACCTACACTGTGTCTCAAAGCCTGAAATGGGATCCCAAGAAGGGCTTTTTTTGTCAAAGCCGCCACTCTCGAAATCATGACGATAAACGTGCAGGCGAAAGGGGTCTGCGGAACCAAGTTCGTATCTACCCGTTACCTCCAATTTATCGAATTTCACTCGCTCAACCGGTTCGAATATCGCGGCGATATTCGGGTTGAATCCCGCCACAAGAAGCTTTTTTACAACGCCAAGTTGGCCATTTTCGCTGGCCCAGCAAAGGAGGTGCTTATATCTTCTTTTGTTGGAAGCGAGAGAATAGAGAATTGGATTTGCGACGTAGTGGAGGCGGAGGCAAGAGGCGGATAGTGCACACAAGTCGGGAATTTCGTCTAAGTACTCGGCGATATCGATAAGAAGCTCATTTGGTGAGCTTCTGAGAGACATCGTGTTGCACTTATTGCTAGTAGCCATAGTCTAAAGAGTGAATGACTAGCTCGAGGGAGGAAGGGAGGTCGACAGAACTGACGACTCTCAGACCTGGGGACGAATGTGGCCTAAAATCACTTTGACTGCCCCTTTGGAATATTTGAACCTCTAAGTAGGAAAATAGTCGGTCGATAGCTATGCTCGCGTGCGACGAATATTTGTAAAAGGTAGACCTTGATCGTTGGAGTGGATCAACTGTCAATAAAAGTCGGTTGTGCTAGTGGTAACTGCAATTAAATAACAGAAGAGGGGGGTTAATAGGGAAATTAGTACTGAAGGTGGAAGAAAGGAAAGAATTGTAAGTAAAACAATGCTATACACACCTCAGAAATAACTAAGAAAGTGATGCAGAGATGTCAGAAAGAGCAGTTACTTATACTAGTCGCTCAGATAGGCATTCTACCTGTCGAAGACAAACCAAGCTCAGATGGCCCATTGAGGTGAATTTTTTTTCGTACTAATTAAAGCCTTAGAATGCACGGTGGAAAAATGAGAGAGCTGTGTGCTGTTAACACCCTCTTCTACTGTGTTCTGGTGCAGTATTTTGAGGAAATTTACATGGTACTTGAGTGTAAAGATTTTTTCGGAAGTTTTCATATGCTATATAGATTACCATTTGTGGTGAAATTAGGAACCGACCTAGTGTTAGGATAGTTAATTGTGGTGTTTTGTAAAGAACTTTCTGCGGAAGGACCTCCGCTCCTCTAATATAAGGTACCTAGGTAAGTCTGGGTAAGGATACTACAAATATTTTCGATAGTCATGGGATCAAACATCATCGTTTTCACTCTAGCTAAGAAGAAAAAAGGAGGGATACACCCCTGGAAGCAAACGAAGGCAAACAAACACCAGCAGAATCTTCGTCTTTATCATCCATGATAATGAACTTGTCTGTCTATCTAGGTCCTCACTAGGTACCAGAGCGCCCAGGCAAATATTTGACCTTGGAAACCTGGGCATGATATGTAGGGTAGAGGAAGCGTCAGATATCTTAAACGCATGGCCTCCCGTCCACTTTAAAGGACGTTGCGCTCCCTTTATATATCCCAGGGTTATCACTTAGTTCGCTTACTTCCTGACATCAACGAGCGAGTTGTCATATCTTTACCATATTTAAGCGCGATTACAATGATGTTTTGAACATCTCTGTCTCGAATATAACGCTGTCTTATTCGAGCTTTCCTGTTCTGTATCCCAAAAGTAGGCACACTGATAGTTGATGACAATACCATATTACGGCGAATTCATTATATATTAGGAGACTAGATGCCTTTAACTTTATTCATGAATACCTCTAGCGAGTACCGGCTTGTTATTGTCAACTATTGCTCCCGTGTGACTATCTTCTCGCCTCTGACCATACATTTGCCATTAATCACCCTTCTATGCCTTGCCCCAAAATCCGAATCGTAAAATAATTCGTCTTCCTTGAGTAATTCCTTGAAGGTGTGGACGTCCGACTCCAGCTGAATAGCATCGTTACCAACCAGAACTGCTAGTATTCCAGCGAACCTTTCCACGCCACCCTCTGTAAACTCTACTTTACTGTGTACGGAGTGAAGAAGGGCTGTTAAAGGTGACCAACCCTGGCCGTTTATGGTGTTTATATCGGCACCAATGGTAAGGAGGCTTTGCACATAGGGTATACTGATGTTCTCGTTATAGAATCCCTCTCCGACGACACAATGCATCACTAGATATCATAACCATTAGCAATCTTCTTCGTCTCTATTGGAGTTTTGATGCTAGCGCATGTGAGAGGAATATGAATGAAGCGTACTTACGTGAGTCTTCGTTTTCTAAGTGCCACGAAGCATCAGATGCACCAGAGTTAAGGAAAACCTCAAGCAGCGGAAAGTGGCGGATTTTGAAGGCAAGCCGTAGGGACTGCAACACTGAATGTCAGTAATTATCATAATGGAAAACTTCTAAATTGTTGAGAACACGTCTTGCAATTGAAAGCAGACGCCCAGTTAATATAGGCTACTTTTGTCCGCGATAAATGTTGAGATGGATAATTATTAGCACTTAAGATTACATACCTCAGGGTCCCGGGTGAGTTTCCCGGAGTAGTCGATTTTCAGCAAGCATCTCAAGGCTTCGCGGAACTCATCTCGGTGATTTGTTAGGTTGATATTCAACCATTGGACCCCGCCACCGTATTCGAATATCTCTTGGTATGTGTACTTTTCGACACCACCCTCCTCAAGCTCTGGAACTTTGGCAATGAGGTATTTCAGCATCTGACGAAGATCGCATGTCTCCTCGGAGGTCGCCGCCCCTTTGTCCACAAGGTATCGGCAAATATCGTAGTGTCCGTAACAGAACGCTGCTTCCAGAGGCGAGAAAGGAGGCTCCAGCAGAAACCGCTCCGAATAACGAGGAGAATGACGTATATTGAACTCCGCCCCGTAATCGACCAGTAGCTTCACTACATCGCGGTGATATGCACTTGGATATTTCTGGCAGCAGACCGTCATTAAAGCCGTGTCGCCGAACCGATCGGCCTGATTGGGATCCGCGCCATGCCTGAGAAGGCAATTGACGGTGTCATAGACACGATCACTCCATGGTACATTCGTATGGCAGACAGCCACAAGTATCAGATATAGATCAGTGACCGGGGCCCCATGCTCTAAAAGGCAATTTACGATAGGCGTTAAATGAAATTTCGATGCTTTCACGAGCGCATCACCTCTCCATCGAGAAGAAATAACACTACCACCTCGTATCAATCTCTTCATTAGCTTCATCATGGCTGCAAATTCGTCGTCTTCGTCGACGTTGCCAAGGCTTGGTCTTTGCAAGTGTCCTAGCCTTTCGCCGTATTTAGAGGAAGGGGTTGGTTGGGGGCAATACCAACCCTCGATACTTTCGCGTGGGGGAGCTTCGCGGGAGAATCGCCTTCCGCAGAAATTTAAACACTTCAAAAGTGCGGCCGTCTCATGGGCTTTAATATTCGCCCCAGCGTCAAGTAGGAACGCATCATCCTCGTGCCACCCATCGGAACAAGCCTGTGTTAGAGCGGTTAATCTGCGAGGTCGGGTTTGGTTAACTTTGGCACCATGGCTGAACAGATATTCTATCACCCGTTTGCTTTGCGGTGTTCCCAAAGCCCACATCAAGGGAGTTAGGCCGCGCTATATTAAAAGTTAGTAAATCTGTATGTGCTAGATCTTTTTCCGCTAAAGTTGAGGCACTTTGAGCGCTACTTACCTGGTCCGTAATATTAACGGAAACATGATGGTTGCCTTCGATAAGCAATCGCATGGTAGAGAAAAAGCCTACACGAGCCGCTGCGTGAAGCGCATTATGGGCCCCAAACTGCAGTTCTACGGTTGGTGAAGCTCCAAGATTCAGGAGAAAATTCGCAGTCGATTCGTTATAGGAGCATATTGCTGTGTGAAGGGGCGTCCAATATCCATATCCATTATCACCATAGCAGTGGCACAGCTCACGCGACGGAGGATCGATATGAGCACCGTGGTCGACAAGCAATTGTATGATTCCAATTGAACCAGAGATAGCGGCGCCATGAAGTGGGAACCAATAGTTGCAAAGGCCCTCACAGTACCAATCCAAGTTTCTACCAGGCTGGTAGGTGATATCTTGACCGTCTCCGTGCTCCCGCCAGCCTAGTACGCCGCCGCTCCAGGGAACGTTCTCGTATACTTCATAAAGAACGACTAGGGGATCCGTGATGTCACTCCCCGTCTGGGTAGGACGCGTAGGCCTGATTCCTACCGCTGGTTCGTTCGGGTCCGCCCCAGCTACGAGAAGCTTCCGTACGATTTCTATTTCGCCGACTTCGCAGGCCCAGGTCAGGAGGTGTGGGAGTTTTTCGACCGCAAATGAATATAAAATCGGATTTCCGACGTAATGAAGCCGATGGCAAGTGCCCGATACTGCTTGCAAATCCCAGGCGGAATCTAAGTATTCCAAGATCTCGATGAGAAGTTCGTTCGGTAGATCTAGAACGAACGCCATGCTTTTGAAACCGCCAGTGCGCGCCGAAACAGGGAAAGAGGTATTAGTGCGACGGAACATATTTGGCGAATAATTGAAATATTGCGAGGTATTAGAAAAAAGAATTGAGGTCGAGCAGGCTCGGGTAGTTAACTCGATGGTGTCTTAGAAAGTGGACGTTTTCAAAATTCGGCGAGATTTTCCAGCACAAGGTTCCCAGGGTCGATTAAATATACTTTGATAGATTGACACTGACAGAACCACTGGGAGAAGATTAGTATAGAATCACAATCAAAGCAAACTGTGACAGTGGGACTGGAGCGTTACTTAGGGAAAAAATGGACAGTGAATATAGTGTCTACAACTATTTGCATGCGTTCAGTTTTCAGTGCGGGTGTTATTTTGGCATCCGCGATTCATGGTCTGTGTGTGGAGGGGCAAACTGTTGACTTAGGTAGGCAACAGTCGAAAAGCGTCCTAAATTTCTATGAAATATATGATCTCGGCTTACTAGATAACGGAGAGGCTAGTCCTGACTGTGTGTACTAATGATAAGGCGTTTGCTAGGTCGACTAGGGGACTACGACGCTGTATATCATCAGACAATGAATTCCAACATAATCGATATATCGTTGGTCGGCTAGGTACACGTGTAGGTACCTAATCTGCACATGAAGTGGACATTCATTAGAAGATTCTATCCTATATATATGGGATCAAAGTAGCATTAAGCGTAGTTGTATCGTTCCACGATTTCAAGCGCACGGTCTTGGGGAGGTCCCCCTTTTTTAACAAAAAAGTACTACCTACCTATTTACCACCGCCCCCAGAAGCAAATACCCTTTCACAATTAGTCCCATAATTCCCAACTACAAAATATTTTCCAATTAGCAAGCTGCAACCAATAATAATGTACTATGAGTCCAATTTGTACCTAAGTGGTTTGTGAACTCACCCTATGGTAGACATGACCAAGTCTGGTTGTTCCAGCCACCCCCCATTTTTCTCCAAGCACGTTAGCCACACTGCACTGCCACAGGAGTGATTTATTTACTCCTCAATAGGTGCAGATGAAACTAAACCTTCAAACCAAAAATAATCACCTTTTTTTTAATTTTTTTTTTTTTTTTTTTTACTTCAAGCTTACGCAAATTAGGGGACGCAAAGTGAAGTTGCAAAATGACGACTCAACTACAGAAGAGCAAGCTATGCTTCGTTGGGGGCGGCAATATGGCCGGTGCCATTATCGGAGGTCTCGTCACGAAAGGTATCGATAAGCAAAACATCTTTGTGTCGGAGCCATGGGATGTGAATCGGGACAAGATGAAGGCAACAGGGGTGCGCACCACTGCCTCCAATATCGAAGCTTCACAAGATGCAGATCTCCTTGTTCTCGCTGTGAAGCCACAAGTTACGAAGGGTGTATGCCAAGAGCTTGCTGGTGCGTGGGCTGAGCGCACGGCCCTACCTCTAATTGTCTCAATTGCCGCGGGCATTACGCTGGAGAGCTTGAAGGAATGGTTCAAGCTAGCGGACGGGCGCGTACCCCACATAATTCGGGTTATGCCGAACACACCCGCTCTATTGGGAGAAGGCGCTTCAGGTCTATTCGCTAGCAACGATGTTACCCAAGATGAGAAGGATTTAGCCGCATCGTTACTTGGTAGCGTTAGCAAGGTAGCCGAATGGGTAGACCGGGAAGAACTAATCGACGTCGTTACGGGACTATCGGGTAAGGCAAAATTCCATCTAGTTGAGGTCCATTGAACGTTGCTTAGTGATCGATGTATACTAGGGTCCGGACCCGCGTACTTCTTCGCTATGGTGGAACACCTAATCGAAAGCGGTATCAGCCTTGGACTTTCGCGCGACCAGGCCACTCGTCTAGCAAAGCAGACTTGCTTCGGAGCCGGCAAGATGTTGGTCGAGTCGTCTGAGGAGCCCGCACAGCTGCGCAGGAATGTGACCAGTCCGAAGGGAACTACCGAAGCTGCATTGAAGAGTTTCGACGCTTCTGGGTTTAAAGAAACCGTGGATAAGGCCGTGAAGGCGGCTGCTGACCGAGGCAAGGAGTTGGGAGAAACACTCGCGAAGTCGTAATTCGACTTTTAAACGATGCGACCCGTGATATCAAGCTTCGAAATCGTAAGGTACCTCCTAGTATAAGTTATCTAGCTAGGATTGGACCTTTCTCCAATAATAAGGGTCCATGCAATGCATAGACATTCTCGATTTACTTGTAGGCCCAAATATTACCAGGTTGTAGCTATGACAAAGGGTCACTTGTCAAGGGTCCTACGCTAGGGTACAAGGTCTAATTGCCCCCGAACTAGGGACTCAATTTATGGATGGGTCGCTTCGCTGTTCATTATGGGGCTTTCTAACGTAGAAATAGGTTTTCGGAATTATATATCGGGCTCTGACAAGAATTTGGTAGGGCGCTGTAGGGTCGCTGAAGACATACGTACGGTTTCTTTGAGTATAAGTAACGAGAATAATTAGCACACAAAGTCAACTGCTCCAAGACCGGAGGAATACACGTTCGATCGGTAGTTAAAACAGGGGTTGGATTTCTTTACGCTTGATTCCACCCCCATCATCCTAGTAGCGCTTCGACCTGAGATGTAATGTCCACAAGCGGGAACTTCGTCCTATTCCCAGCTGATGTACCAGCGACGATTGGGTCAGAAAACCACTCATCGACCGCATAGATGCTCCCGGATACTTCTACCGTCGCAGTATTGAAGCCGCCGTCGGCAAAATTTGGGTCATCTGTGATGCGACCCAGATATTCGGCCGATTCCCATTTGCCATCCGCAGACCTGAGTACTGAAACGCCCCTATCATGCTCCGAAACCAGTAGCACTTTCCCGCCGTATTTCGGTGGCAAGTATACGGCGTCCAGTGACATTATGGCCTCATCAGGGACCTTAGGAACGAGTACGGGCGTGCCCTTGTCTGCCGTCATGTTGAACCGGTAGATCTCGCCGCTCCCGCTATTATTCTTGCCGTCACTAGCAAGGAGGATATCCCCGGTCGCTGCAAATCCGGTAATACCGTAGTTTGTATGGTCGATAACGTCGGGTAGGTACCACGGTTTGATGCTGCTGCCGTCGGCTTCGGCTCGCAGGATGCTACCTGGATAGGTTCCTAGCACGTAGATATGTCCATGGGAGTCGTGCTCGACATCTTGATTTCCACCGTATTGCCCCTGACTTACCTCTGTAAGGTTAAGAGACCATACAATTTCATTTTTAGCTGGGTCATAGCGTATTAAAAAATCGTCGCCCAAGATCTCGTGGTCGTCTGTTTCGTGGGGAATTGAGGAGTCAGCCAAAATAGTGATAAGATTTGTGTATGGATCCCATGCGACGCCTCCAACATGAAATGGCTTAGTACGCGTAATGCCCGGAAGCTCGATAGTTGAGACTGTCTCAGCTCTATACGGATCATACACAACTACCGATGCGTTGAAGAGAGCTCTGGCCACTTATGAGTTGCTAATCCTAGACATGCATTCAAATTGTGAGGACTAACCCAAAGTATAATAGACATTGGTTGAGATCGAAATCTGCATTTTCAGGATAGAGTTGGTACGAATCGATGACGATGGTGCCGTTATTGAATGGTGGGCATTGATTCTGGTCCTGGCGTCTGATTCGGTGACCCCTCACACCTACAGCGCTCAAAATGATCGAAGCAGAAAGCCATACGAATCCGAGAAGCATGATGACAGACAGCGAAACCGTGATAAGACGAATTACTCGAGAGATTCTGAGCGGGGAAATGCAGCTAGTCGACGCCTTCGCCCTCCATTATGTATACCCCAATGTCGCATGCCGAGCCACGATGTGATTGCTCTTCCTTTACGTTACAATCCAGCATTCCCTGTCCCTCACCGGCCACGCGTTCCATTAAGGATGTTGATCGTGGATTGAAATTAGCAGTTAATTAGAATGTCAACCCGGTACGGGGCATCCGTGCGGTATATGTGAGGCGGGAGTAACAACCAGGGACCGGTTGAAGAACAAACAAGCGGAGATTAGGCTTGAGCCCCAGCCGACAAGGCCTAGACTTACTCGAGGAGATACAAGTAGGTAGGGATTGACCAAGTTTATCAAGATTAGGCAATCCTACTCAAGCGCAGTGGAGAAATTTACCCAGCTTTCGGAGACATAATTGGAATTTATTTTGTCGAAATAACCGGCAATTCGGACTAATCCCAGCGCCTCAGCGCCTATCCCCACCTACCATCCATCGCTCGGGTACATATAAATACTTGGCATAGGAGTTTCGCTTCTGTAACTACCGACATGCGTCCTCAATAAAGCTTCTACTATCTGTTACAAAGCCATACCCCCTCTAAGTAATCAATTAATGTCAGCAGACTGTATTGATCATTAATATAGGAGAATGAAGGAAAATCACCCCTCTTCACCGATCGTTAACAGCAAACTTGCAGGAAATTAGGAACTCACCGAGGTGTTATGAATAGTAACCTCTTGTCCTCCTGGGGTCTTCGTTGCGCAGCAATCCTCAAGCATGATGCAGTCCCACCCGCGGTAATATGCGTCTGTCAGTGTGCCCAGCACGCATTGGTCCGTGTTGACACCGGTGAACAAGAGAGTACGGAACCCACCGACAGCCAGCGCCTTCGCGAACTCTGTGTCGCCGTTCCAAAAGCCCGATATGCGATCTTTGTTGCAGGAAATGTCCACATCTGGCTGGCTTGCGTCGTACAAAGGATCGTAAAGCTTGGCGTTCCATGAGCCCTTCATTAGGAGCCGCCCTCTTCCTTCACCCATATCAGAGCCAAAGCCATTTCTAGCTTGCTTATTGTCAAGGGGTGGTGTAATGAGACCACTGGCGAAGCTTCGCTCAGCAGCTGCGGGCATAGCGCCGAGGTCGCTATCATTCAAGCCCCAATTCAGCCAGATTATCTAGATTCAGTTCCAATGTCAGCATTTTGGTCTGTTTAAGCTTTATGATTAATCTTTTGCGATCGCTGCACACGTAATAAATTGTATAACAAGACGGCACATGACCATCAACTCTATACCTTAATGCCAACCTCTCGACATTTGTTAACCACTTCGAGGATTCGCTGTGCCGCATGTAAGCCAGTAGGGTGGTCATTACACCTCGGATGAAGGAAGAAATTCTGCATATCCACCACCACTAGAGCGGTCAATTTTGGCGCTACTGTGAGCGATGTGTCTGTTGGTCCCTGCGTAGTGCGGAGAGTAAGACCTGGGGAGGAATCCCCGCGGGTGAGATCGTAAGACTTAGCCCCTCTATCATACGCCCATTCATCGCCTTTAGGTCCCAACTTTAGTATTGGCGGCATTATGAGTGGCCGGTTTGATTGTTGGTTCGCAAGAATTTCTTTTGAAGGAGCAGAAATGAAGTATGAGCGTAGGGCGATCTTCAAAAGCTGAAGTGGGTTAGAGAGATTAGTGAGGACCAGTCACAGCTCGCGGTTCGGGATAGCAACGCCGATTCGCATTCGGATGGTGACTACAGCGCCGACCATGCATAGGGAACTTTCTACACCGTCAACAGATCTCCATGGAACGGGACTAATTCGTATAATAACCCAACTAGCATATTTCCATGTACACGTGTGCATACGGTGATTACGAACGTGACGACACTGTATTGAATGGATTAATCAGAAATCGAATTGTATTATTAAGTACTCGAGTACTTGACATTCGGTCTGGGAGCTTGAAAAGTTTATACGTAAGATTTATAAAGGGGCCGAGTATCCCAAAATCATAAAGAATTTCATCACAGGCGCAAGAGAACTACCAAGACTAAAAGCTCAACGTACCTAATTAACTCCCCAAGAATTGGAAATCAGTGTTCGATATTCATATTTCAACCTTTGCATATCCTCATAACGGATCATCATGACTGAAGCGATCAAGTCAGGCAGAACTCTCCCGCCGTCCAAATTAGCACACGTCGTGTTAAGGTCACCTAGGCCAAAGCCGATGGTCGAATTTTACAAGGCCTTCCTGGGTGCGCATGTTGTGGCAGCGATTGGACCTATGACGTTCATAACTTATGACGATGAGCACCACCGGATAGCAATTGGAGCATTCCCAGGTTGTGGCGACAAAGTCCGAAACAGCGCTGGTCTAGAACATATCGCCTTCTCTTTTGACACGTTAAATGACCTCTTTACGGCCTATAGGCAGCGTAAAGCTCACGGGATCCTACCCATTTGGTGTGTGAACCATGGGCCTACTACTAGCCTTTATGGTATGTATTTGGCGAACTCCTTCCGCCATCTAATTGACACCTAGCTAACTACTCTGCAGTACGTGAATCGGCCATGTTTATGTTCCGTCTGTAAATATCTGAGGAATGTCTCAACTGCGAGACATTGGGTTGCTGACAGATTTTCTTTTGGCAAATTAGTACCAGGATCCCGACGGAAACGTACTCGAGACTCAGGTGGACAACTTCGATAATGTCGAAGATGCTAATGAATTCATGATGAGTCCCGCGTTCGTTGAAAATGTTTACGGCGTCGACTTCGATCCCGAGGAACTTATCAAACGGCTGGAGAGCGGTGAGCCAGAATCTGAGATTAAGAAACGCCCTGAAATTGGACCTCGTAGCATCGAGACGCTACCACTTTTGAATCCACCCCCGCCTCTAGTGAAGGACAGCTACGACATTATTGAGGCCTAAGCTTTTCATGCCAGAAAAGGACCTAAAGGTTCTGTGGCGGCTTAGAAGGTGGGGGATGAGGATGGAATTAACACGGGATTAAGCATTAAGGTACTTAGACAGGGAATCCGCCGGGCGTCGCACAACGATGTTCCTTCGTATTGTACTTGCGCCATTCAACCTCACGCAATGAATATGTATATAATGATGCCGCTTTGCACAGTATCTTTTCAGTCAGCATGGTCCAACCAGACCAAGAAACTAGTAGTCTTAAGGAGTGTCGTTTGAAGCCGTTATCGACGCAAGCACGGTGCCAGCTTTGGGGTTTATACCTGTTTGAAGCTATGAAAGTATTGTCAGCGAGGTACATGTAAAATAAACGATTACAACGACCGACGCGCCTTTTACCTAGCTATGTACCTACCTAGGTAGCGCGCTGAGACACTTAATGAGCACCTATAGAACCCCGTCTAGCAGCTGAAGATATTGATTCCTTAATTTCATCATCGCCCAGCTGGAATGACAATTCCTGGAAGACAGGATACGTAACGAATGTTACAAAGCGCCGGTCGAAAATAAGGAATGATCCAAAAAATAATAAGAAGAAAGCTCGAATGCTATAGAATTAATTACTATGATCTATGCGATCGATACCATGGTTGTCTGAAGGTTGCTCAGCTAGAAGACCTTGAACCATGGCTTGAGATTAATGAGATCGGATGAAACGCGAGTCGATAAGTCGCATTTCGCGTTAACGATCAACGCATTACGATGATTGTCATGGGCATCAACTTAATCCTAAGGGAAATCGAGCCGAGTTGCCGCCACTATGGGACGGATCGACAGTTATGTTGGATATGTCCTTGCGAAAATCATGACAGGGTCGTCCTCTTTGCGCGTTCAGGCGTCTAACCTTCGATCTTATCGAAAATCCACGGGGGGATCTTAAACATCAACTAGATATAGCGCTTCTGTAGAATGAGAATCCGACAAACTCGTGGGCGTGATGTCGATTCAGGCTCTAAACGGATTATGTATCCCATTATCGAGAAAATGTTTTCGAACCACAATAAAACTTGAAACAGAAGAAAAGATAAACTTCCAAGGTTGAGATCAACTTACACACAAGCAAACACTGCCAAGTAGTAGCATTATCCGATATCGATATACACGATGCAGCACATTCAATCGATATCGCGCTGGCTGTTCGAGAAAAATCCATCGTAGCTAAGGTTCACCTCATAGGAGAAGGAAAAAAGTTACGGTCAGCTCAGACCTCCAGAGTCTCGAAGTCGTCTCAAAATTCCTTGCGAAGCTGTTTGATCACCCTCCTTTAGCGAGGGTCGCAGACGTTGGGCGTAACCGCTTACGGAAGATGGTGGGCCTTTGGGGGCGCCAAGCTGTCGCTGAATCCAGCCGCTACAAAGGCCTGTAAGGACTTTTAGCTGGTAGGGTCTTCGGTTTGCCTTGGTCCGAAATAATCATCTTAAGCTTGACACTGAAGAAATAAAACTTCAGGAAGAAAAGGCAATGCCACTCTGATGAACCATTAGAGAATGGGCCTCATTGATGAATCTCCTCAGAAGCCGCCCTTATGAGAGATTTTATCGCATCTAGTGAGTACCTAGTTTACCTTTTTGAAGCATCACCTAGTACAATTAATTACTTGGGGGCCTTCTAAGCCACCTGAATGTTTATCGTAAATAACCCGAACCCAGCTGCTGTTGATCTTCCAGCCTTAATTGCGCCTTACCTAAATGATTTTCCAACACATCAGTGATATACACTGCGAGTCATCGAGAGCGATTCTCGCGTTATGACCAAATCTTTGCCCATCCCTGTAAGATCAAAATGTACGTACACGGCCAAGGCCAAGGCCAGGGCCAGGGGCTCCAAGGGCCATATCTGATTCCGCTAATTGTTCCGCTAACCGCTCATGGACTTTCGTAGGCAATATTCCCCAACGTGAAACCACACAAACCACCCAAGAAGTATTGGAGCAGTCGGATACGATGTGTGGAATGTGGAAAAGATGCCTAGCTATCATCGAATAACACGGGGGATAGACGGGAACTCTTCCTAGCTACTGATCGATACAAGGCATATCTGGGCAAAGATGAGACGAACGTCTACCAATACAGGGTCTTGATATGAGCGACCATATCCTTGCCGCACCATGCTAGCTCACCATCTGATCTCAATGGTAAGATGAAGTATGATCTGCAGAAGGGGCTTCGTCAAGGCCTGCCCAGACTGAGCACCCTAGTTGGTCATACCATCGCCAACTTTAGAATCGTTCATGTCCGTCTTCTATATAACTGCTCCACCCCAGCTTCACATCGGAAAATGTACTCTTTCTTCTTCATCAAGCTTCGATTCATTCTTTGATATCCAATTCGTTTCAGTTCTGTGAACTTTTTTTGTTCTCGACTTTCTTTCCTCTCGTTCTATTCGTTACGTACCGCTTGGCCGGTCTTTACTCTTTCAATTTAACTAAGATTCGTCCACCTTACACACTTTTCAAGGAATTTGAACTCGTTGCTTGACTCCAACTCTGTTCTTATCCGTCATCATGTACACCAAAGCTGCCCTCATCTCGGCTATCTTAGCCGTCGCCGAAGCCCGCTTCAGCCAGGAGCAAATCCCCGTCTCCGATGTGTCGGCGCTGAGCAACTTTGGTAACCCCGGAGAGGCGGCAACTCTTGCTGGTTCGGTCCCTGGTGTGCTGCTCGCCGCTGCCAATCCATGCGACAAGCTCACGCTAGCTGATAAGATCGTCTCGACCCTGGGCAACGATCCTCAGGTCATTGCTGCGGCACAGAACCTTGTCGCTGCCGAGCAGAACTTCAACCCTTTCGCCGTCAGTGTTCCCAATATCTGCGGCGATGCTAGCCTTCCCGCTACACAAGAACTCCGTGGTATTGTTCCTCTGGTCGATCCTGCCGTCACTGGCTCCGACGTTGAGAATGCCAACTCGGAAACCTCGCTACAGTCTCCTTTCGACTCCAACGGCCTTAGCGTGGCCGACATCATGACCGCGCAGGGTTTCAGCAACTTCACAGTAAATGGAGCCGCTGCTAGTGGAAATGCCAACGCCGGCAACAATAACAATAATAACAACAATAACAACAGTGGCAACACATCCGGTGCTAGCAGTTCTGCAACTAGTGCCGCCTCAGCAACTGCTTCCGCTACCAAGTGCAGTGGCAAGGCGAAGAGCACTACCACTGCCGCTGCCGCCGCCACTTCATCTGCTGCTTCCAACAACAACAACAATAACAACGCTGGTAACACTTCCAACAACGGCAACGCCAACAATAACAACAGCGGTTCATCGGCCCAAGCAGGAGCCGGTGCTGTTACCGATGCCGTCACCGGAACGTTCCCGGGCTTCCAGGCCAGCAGCCTTGGTCTCGATTTCGGTACCTGCACACCCACCGTCAAGTTTGAAGAGTCCCTCAACGGCCGCAAGCCGGGCGAGTTCACTTTCCAGGCTCAAGACCCCGTTGTGAACAAGGGTCAGCAAGAAGCTGTAAGTAGAAAAGCATCTCATTCCCATTTACTCTGCCCTTCCCGAAAACCTCGTTACTCCGAATATGAAACATCCGTTTTCCATTCTCTTATCGTGAAACTAGACATGAAGCTAACATACCCGCAGCTCAACCCAAACATCATCTTTAACAGGATCTGCGATCAGCTAGGAAACGTATGCGGTGCTGCGGATGACGCGATCGCGGCATGCAAGCAAGCGCAGGCTGACCTAGGATCGGGTGCGAAGGACGCTTCAACGGCGGATGCTTGGAACGAGGCTTTGGGTTTCGCGGGTGTTGATATCAACCCCGATAACGCTCCCCAGACCGGTCTCGTCGGCCACACATAATCTATCTTCTAACGGAGATGGTTGTCGAGCGGGTGGGTTCTAGTTGACTAGTTGTGACCATGCACAACGAAGGGCGTTCGGGGAATAACGTGTTATGACGTGTTAAGGACTTATGTTGTATCTATACATTCAATAAATATGTGTATAAGGTTTTCCGTGTTAGTAGTGTCGATGTGTCGCGGATGATGCTTGACTCTATCATTTCGGAGAATGAGTGATTTTGAACTGGTATTTTGGCACCTAGTGAATTAGGCGGCCTACCGTACTCCGGCTGGGAAAGCCCAGAGACTACCTTCAGTGGGCGACGTGTACTACTCCAAGCATCAAGCACGGCTAGGCTGGAGTGATATAGGAATAGGGTGACTGGTTGATGCTAAGAATGCTTGAGTGCATGATACGACGTTCGATGAGAATGGAAAAGCTTCGAAGAGACAAAAGAACGAATGTGTAGGAAAGTCGACGCGCTTTTTCACAGTAGAGGATTCCGAGTCCTGCGCAGGCCATACAGTTGAGCCAGGCGCTAAATAGTCTAGAATCATTTCGTCCTCGACCTCTCAGGCGTTTGAGGGGAGATTGATCGCTCTTATTGAGTGGCCACTCAACTAATCCCACTATTAGACGCCATTAATACAGGGCACATAGCGCTGAAACCTACTAATATCTAGCACCTACTTGGGTGCTGTACCCCGCAGATAGGGTGCGTCTCCTCCTAAACATCTTCTTCCTATGTACTACGGTGAGTAAACGCTTCGAAGCTACCCTAAAAAAGCAAAATATTCCCATCAAAACTTGATTATAAATATTTGACGTCATTCTGCTGAATACTATAGACTATTCCGCGCCGCTGATGCCAACGAAATGAAACCCACATGCGCGGCTCCGGCCACGACAGCGGCACAGGATCCGCCGCTCCCGCAGTCGATTCTATCATCATAGATGACTTGCAGTAGAATCCATTTCTTTGATTCCTGCCTCCTTATAGTCAAGAATCACTCTCAGTATTACATATTGGGTTTTCTGATAAGTATCGAGTATATCGAGTATAACATCCCTTATTCGACATACATCCACACACCATGCAACACACCACGAAGACTTTGGGACCTATCAATTCTCAACAGGGACCCTTATGACCATCGGCCCGAGTTCGTTCTTGTCTTCCGCACATCCAACAATATAAACCTAACCCACCAACTACCATACGGCCACCACGCATCCGCCACCAACACCAACACACAATACAGCGTGACTGATTGCCCCAACTAATTGGCTCAGACGTATCATCTACCTACCTAATTGGTAGTTAGACATGACTGACGTTCGACTGTCAGCACTACCGAGGATTTGTTGGCACATGCAACTGACTAGGCAAGTAAGGCTGATCCTATGTAGTATCGAAACAATTTGTCTATTTCCTCATTCAGAATCAATATACATTCCCTAGATATTACTACAACAAGCATGAATAGGTACACGATCTCAAACCCCCATAGCGCAAGCCTTAGCAAATCTTCTCCAACACGGCGTCAACCACCTCCTTTGGTGTTTCGGTCTCAAAACCCCTCAGTTCAAAGTATTGGCTGAATTCCGGATCGTCGATCAACTGTTTGACCAACTCTTGCTCGAATGGAACCATGAACTCGCATCCTTCATCGGGGTCCCCGGTAGCTCGAGGCGGGTAGATGATAGCCAATCCCTCGTCGACTTTCCTCCCGAACAGATGTCGGAATGCCTTCGGTTGGGCAAAGCCAAAGTCGGCTTCGCAGATCTTGGTGTCACGCCAATCCGTCATGATGATGGTTAGGGGTGGGAATGAATCAATCCGAATGAAAAGTGAAGTTTTATCACGAATAGGCGCCACCGATTCTAGCACTTTGCCTAGAGCCTCTTGCGTCATACTGTTGGTTAGGCCGCGGATGTAAGAGGCAAGGGTAGATAAGGGTGCCTCTGAGATAACCTCAGCATTGGTTAACTTAACCGGAGCGGTCGCTGACAAGCTTGCAAAGAAAACGTTCCTCTGGATCCTTTGTGGCTCGGGAGGATTAAGTCGCGGCCTCATGTTGATAGCCTCACCCCACAAGCTTGACTCATTGGGGTCTAACTGGTAGAGGGTCGCGCGATGCTTAGAGAGATATCGCCATAGGAAGGCCGAAGAGGCGTCGTATGTCGATATCCATGAGCCGTCAGTAGGGGTGGCAAGCTTCTTGAGCTCTGCAGCCTTACTCTTAGGTAAGTGGAGTAGGAGGGCTGCTGATGGTGGGTGGGGGTATCGGCTAGGCGCAGGCGGGCCGTCCACCTTAGACTTTTCGGCAACCTCTGGTGCAATGAATCGTGTATGGTGGACGCACTGCATATCCCAACTGGGAGCGTCGGTCCGGTTGTAGACAGAAGCACAGTTGTCGGCAAGTTGGTGAGCTAAGCTTGCCCAACCCATCACGTCGTTGGCATAGTGGTGGGAATGCATGTTGAGAATTAGTCCACCCGGGATGAAGTTTGCTTGGAACGCCGAGACAAATGGGCTAGCATCCGGATGGCATTCGGGCCGCTCTCCATAGGTAAGTCCATGCCAGCTCAGAAGCTGGATTCTATCTCCTAGCTTTGACGAAAGGAAGTTGGACTTCTCAAGATCGGAGAATGAAGGGAATTTATCTTCCGGCGCGTCAAGATGCTGAATAGAAAAACCCACGGTGCTGTCCTTCTTTTTGATGAAGGAGTGGTCTCCGTACTGGTTCTTCTCAATGGTGCCCACGAGGTGCCTGGCTTGAGCGAGTGTCCGCTCAAGGCCTTCCTTTATGGCTGCGCCGATTTTGTTTTTGTCTACTTCGTCATCTAACTTAAAGAATAGGGCGTAGTTATTATAAACACAGGCGGCTAAATAGTCAAGAGTAGAGAGTCGAATACTTTCTTGTTCAGGGTCGTTCTCCCAACCCCAGGGGTGAAGACGGTATTCCTCTACCTTGGGCATGGCTGGTTGATATGGTCTGAGTTATCTTATGATGTTTTGATGAAGTGATAAAAGACCAAGATGGTATGTACAACACCAGGGTTAAATACTCGGGACATCTTAAAAGGGGTTCCAACTCTTGGGGGCGAGCTGTTCCTCCTCCACGAAAAAAACACGCGGCGACCAGAGAGAAACCTGGAAATGAGGGTGGGTGGGAGACATACACGGCACACATACACAACTTCCTGGCCACTAAGATATTCAGGGGCGAGATTACAGTACACGGCTCACCCACCCATCTTATCTCGGCGAAGATACCACTTACACCAGTAAATATCAAGAAGGGAGACCAAGGAGGCATCTTACACGTTAAGGATTGACGTTAGTGTATGCTCACCCTCGTAATAATGTCACCTCACGGTCCGTGTGTGTTGGAAGAGGAAATGCCTGTAAATTTGCCTCTTTAATCTCATCCCTTACATGCGTATTTCGAAGGTACTTAGGGAGGTACGTAGTTCTGATTTCAACAGCCTCAAGTTAATAGGGATAAACGTGATATTCTACGTATGTATATATCATCACTTTGGAGATATCCTTAATAAGCTGATACAAGGATGTCAAATAAGCAAAGCGGACGGGGCGCCAATACGTTACATCGCCATCGTTTTAGTGGATTTCGCATAGATCGGCAGCTAATTCCCCCCCATGTTCCTGTTGGTTTGGGGGGTTTTTAATGCGCGGAATATCACAGAATTCTACCAGGGGTGAGAGGCTCAAGGTCTCTATTGTCGATTGAACATCAATTCATGGATACCCCGGACCCTCCCCCTTGCACTCATTCATCACTCATCCATAGCATTCGCAACAACATGCTCGATTGCTCGAAGTGTTCCAGCCAACCCCTTCTCCGATTTCGATCCCGGCACGTCGTGAAGAAACACTTCTCTTACTTTTTCATCACAAAGTTGTGACAGAGACTCGTGGACTTTAATCTCCTCAACCCCAGCCGTGCGGGACCAAATGTGAACGGTCGGAATGGCGAACAGCACTCCATCTTTGTCTGGATCTGCTTGTCTGATTGTACCAGATCGGACAAGGTCAGGGTCGAATGGTTGGCAAGCAGAGAAAAATACAGCACATTTTAGTCCACCGAAAGAGCAGTGTCTTGCATCCTGTAGCAGCATCATAGCCGCCACTGTTCCACCTTCGGAGAACCCCATTAACCCGTCAAATGGCCCGTGGCTCTCCACGAATTCTACCATATTATCACAAAGATACTGATCCTGTTCTAGATTGTGCGCAAGGTACCCGAAGAACTCGTCAGCAATTGCCTCGGCGCCTCACTCTAGTTAGCATTTAGTCGCTGCGTGATAACTTCGCGAGAAGCGTACCGACGTCTGGATCGGTTGGCACCGTGCCATTCACAAAAACAAATTCATGGTCTCGGCCAAGTGCCTCCCGTATCCTTGCTATATATCAATTAATATCGGCCTACCGCACAATATTTATTGGGGGTTCCGAAGAGATAGTTGCGGGGAGATACCGGTCTGCATTTCAAAAATCTTCGAGCTCTGCATCAGTTCGCTTCTCCTTGACCATGCCGGGAAAAACGTACCTGTGCGCTCGTCCCCCTTCCATGTAAGCATAGCCACCTCATTTTAAGTGTCCTCCAAGTTCCTATTGTCCGTCGGCGTCGATTCCGCAACGTACATTAGCGAGTGTCAATGCACGGTGTTCAAGTTGTCACATACGAAGGTCGCAGAACCCCAACTGCCTTATGTTTCGCCACGGGATTTTCTTGGACCTCGTTTAATATTTCAAGGAAGATTTCCAGAATGGCTTCTGGACGAGGAGAATTATGCACAAAGCATATCCCGCATACGCGAGTACTTATGATCGCACCCCCGAAGATGTCCCAAGGCCGATCACATCGTTCGAGGAAGTTTACTCGTACATATTGTACCATCGAATGGCAAGCTATGATACTCGGTGTTATTACTTGTCAGGAATCAGAAACCCATGGTCGAGTTGCAATACAACTAAACCCTTGTTCCTCCCTGCATATCAACCACTTGCTGAAGCAACAATTGTATCTTTCATGGCCGCCTGTGAGGTCGTCCCAAGTGCCAGTGTTCTTGGACTCCAGGCTAATTTCCAAGAAGAATTGAGCCTCCAATCCCTTACATTCAATACGCGTGTTAGAGTACCATTATTCCTTATCATTCCCGTTGAAGAAATATATATATCAATATTTCGGAAGAATTTTTCTCTGCTGGAGATTTTCGCTTATGAAGCAGTATATGTAAAGCATTGACCTCATGCAGTACGACGGTGCTACAGGGAAAAGCTTTTCTTTATCACAGCATATATGGCACGCTAGACAAGGGCAGGTATACAAGCCCATCTGCGAACACTATCGTTATTAATCTAGTTCCCCTGGACGTTTCTGTCTAGTTTGGTATGGCCGAAGACGGATGTGATAATGCGTTGGAAACTTTGGCATGATATACATTGCGATACCAGGGGGCTATCTCTTTCACTCGTCGTCATGTCATGGCGCGATAAACCCTTGTACACAACTGGGATCTTTAAGCCATCGTGACTTAGCTATGTAGTTGCCGGCCTCCTCTGAGATCTCCTTAGTCGGCCCTGATATTCTCGATATAACACTTTATGTATATAATAAATCCCGAAAACATCTTCGAAAATCTACGGCGGAGAAAGAGAAGTTCTCACCTTCCGGCCGAACAACAACAACAACAACAACAATGGCGGACGCTTTACCTTCTCTTCCCCATGACCAGCAGCAAGCGGCCCTAAACGGCCCTGCGCTCGCTGCGCCTAGCAATGTTATTCCTCAGTTTGACAACCCCCCTAATAATAATAAATTAGCCTATGGTGTTATCGCCGCGTGCGTCTCTGTGGCTACCATATGTCTCCTGATTCGCGGGTACGCAAGGCTATTTCTGTTTAGACAACTCAAGCCTGAGGATTGTAAGTTTACTACGTTACACGTAACTTCGCTTGGCCTTTCATTTGCTAATTGATGAATTAGATATGATATTTGTTTCATACGTGAGTAATGGCTTTCGCGAAGGATTCTGTATCGTTTATTAATTTGTTTTAGGGCACCTACTTGAGCTGGACTGTCTTTTGCCTTCTACTATCTAAGACGCCTGGTTACTTCGTGCACCAATGGGACTTACACCTCCGAGACATGATCGATTTTGTTTTTGTGAGTTCTTCAATTGTCAAATTACTAATATAAAGTAGCTGACCGATGATAGTACGTTCACTACGCCGGCGTATTCTATTCAATTACTCTTCCACTTATAAAGATATCGATCCTAACGGAATGGGTTCGCATGCTTGTTCCTAGAGGCACGCGTAACGCCTTCCTATATATCTGCTACGGAGTTATAGCCACACAAGTGTTGGCTATGATCTCAATCGTAACTGCGCTATGTTGCGTTTGCATCCCATACCAGAAAATATGGGATCTCACTCTTCCGGGGCATTGTATCAACAAATTACACGTCGACATAGGGGCGGCCACAGTTCACCTTTGCACTGATATGGTCATCTTATGCCTACCTCAGAAGACTATCTGGACATTGCAGTTATCATTTAGGAAGAAATTGGGTGTCTCTATTTTCTTTTCTTTGGGTATATTGTAAGTGATAATTTTAATGGTCGGGATTTTGGTGTTAAAAATGATTACTGATCCGTACCTACTGTAGGGCCTGTATTGCCGCTGCTTTCCGACTCGCCGTTACCGTGACCTATGCAACCAATCCGGACACGACATACACTTTCGGACCTGTAATTTTCTGGGCGTTCGCTGAAATGACTTGTGCATTTATTATCGCGTGCCTACCATCCACCCCCAAGATTCTCAAGGACCATGGCGTCCTCCACAAGATGAAGAGGGCGATGAAATCACTCGTCGGCTTGAAGAACAGCACTTTAAGAACAACGAACAAGCCGACCACATCATCACGCACCGAACCGAGGAGCAGTAACTATCGGAAGATTGACGAATATGGTGTACCTATGAAGGACCTCAATCCCTCGGAATCTACAGAAAAACTCCGCGAAGACACTATTAAATTCGATCAGGGAATAGTTCGGACCACACGAGTCACAGTAAAGCAGGAGTATATAGGGGACAAGGCAGACAAGGTTGTGGACCCTAATGCCTCCTGGCGTGATTAGGACAGGTTATAATCATGCTGGCAATGATTAAAAGGTTGTAACTTGGATCAAGGAGTATATATTTAGCGGGCGCGTTATCTGTCGGATGGTGTATATAATTACTAAGTCGGAATAGGACTTGTGCAAAGTAACAACGGGATCTGTGTTATGACTTAGGTACTAAAACACTTGAATGCGTCGGGAACGAATAGGAGCGAGGTGGTATGAAGCGCAGCACAAGTTAATATACCTAGTGAGCTAGTTTTATGCATGGTTTCACCCTGATCTAGATTGTTTACTTCAGACCTAGGTGCATTTTGAAATATATATTCGTACGCGTGTGATTATATTGGCTTGGTTGCTCTATTAGAAGTGTATGGCTTTCTAATTCGATCTTCGCAACAAAATATCAAGCTGTACCAACCATAAATCGACTTGAACAAGTGATGGAGGGTAGATCTCTTCGCGTACCTGGATGGCATGAAGCGGTGTCTGGGCGATCGTAGCGCGGAATAAAATTACAACTGCCGTTAGCGCTATGATTAATTAGGTAGTATCCGGGAATTACAATATTGTACATACATAGGAGGAATCGGAACAGCCCATGGAAACGCGGGGGGTTTAAACATTCGAGATCTTTACCTAGTTCAGGGGTCCTTGTGTTCGCTTCCATAAGTTGCGATTCGAATGAGGCAATGAGATAGTCGTATCGTCACATCGCATAGTGTAGCACTCGAGAATATAATCTTATGCAAATTCTTCTCGGGACGGCCCCCAAATGGAAGAATCCCTATTCAGTCACGTGATACCCGGGGACCCAAGCCAGGCGATGGCTCCAATGTTTCTGGTGAAGATTAACTATCACCGTAGCATCAGTCCGCTTCATTCTACATCGCATCAATCCCGGCAGATGTGATAATAGGGGTTGAATGTTATGAATATAATGCCCATCGGGATTTGTGTCTGAACCTATGATTCGCATACATACCTAGGTAGATGACCTCGGCGTTATAGTTTTCGGAAACTTTGCATGGAACTTTTTGAATTAAATGTCTGTGTGCTTGTAGTCCATCTTACCCCAGCTTTAAGCGCTAAACTTCGCCGTACACGTACATGACGTGCTGTCACTGGGTAACTAGACTAAGCTTGGACGAGTTTCCCAAGGATCTCGTTAAGATACCACCCCTTGAATACCCTACCGGAAGCGAGAGTCCGAGCTTGGCGTATGTACCCCCAATCTCTTGTGTAACTTACATGGATACCCTGGTATTTGTCGTGCAGTTACTTACCTACGTAACCAACAGTATCGTTCGTAATCTGAAATCACAATTTCTTTAATAAGTCCCGCTTCACGTACCGATTCGATACCGAGGTTGAATATGTAGGTAGGTAGTTACTCTAGTGCTACTATACAGAGTTTTAAGTCTATCAGCGACGTAGGAGACGTGATAATCAAGCGCAACGATTTATACACACTAGTCCATTGAGTACCTACTGTAGGTAGAAAATAGAGCATTGCCTTTTTAGGTAATATGACCAGGGGCTCTCCCGCTAGTAGCGGCTGATAGAGTTCAGTCCCGCACAGTGTTTTCCAAGTCCCACAACTTAAAAACATCTTCAATTTACCTAGAAACCTGAGCACAACAGTATGATTGGCCAATTCGTTATAACCATACAGGGGATCGTTTTCCTAATTGGGTATAGCATTGTTTACGTGGGAGATGGATTCATTTATTATCGTCGAATAACATCGACACAATACATAGGCCTCTCGGAAATATCGATTTTGTGCTGAGAGCACATGTTATGCCGTCTTTTGTCGTCAGCTATAACCCGCGGTTTTAAGCACTACTGAAAATGAAATGGGACATACATAGAGAATTTCAAAGGTTGTATTCAAATAGCAGCCGTTAATAGTAATACGCGTAAGTACCTACTGTGTATCGTCCCTATATCGAGATACCTAGGTATGTAGCAAGTCTACCTAGATAGATAGCGGACTGGATTTTATACTATCGATAATATAAATATGCAAAGCCCCTTACGCATTCTTCATCAGATTTGTGCCTGCATCGTTCGTGTAGCTCAGTCTCGGGCCGATACGCTTGACACGGCATTGTAGTATTCGCAAATGCTTAAGCGAGATACTTGAAACGATGACCTGCCAGGAACATCGGGGGTAGGATTCGTTCCTCGCTTTCGTCTTATTAGCTGTATTAACTTTCACATTCCATTAAATGTATGGAAAAAATGCATGAAGTGATTGTGACAGCTTTAGCAATGTCACTCTGGGACCTGCATGGATTTGCGCGTCAGATGCACAATTGACGTCTTAAATATATTTCACCAGCAATGCTTCTACCATATCGTTTCCCAACATGCGCTTTAGGCGCACTTGCGACTTCACGGCGTAGGTATCTTATAGATCCGCTACGTATTCGGCATTACATATATGAAAAATAAGTAAATGTGCTACAATGGGGGGCACAATTCTTGAGATATACCTGTCATTCGCATCTTTTGGTTGGCCACTGCACGTTTCCGCTCGCCTCCTTTAAATTGACATATAGGTTTGCACATGACCCCCCGCATTTGGCTTGATAACATCAAATAATACTCGAAGTATTGAAAAAGTCAGAGCGATATACTACTATAGCCTATCCCAGCTACTTCAACCTACTGGCAGCGATGTAACGTCTTACGAACATTGTCCCCTAACTACGTCCTCCATACCACTATTAGAAACACCGACATAACACAAATATGGTAGATTGCGTCACCTATGCCTCCGACTCCGGCATGTTCCATGCCGCTTCGCATAGACCCTTCGCTAACGGGGATTCGGAGCGGTAGATTTTGGATAGACAATTTGATCCTATACGAACGCAGAGCCCCCCTACCAACATGTGATAGCAACTAGTTCTTGTTGATATCAGGCTGATAATGCTGATTTGCCAACGCCCCAGAATTGTGCCTTAATGTGCAGGTGATATCTATCGTCTCTAGGTGTATCGAGCTCTTCATATTGGCGCTGGACTCCGCTGATCAGACATGGCCTAGTCCCTAGTCGTCGTCTCCGCCTGTTTCCTGCTATTCCGTGAGGATCTGAGCTATCTAGTCCTAAATAGTGCTCTATAGCACGATGTTCTTTGAGTACGATACTTTATCGGCTTCGGCGCAGGAAGCTAACCACATAAAAGTAACTAGGGCCCCCAGCTTAGTCGACTCTGGAAGATTCGGCAAGAACAGAGAGCATCTCGCTCAATTCAGATATATACTATTGAATCAGGACTTCCGATATCCCTCTCGTCGTGACGACTTGCTTGTGACTTGAACCCGTCATATTCGCGAAGACTATTAGGAGATAATGACGCCTGTGAATAACGACATTGCTATTGTGGGGCTCTCCTTTAGGCTTCCCCAAGGTGTGAACGATGTGTCTAGCTTCTGGAACGCCCTCGAGACTAGGCGGGACTTGATGACCGGCTGGCCAGATTCACGCATCAGTAATGGCTCCTTTGAGTCAAACAGCGAGGGCAACGTATGTAAACATCCATTCCATGCAAAGGAACACTATCTTATATGCAATAGGTTCATTGTAGGGGAGGATACTTTGTAAAAGAAGATCCGGGTGCTTTTGACGCCCCCTTTTTCTCTCTCACAGCGAAAGAGGCAGCCTCTATGGATCCAATGCAACGATGGACTCTCGAGGCTACATATCATGCTTTTGAAAATGGTGAAAACAACCCAACGAACTCCGTTTTATGTCATAGTGCTAACGAAGAATAAATAAGCTGGAATCCCGGCGGAACGTTTCAGGGGCTCTCAGTGTGGGGTATTTTCCGCTTCAATGACGGATGACTATAAGCGAATGATTGCACAAGACCCTGACAATGTACCTCGAATGGCGGTGACAGGAACTTTTGCTTCAATTCTGCCTAATCGCGTCAGCTGGTATTTCGATTTACATGGCCCGAGTATTCATGTTGATACGGCCTGTTCAAGTAGCCTCTTAGCTCTTGATCTTGCTTGCCAAGCTTTGAGAAGCGGCGAAGCCTCATCTGTAAGTGGGTCTGTTGCTTCGAACTGCCGGCCATCTCATTAGCTAACTAATGTACAAAGGCCGTAGTCACAGGGTCCAACCTGATTTTAGGTCCTACCATTTATCAGATGTTGTCTTCACTGAATTTCTTATCTCCAGACAGCCGTTGTTATAGTTTCGACCATCGTGCAAACGGGTATGCTCGTGGGGAGGGGGTTGTAGCCCTTGTCCTAGAACCCTTATGGGATGCGGTACAGAACGGGGACATGATTCGAGCCGTAATCAGGTCTACTGGGTCAAATCAAGATGGCCGCACACCAGGACTTACGCAACCTAGTCCCCAGGCACAAGAGGAATTGATCCGACGCGTTTACAAGAAGGCGGATTTACCTTTTGGTGAGACGCGCTACTTCGAGGCTCATGGTTGGTGCCCCTACGATAAATATGTCGAAAAGAAAACTAATGATTTAGGAACGGGGACGCCTGTTGGAGACCCCATGGAGATGAAAGCTATAGGAAAAGTATTCAGGTCCAGTCGTTCGGCCGAAGACCCGATTTATGTGTAAGTCAACGAATGGCCGTCGTGGAGCATTTCGACCTCTAACGCGACTCCGCAGGGGATCAGTCAAAACGAATATAGGACATCTTGAAGGAAGCAGTGGCCTGGCTGGGGTTCTTAAGTGCATTTGTAAGCAACCCGCGTCGGATTTCCTCGCTGTACCGTGAAATTGCACCGAAATTTATTCGGTGTATAGAACCGTGACTAATGCGTCTACTATAGTGATCCTTGAAAAGGGTATTATACCAGCAAATGCAAATTTTGAAAAAATTAACCCGAACATTGATGTAGACTTTTATCATATCAAGGTCGGTAACTACTGTGTGGCACTCATCATACACTAATGAAGAAAATAGGTTCCTAGCGAGAATATTCCTTGGCCCTGTGAAGGTGTTCGCCGCGTTTCGGTAAATTCATTTGGGTTCGGGGGGTCAAACGCTCATGTAATCCTAGATGATGCATTCCATTATCTGCAGGACCGGAGGTTGATTGGAAATCACTGCACTGTCGCCTCCCGTAGTATGAATGGCCTGCCTATTTCTAACGGGACTTCCTACACTAATGGAGTTCTAAAAGCAAACGGAGTCGTGAAGAAAGCGACGAATGGCAATACCAACGGAAATGGGGGCCCGCATAGCAATGGAAACTACTCTGCTTTCACGACAAAGTTACTCGTCTGGTCTGCTGCAGACGAGAAGGCACTCAAGCGCATGATTGAAGAATATCGGGACTTTTATAAAGGTCAAGTTTTGAACAGCCTGGGTAGACTTGACGACCTAGCTTTCACTTTATCCACTCGTCGAAGTCACATGCTATGGCGGACATTCGCCGTCGCTGGGGATGGACCACACAATCGGGACGTTGACCTCGAGATCTCGACCTTAGTACGAAGCTCTGCCGAGGTCGGTGTGGCTTTCGTGTTTACCGGACAGGGCGCACAATATGCGGATATGGGTTCGGGCCTTCTCAAATATCCTCTGTTCGAAGCAACTCTGCACCAAATCGAGAAGATATATCATGGTTTGGGATGCAAATGGTCCGTCTTTGGTATGGAATTCGTGACTATGAAAAGATGAAATATACCTGCTGACACTTGTCTAGATGAACTGCATAACGAAATGCACATCGATCGCCCCGAGTATAGCCAACCCCTTTCTACTGCTATTCAGATAGGGTTAATCGAGCTGCTGAAGAGTTTCGGCATTAACCCCAAAGCAGTAGTTGGGCATTCGTCTGGAGAAATCGCTGCAGCGTGAGCAACTCTCATCTGGAATGTTCCTTGTCCCGTACTAACTTCAAAAGTTATGCGATCGGTGCTCTATCATTACCGTCAGCTTGCAAGGTGTCCTACATCAGAGGGCAACTAGCTGGCAAACTCAAAGCGGCGAGTTCTTCCCCAGAATGTATGATATCGGTGAACCTCCCAGAGGACGAGGTACAAGGTTATCTGCGAAATATCAGCGCCGAGGTGTCGGGCGAAATTAGTATTGCTTGTATCAACAGCCCGTTGAATTGCACCCTCGCTGGCAAAGAGAGCGCCATTGACATTGCCAAGAAGCAATTCGATGAAGACGGAATCTTCGCCCAGAAACTTAAAACAGGCGTCGCGTATCACTCGCCATCTATGTCTCGGATCGCCGAAGATTATTTGCGTCAAATGGGATCTCTTGATAGTGGTAATATCAAGAATGTCAAATCATCAATCCCGATGGTATCATCTGTTACCGGCCAAACCATACGGCCGGCTGTCTTAGGGACTCCGCAGTATTGGGTCGATAATATGGTATCACCCGTTATGTTTTCCGATGCGATACATCTTCTCACGCAAAAGACGCCGACGTTGAAGGTGGGCATAGGGAACATCACAGATCTAATCGAAGTGGGTCCTCACCCTGCGTTGCGTAGACCAATTCAGGATACGCTCGCAAAGGAGGGGAATAAGAAGCAGCAGATCCGGTACACTTACGCTTTGCATCGGACCTATCCCGAAGTCCAGACTATTTTGGAGCTCGTCGGAAGACTCCACTGCCACGGACATGAAGTTTCTATCCCGGATGCAAACCAAGGGGTATCCAATCTAGCGCCCCGTCGTTTCTTGGTCAACTGCCCTGAATACCCTTTTGACCACTCAAAGACATACTGGGCCGAGTCCCGCCTCAGTCGGGACTTCAGATTACGCAAGAGCGTCGAAGGCGAAACCTTGGGGGCCAGGTCTTTCGATTGGAATCCCCTTGAACCAAGATGGAGAAATTTCCTTAGTATTGAAACCATGCCTTGGATAGGTGACCATGTTATTAGTGGCACTGTGATTTATCCTGCGGCGGGAATGCTGGTTATGGCAATGGAAGCGGTGCGACATATGTGTTCTGACACTCGCCTTATCTCCGGGTACTATATCAAAGAGGCCCATTTTGTGAGTCCCATCTTGGTCAAAGAGGCTTGGGAGGATAAAACGGAGACCATGCTCCATTTACATCCGATTAAGATGCCACAAGAGAAAGAATCGAGTTGGTCGGATGTTACGATATATGCATATCGCAACGATAACTGGACTGAATGTTTCAACGCCAGAATCCAAGTGGAGCTTGGGGGAAAGGATCTTCTCGAGGAACGCCGACGTAGTCACAAGCTCGTCGCTGATCAGTTCATCGAAGCAGAAGAATCCTGCACGAGACCAATTGATTCGCAAATGTTCTATGAGGATGCTATCGACCACGGGTTGGGATATGGAGAGGCGTTCCAGGTGGTAGAAGATATCCAGTGGGACGGCAAAACCAGCACTATCGCCCGCGTCGACATTTCCAAATGGAAGACTACCAGCCTCGTTCACCCCGTAGTGCTGGACTCCGCTTTACATGTGTTGTGCGTCAGTACCACCCTAGGCCTATCTTTGTCGAACGCGACGAATGTTCCTGTGCAACTTTTCAACGGGTGGTTTTCGCCTTCCGGATGGCAACAGCCCCATACGCATTCCATTCGGTATCTAGCTACTTCGAATGTCAGAGGTAGTCGAGAGAGTGAGGAGGGGTCTGTTTATGCTATAGCCGATGATGGCTCGATCCTATGTGCGATGCGAAGATTGATGACTGCGGCCGTATCAAAGAAGACTGAAAACCAACCTCCCAGAAAACTGCTGCATAGGATCGACTGGAAACCTCAATTAAGTTTGATGGAACCACATCAGTTGGTGTCTACCGTCGGCGCCGACACCTATGTCAGGGATGAAAATGATATGATGCTTCGAAACCAAAAACTAAAATTCGTTCTAGATAGAGTCGCTTGCAGAACAGTAAAACTACTGTCCGGAGAAAATCGCGAAAAAGTCCCGGAGTCCCAAAAGAGGCATATAGAATGGCTAGAACGCTATGTAAAGTCATTAGATGCATCGCGCGCGACCGAAGATGTCAACGAGGTTGAGATCGAGGGCCTTTTGCAAGAGATCGAAACTATCCACCCCCCTTGGAAGTTGCACACGACGGTTGTCCGTCACTTAACGGATATTCTCACCGGTGTTGTAGACCCGCTTGAAATTATCTTCGGTTCGGATATCGCCGACGTATTTTATGCGGATATGTTCGAGCACGTATGCGATGATCGTATGTCGAAGTTTTTGGACCTTGCCACGCACGAGAACCCGACTCTCCGGATACTTGAGGTCGGAGCAGGCACGGGTGGAATGACATCGCGCGTCTTAGCGGCCCTCCAAGAGCTTGAGAAGAGGAATGGAGGATTGAGGTTCTCTGAATACACCTATACGGACGTGTCGCCTGCTTTCTTTGAAAAAGCTTCCGCCCGTTGGGATAGTATTAAAGAAAGGGTGACCTTTAAAACGTTCGACATGAAGCGTAGCCCTGAAAGCCAAGGCTTCGATCCGAGTTCGTATGATTTGGTGGTCGCCGGAAGTGTTCTGCACGCCACGGAAGATCTGTTGGCAACGATGAAGAACGTGCGCAAACTTCTTAAGGAAACAGGACATCTCCTTCTATTAGAGGTTGTCGCAACTGAGGACATCGCCACGAATTTCACATTCGGTCTGGTGCCGGGATGGTGGGGCCGAAGAGAAGAATGGCGGGGGTCGTCACCTGGATTACCTGAGAAGCAGTGGGATGAAGTCCTGAGATGGACAGGGTTCAGTGGAAATGAACTCATCCTCAGAGATTACCCAAGCGATGCTTGCCATATTTTCAGCATCATTGTATCAAAAGCCGTACAGCAAGCACCGGACCCACCCAAGGACGAACCCAAGCTTGTTTTAATCGTTGATGAATCGGACGAACAGACTAAGATAGCCAGCTCAATTCAGGATACTCTAGCCATATCACAAAAAAAGCAGAGTCGAATCATTCCTATTGATCGGATCGGGTCGGCGAATTTATCTAAAAGTGATATCGTGGTTTGCATTATTGAGATGAGCAAGCCTTTCCTTGCGACGTTAACTGAGGAGAGGTTCGGGTCGCTTCAAGAGTTTTTAAGGATGACGCAGAAATTGCTGTGGGTTACTTTGACGAGCCCGGAAGATGAAGAATACTCGCAGTATAGCGTCGTAGGGGGTTGCTTAAGATCCCTTAGGCATGAGGAAGGTGACAAACATATCGTTACGCTTGCGATTGAGTACCAAGGGGAGACCAAAGCAGAGTATGTGCAGTATATCGCTAAGGCATACAGAGCCTCTTTCGAATCGCAATCAGAAGAGCTTGAGTATATTGTCCGCAAAGGCCAGTTCACTACAGGCAGGGTCGCGGAAGACATCCCTGGTAATCAGACGCTACAGTCTCTCCTACACCCGCAGGTACAGCACAAACCGCTTTCACAAGGGCCGGCGTTGAAACTCGATGTCGACGAGCCGGGGAAATTCGAGTCGTTACACCTTGTGGAAGATGCTAAACAAATGGAATTTCTACCACATGAGGTAGAGATCGAGGCTAAGTCATGGAGTCTAGATCAAAATGTGCTGGGTCCACTGGGCGACAAGGGAATGGGCCTTGTATGTTCTGGCATTGTGACTAGAGTATTTCGCAACTATGATCCAGATATTCAAGTTGGGGATCGAGTATGTATGGTTTCGGCAGGCTGTATGCGGACGCATCCGCGTGCGCTTGACAAATGTGTGGTCAAAATTCCCGATGGCTTATCATTCGAGGCTGCCGCGTCAGCCTTGATCCCTGGAATGACAGCACACCATTCTATCGATATCGCCCGACTTGAAGAGGGTGAAAAGATCCTTATTCATTCGGCCGCCAGCAGTACAGGTCAGATGGCGATCGGGATAGCCAACGCGAGAGGGGCCGAGATCTTTGCTACTGTCGGAAGCGACAAAGAAAGACAACTCCTCAAGAAAATTTATCACCTGTCGGACGATCATATCTTAAGCAGTCGTGACAACTCGTTCGCGCTAGGGGTTTCGCGGATGACGAACGGATATGGTGTTGATGTCGCCTTGAGTTCGTTATCGGGGGAGAGTCTATCGTTAACTTGGGAGTGTATAGCTTCGTTTGGGCGAGTTGTGGATTTAACCGCAATTAATGTCAAAGCGAATTTGCCGTTATCCACGGCTAGTTTCGTGAAGAATGTCAGCTACTCAGCTGTTGACTTGCACCATATTATCATCGAAAACCCGGGGCTTACGTCGAAACTCCTTAGAGCCGCCGTCAATCTCTTAGCCGAAGGTATCATCGAACCGCCCAGATCATTACGCGTATACCCCATATCAAGGATTCATCAGGCGTTTGGTTACTATCAAGAAAGTAAGGGTGCAGGAAATGTTGTCCTAAATATTAAATCTTCCGATACAGTCCCAGTAAGTTTCGCAGGCGGAGAAAAAAAACTGAATAAACATGGCTAACGCGAGGTCTAGCAACATCTTGTAGAACTGCGACCGTGGAAATTTGACGAAAATGCGACATATGTGATTGCAGGGGGGTCTGGCGGCCTCGGTCGTGCTATTATGGAGTGGATGGCTGAGAGGGGCGGAAAACACTTTATTGTGCCATCCAGGTCCGGAAACTCCAAGGCAGCAATCGCAGAACTCATATCGAGATTGAGGAAACGCGGCGTGGAAGTGTTAGCCCCTAAATGCGATGTATCATCAGCCGAATCCCTTGGCCGTATACTCGAGGAATGCTCGCATACGATGCCACCGATAAAGGGGTGTATCAACGCAGCTATGGTCCTTCAAGACGCCGCGTTCAATACTATGAAATACTCGCAATGGGATATCACGATGAAGTCAAAAGTTCAGTCATCTATCAACTTGCACAAACTCTTGCCCAAGCATCTTGACTTCTTCATTCTCCTATCCTCTCTGAACGGCGTCTGTGGGGCCTTGGCACAATCTAATTATGCCGGGGGCTGTTCTTTTCAGGATGCGCTCGCACGGTATCGCGTTGCACAGGGTCAGAAGGGAGTCTCAATGGATATTGGATGGATGCGAAATATCGGTATCGTTGCGGAAACGCAATTATACCAGCGTCAACGAAAGAGCTGGGACGATATGGAAAGGATTGACGGAAAAGAGTTACTAGCCTTATTGACAGTGCTTTGCGACCCTTCGACACGGCAAATGGATAGCCAGGTTCTTTTCGGATTACGTACACCAGCCCATTTCCTAACCAAAGGTCAAATACCCCCACCATTACTCACGAGACCCCTGTTCGCACCGTTCTCTCATATTATTGGGGAGGTCAAAAACACCTCAAGAGATAGGGGCGTGGATGTAGTAGCCGCTTTTAGGGAAGCAACGGATACAGGCGAACGAATCCAAATCGTTATTCGAGCATTGACTCAGAAGTTGGCACGTTCTATGGAAATATCACCCGACGACGTAGAACTTAACAAGCCTCTTTCAAGCTATGGTGTCGACTCCCTCATGGCCCTTGAACTACGAAACTGGATCGGCCGGGACTTTCAAGCCAGCGTTGCTGTTTTCGACATCATGGGGACCGTGCCGATTGCTGCTATTGGGGACTCGATAGTGGCTAAAAGTTCTGTCGGGAAGGGTTGGGAGTGAAGAATTCTCGAAATTGCTTTTGATGGCGTGACGATCTTTACCCCCACCATACTTCAGCCACTGACGGCTACATTCTCATAATCACCTCTCTCAGGCCAGCATCTTCATAATTGTTCAATACCTACAATTAATTTACAAAACTACATCGAGTTTCTTCATCAATGTTCTCGCCAAGTCTTTGAGGCTCATGGATCAATGTTCCATATACGAATACGAAGGTAGGTGCGATGTATTACATACCGAAATAGGAAAAATCGCATTCTCATTCTGTATTGTGATTGGTTCCGCTACGAAAGAAGTAGAAAAGCATACATGTGTTAACTTTAAATACCTATACCTTAGGTAGGTAACATCAAAGCAATCAATATTTTGACAATCCCGTCTACCAGGATAATAGCCAGGGAAGTATTACCAATTATATGCGCAGCATAAAGCAAGCTCAAGTTATCTGATCGGATCATGTCGATCCAGGATCTGATAAGGCCAGCAACAAGATCGGAACACCAATCGATTTTCGGATTTGGCGCACCCTCGTCTGGGCCGAGCACCGAATCATTATATAGTTGGGGTGCCAGTTACGTAACCTACCATTTTCACATTCTTTGTCTCGCTCGGAACACCGAGCTCTTTGCATTCTGGCTCGCGGCCTAGAGCAGCGTAGCTTTCGGCTTTGCCTATACTGCCAGGCTGCCACCCAAACAGCCAATGCGACAAAGTTCCCTCCCGTAATCGGCAGTATCCCGTATGAGGCCCACAATATACTGTGCCTATGCGGCGGTCATGCAAGGTCATAATTGACAATACCGCTATTTCGCTACCAACAAAACAGAAACAATGCGGGATCCCATCGAGGTGCATCTTTAAAATGAACCGCCTCCCTTAATCCGAGTCAAAATGAATTTAGCTAAGCACGCTAAATTCGAGAACATCACAAGGCAAAATGGCTGCTCAAGAGGATGTCGAAAAATCGTCAACCCGGGCTGAAGCGGTTGAACCAATTGTCGACGCTAAGAATGAGGAAACAGATCCTTATTTAGTGAGTTGCTGGTCCCTTTAAAATTTTTTGTTATTTTTCCTGAAATTATAGCGCGCGTCTTCCTCTGAACTCATTCCTAATAATACTCCTCATAGGTGACTTGGAATGGTGATAATGATCCTGAGCACCCTTTTAATTGGCCTTTGCCGCGAAAATGGGCAATTACTATCCTACTTTCGAATGGAGGGTTGGTCACTCTCATGTCTGGTGCGATGCTAGCACCGGCTCTTCAGAGCATAGCAGCAGACCTTCAGACCGGTGAAGAAGAGACACAGATATTTCTAAGTATCTTCGTTTTAGCTTTTGCTTTCGGTCCTATGGTCCTCTCGCCGCTTGCCGAAGTTTTCGGGCGCCGGCCGGTTTGGATTATCTCAAGTTGCTTCTACATACTTTGGAATACGGTCGCAGGGTTCGCAACTACCCCTGGGCTGATGATTGCGAGTCGCATTCTATCAGGAATCGGAGCTAGCGCTGAGTTCGCTATATCTAACCCAGTCCTTTCCGATACTTGGGTACCTGCGCAACGTGGAGCGTCATTTACCGTGGCGACATTCGTCCCTCTTCTAGGACCAGCAATTGGGCCGATCGTCGGCGGTGCCGTTACACAGTCAATTGGATGGAGATGGACATTCTGGATCCTGTCAATATACGATGGACTTCTTGTAGTCATAGCAATATTCATCTTCACAGAAACGTACGAAGTCATCTTGCTCAATAGAAGGGCAGCCAAGTTACGGAAGGCCACCGGAAATCCTTACTATACCAACACACACGGCGCATCCGAAACGCTGAAGGATAGACTCTCTCGGTCTCTAACCCGACCAATACGCCTACTCTTAACGCAACCCATCCTACAAGTCGTCGCAATATTCCTAGCTTACAACTTCGGCATGCTCTACCTTGTCTTGTCGACATTTGCAAGTCTGTGGATTGATCGATACGGCCAAACCGAGACCCAAAGCGGATTGAATTATATCGCTCTCGTCATCGGCTATACTATCGCAGCGCAAGTTGGTGGTAGAGTCATGGATCGCCTATGGGCATATCTAAAAGCCAAGGCTGGTAATAATACCGCTCCGGAGTATCGAGTGCCTTTGATGGTTCCCGGTGCCATTCTGATTCCTCTAGGACTACTTTTCTACGGATGGACAGCGGAAAGACAACTGCATTGGATAGTCCCAGATATCGGCATTGCTATCCTCGGCTGTGGCATCATCAACAACACACAGTCCCTACAAGCATATGTAATGGATGCATATAGCCAGTACGTCGCCTCAGCGTCAGCGGCTTCACAGTTCCTGCGTAGCATAGCTGGCTTCGCCTTTCCCATTTTCGCACCAGCCATGTACCAAGGCCTAGGTTACGGTTGGGGAAATAGCGTCCTCGCGCTCGTATTTGTCGTTATTGGGTGGCCTGCCCCTTTTCTCTTATGGAAATACGGTGCTACATTGAGGGCGATGGGGAAGGCACAGCATTGACCAGTAACCACATTGATATACAAGAAAAATGCACTGGGTTGTTTGCTGGGTAGTCGTGGAGGAACATTTCAATTTTCGTCCGATTTACGGCGCCTATAAAGTATCTACCCGACTGAGAGAAGTGAATTGTCTGCTTCAATGATTCCACAATGTACACGAATCAAACATCTTTCCCTCCCATCATAATAATATATACATATTTAAACCTTGGAGATTTAATATACATGCCTTGGCAACTAGAATGTGTTATTTGGTTTAGCGACTTATCTATGAATTCCTATCTAGTTGTAATATGACCATAAGCAACGGCAGATCCTAGCTACTGCCACAGTTGCTGATCGTCGTGATACCACTCATTCGCGTCTCTTTCCTTGTATACAGCGCACTAATAGAACCTGACCTGAATCACTGGCACTGTATTTATCTAGCTATTGAATCTAACGGGCCCGTGGCTAGTACAGTGTAAAGTATTAGGCGAGTGCAATTGCCTCCAGTTTGCTAGGCTCGAAAAGGGGAGGTGCGTTGACTGGTTTGTTCAAAACACAAAATTTTCCGTTATGCACTGTTTAAACGATTAGGACACCTAGAGTCACCTATATCTTAGTATTTACAGTTTATCACTTCTATTCCATGTCAATCCCTAAACACAACTTTCTTTACAACATAACCTTGAAGCATCTCAACGAGTTTGACTTCCTCGTCTTTTACTATAAGAACTGCCATTTGGATCTTTAGTGAAAGAATACACGGGCCGAGATTGACACCACTCTATTCTTCTCTAGGTAAGTTATACCGACTTGATTCCTACGTAATATTTCCTCCCTTTTATTATCGTCGCCTGTAAGTTCACACCCATGCAAATTCCCTCCTAGATAATTGTATTGGTCTCATTGCTAACTTTAATTAGGCCTCGAGACAGATTATCTATCCACTCCGATTAGTCCTAGAGACCAAGACACAACTTTCTCCGACTTCTCGCCTCCTACTGAGTGTAACATATCTAGCATCATGTCGGATGCCGTCGCCACCAACATGGATCTCGTCAATACCCCACCCCGAGCACCAACCGGCTTTATGTCCCTCCCGCCGGAGATTCGACTGGATATTTACGAATTGTTATTCTCTCAAGAACTTGAATGCGGCCAAGAAGCTGTAGAGTGGACTCGTGGGTTCGGTTGGGAAAGTAATCGATATGCTTTACTGCGAGTTTGCAAGACTATCTATAACGAACTCGTGCCGATTGTTTATCGAAAGTTTTTCATGGACATGGACCAGGTCGACGCCTGGACCAATCTCTTCACCAAGTTCGACCCGGAAAACGCGGTTTTAGTTTGAGACGTGACGATAAAATACCTTTGCAGCTTTACGCTTGAATGCCATAATTGCTACGGAAAGCTCCACGGTAACGGCGAAAAGAACTGGACGCTTTTGTTGGACAGTTTGAGAGGGCTCAATTTGAGACCTAAACGCGTGAAGGTAGTTATACTACCATGCGATGGCCCTCTCAGGGTTTGGAGAAACGGTCGTTACGTCTACAACCTCTTGTCTTCTGGGACACTCCTCAAGGGATTCGAGCATACTCTCTGTCTCAGGTATTCGAACTTGCGATTTCTGAAGTTCGTGTCATTGTGCTTGAAAAGTGCAGACCGGGTCGATTTAGCAGGAGAATTTAACCCACTTTGGGGTTTCTTCCAACATGGATTAATCGTGAGGCGCATGCTCCCTGTTGCGTCTAGTAAGTTCGAGCCTACCTATCTTAGATGGTCCCTGTTTAAGCCCACGGCTTTTGACCCCGCAACCGACGCCAAGGGTTTCACGCCGTCTCGACTACCTGGGGTGTATGACGAAATTGAGAAATCGCCTAAGAGTGCGGATGACGCGTGGAACGGGATAATTTTTGGATCACCTCGGGGACACCGCTGAAGGGAGGGGAGGAAAGAAGATGGATACCTGTGGTGCCCTAAACTCTTAGGTAGGGGGTCTAATGGGTATAGAAATAGGCTTTCAAGCGTTAAGACTTGCAAAAGGTGGTATTGCGGGTTGAATGAAGCGTTGTTAGGGTTTACGCTTTAGCGATACCGTACGACAATCCGAGTAGACAATTAAGGTGATATATGACCCAATTTAGTAGAGGATGTGGCTTGTTCTCGGAGCTGTGATAATTTCCATCTGACGGATAAGTGTGCTAGTACCGCCCGTTGTTATTCATTCTTAGCCAAATCTTTCCAATAGTTTCCCCGAGGTTGAAATTTTAGATACGGGCCTTCGTGCATTGACGTAAAAGTGTCATATAGTTGAAATTCTTCCTTTCTTTCCCTGCCCAATTCCATACCTGGCTGTCCCTCTCCAACTCTTCCTAGACTCCCCGGGGCGGCTTCGAAATCGAAATACCATAACGATTTGGCGATGACTAGGCAAGTTTCTAGATACGCCATTGACTTCCCCGCGCATCCACGAGGGCCAATGGAAAAGGGGATGAAAGCTTCTCGCATGCGTTTCTTGACCTCCGGATCCAGCTCTTCAACCCAACGCTCTGGACGATATGTGAACGAATCAGGGAAATATTCTTCGTTGTGATGTAATGAATATATATTTACGCCGATCACTGTACCTTCCGGGATGACGTGGCCGTCGACGATAAGCGGTTGACCCCTCGTTTCGGAAGCCTGCTCTCGCCATAGTATACCAGCGGCCGGCGGAGACATTCGCAAGGCTTCGTCAACACATGCTCGTAGGTATTGACAACCCGCAATCGTTTGCCCATTGATTTCACTCCCGTTTTGGAACGTGGTGCGAATTTCATCAGCCAATTTCTGGTAAGGGTCTGCATTGCGAGATAAGTAGAAAAACACGGCACTAATGGAGGTTTTGACCGTGTCACCGGCTGCGTTATGATAAGCTTCACCACTCCTAAAACGAGCAATACAATTGGGAGTATGACCTACCAGCTGTTAAAAAGAGATTTGCCTCAGACCAAAGATCACTATCTCGAAGACCATCGGACTCTACGTCTACACTAAAGGCGTGGGCGATGTGCGAGAAAAGATCGTGCTTCGCCTCCTTTTCCTCCGCCATGTGGGAACTTATCATCTTCTGCATGAGGGATAGATACGGCTCATGTAGCTTTCGGAAGGCTTGGACCGCAATCAATCCAAAACGGAATTTTCGGGCGTTAGGATATTGCAGGAAAACGCTACTCCAAAATGTCCCCGCTGTGAGCATTGTGGGCATGAAGCGATGTTGTTCATCTGTCTGGAGACGGAGGTCATAACCGAAAGATAAAAGACCTGCGATATCGAGTCCTAGTCGCCTAGCTTCTTCTGTTATGTTGAAATATTGTGACCTCTGCGCCGAACTAAGGGCATTTCGAATGAAAATGTCGATTTGCTTGATCATGGTAGGTTCGAAAGCTCGCAAGGACCGGTCGGTTAAAGCCTGCCCGACGAGTTGCCTCCTAGTTCGGTGTAGATGGTTGTCGGGAGCAGTGAGAACATTGTATTTGGTCAGTCCAGGTCCCAATGTCATATATGCCTTAGGTTTGGTAGTAAGGTCTGTCCGATATATATCTACCACCTGACTTAGCCACATCTGCTGGGCTAGAATCGTATTCGTAGATGTTAAGATTTACCTCTAGTAGCTGTAATTGTACTGAATACGAGCTTATTCGGGCCTTGTCTGACTACTGGACCTTGGTGAACGGTCAGTATCTTGTCGATATCCTTCTGAACCTCAACAAATCATCCACTCACCATATTTGAGATGATTTTGCCATGCTGTTAAGTGCAAACGTCTCTTGTAAGTGTGGAAACCAATATATGCGCCGGTAAATTTCGCAGTTAAAGGTCCTGAATATCTTGCTAAGGGATGGAGAAACACTCGATAGATGATGAGCGTCGCTAGCTTTGACTATTAACGATCGTCTTGAAATGTGCACCAAATCACTTACATAAGTCACAATAGCTATTAAAATCAAGTAAGGAACCTTCAATATGAACATGCTATTGATAGCTAACATGGTGGTCGTTACCCGTGTATTTTTGTGGTTGGGCGCAGTGATCAACAAGTTTGAAAAATAGAAGTCCTATAAGTCCTACCAAAAAGAATTGGTAGTACTTATGTACGCTAGGTTCCTTGTCCTTGGAATTGAGCAATCCTTGTATCGTGAGGCGCGGTAACACAAGAACTCGTGAGATTGGCTCGGAGGTGTCGGAGCAGTACGCAGATAACGGCACACACATATACTTTTTACCTAGTTCCAACATATTTTTCTCTTAGGGAGTCAGGCTGACTCCTGGGATCCTTCTGGATTCTGACGGACATTTTGAGCAATGGTAATTATTGTGACGCGAGTTAGATGGTGTATTTGATTGGATTTCATATAGTTTTGATTCGCTGACTGCGGTTAAGTCTTACAATATTCAAAGACTACATATATATCCATGGCCCTCCACTTTCCACTTTATAAGGAATTGTTCCATCTGCATGTCCTACAGAAAGGGGACGATCGGTTATCCATTTGAGGAACCTCTAATTTTCTCCGCGACGTTTCGTTCGGTATCGAGTCTTAGGCGGAACTGCTTGGAAGTATCGAAGCTCGATAACATTCAAGTGTATCGGACAGTATTTGTTTATTTTTAGCTGTACTAACTAAAATACTCTCTACTTAGAGTATTAGGTAATCGGCTGGAGATTACATCGTCCCGCATGCCCCATTTTCAGATGTTAGTAAGAACTTTGTGGAGCTTGTAACATTGCGGAGAATCGGGGGAATTGATAGGTAATCGATAGTACCTCACAGGGGATCCATATCTCTAAGAAAAACAACAAAAAAAGCGATCCACCTCGACTTACACCGTAATTCCGTCTTCGCCGACCTCTTCACCTATTCACCAATACCCAAGACTCTATTACGTACGGTACAATATCCAACTTTAGAAACGCGTACGGGGACAAATATTATTCGGCCATGTCTGCGGACGACCAACAATTTTTGGACTTGGTCAGTATCCCATTACTCGTTCCTGTTGAATCGTATTACGAAAAGGTAGATAAAAGAATGTGGGCTAACGAGAGGGGCATGCGATAGCTTTCGTCCATCCCTAACCACATCCGACGATACTCTGAGGAAGTCGCCGGCTATGTCGATAAGACTGTCGAAAAAGTAGCGGATGAAGTCCGAGATACTTTGGCCACCGCTCCGTGGGTGCCCGATTATGTACGACCGACAATCCCGGCTCGACCACCGCCCGTCGTGATCGTACCCATCACCACCTACGAACGGGTACATGATTGGATCTCCCGCAACAAACTTCTTACTGGTATAATAGTGGTTTCTGTTGGATATGCTTCGTACAAGACATGGCGGGCAACCAAATTACTGCGCAAAACTCGTCGAGCAAAGCGGGCCCGAAATGGTGGAAGGCTAGAGGTCGTGGTTATTGCCGGGTCGCCGACATTACCGTTAACAAAATCATTATCCCTAGATATGGAGAGGAGAGGATTTATCGTCTACGTCGTTTGCAATACTATCGAAGACGAAGTTACCGTACAAAGTCTCTCGCGTCCGGACATTAAGCCGTTGGGCATCGATATCACCGATGTAAGTGAGCTAGGTCGATACAATCTAGTATCTGATGACTGACACCTCAAATCCAGCCCACAGCAGCCGGCCAATCTATCGAACGATTTGCCGCATTTCTACAAGCCCCGCATGCTCCGGTTCCTCGAGCGAAGCCGAATTATCTAACCCTGAAAGCGGTTATTCTAATCCCTTCTCTCAACTATCAAACCTCTCCGATAGCCACGATCCCTCCGTCGAGCTTTGCCGACCTTTTCAACACTCACCTATTACACCCCATCCTAACGATCCAGTCCTTCCTACCACTCCTCACCTCGAAGATAACACCCTACGGCGAGAAATCCGCCACACCCCGCGTCCTAGTCTTCACACCCTCTATAATCTCCTCCATCAACCCCCCGTTCCACGCCCCAGAAGCCACAGTCTGCTCCGCACTATCCGCATTCACTGAAGTCCTAACAGCCGAGCTCCGCCCCCTCTCTATCCCCGTCACACACATACAACTCGGCACCTTCGACTTCACGGGTTTCACACCGGTGCGGGGTCCGTCCCCACATACCCACTCGCATAACTCGGTCCTGTTGACTGCGAATGATACACGGCAGTGGCCGGAAGCTGCGCGCCATGCTTACGCAAGGAATTATGTTTCCCAGTCCGGCTCTGCTATCGCTGCGGGTCGGATTGGGGGTCTGCGTGGTAGTTCACTGCGGGATTTGCATAATGCTGTGTTCGATGTTGTCGATGGGACCGATCTTAGTGATGTCGTTCGCGTTGGACTCGGTGCGGGGATTTATGGGTTCGTTGGGCGATGGGCTCCGCGGGGTCTTGTTGCTTGGATGATGGGGATCCGACGTGTGCACGAGCTCAGCTCGTGGGAAGGCAGTGGATCCGGGAATGTTAGTGGTAGTGTGAGTGAAGGTGGAAGTGGGAGTAGTGAGAATGGCGAGGGTAGCGAGTTTATTGCTGTTGCTAGGGATGATGATGGGGGACATAATGTCTGGAAGGATGGTCTGAGGTAGATGGTATCTACTCCTACCTCAACATATTAGAATGGGTTGGCGGTTTGCAATTTCGCCTTTATGGAATGGTAGGGAAGGGGGTATGGTGGTGATATGATGATTTATGATTGGTTATGAGGTGTATATATGATATTATGAGACCGGCTCCCTTCCATGCTTGGACATAGTTCACTGCTTTTGCATGAATAAGATATTTAGTTTGAATCACATATAGATATATACGATGCGTAGATGGTGATTTGATTGACTTTTTGTTTTATTAATTGCGATGCTAATGGTAGTACACTGGATCTAGGGTATCGTATTTGAGCAACTCTTTTCTGGCTTCATGTAAATGGTAACGCCTGTTTTCATGATTCCTATCCTAACGTAGGTATTGCTCCTAAATCGTAGACTCATTTCTTCCTGCACTCGGCAGTATCCGTAGCGAAAGCATCCCCTTTTCGCGGCTGAGGAGTATCAAGTTTGCCGACTCCTGGGATTGTACAACGTTCGCGAGGATACGATTGGTGTAGACAGACCCTTATTCCATCCAACCATCTGCATGATCGGCTCTTCGATGGAGGGCCGCAGTAGTATGGTTATACTTATGTCGGTAAGCATCTGAAGATAGGGCATTTCACTAGTGATGACCTCTCCCACGTCCAAATTTCCTATCTCCTCTTCCTCTCCATCGTCCACCTCGTCCACCGCCGAATCTATCACCCCGACCACCTCTAGTGTCCCTATCTCGTTGTCCGAATTCTCGTTGATCATCATCCATAAACCCATCATCTCTTCTCACGGGTTCCTCGGGTACAACATCGGCCTTGGCAATAGGTTTCTCAAGATTCCTATCCCATCTAGGATGCGCGCCCTCCTTACAAAGCTTTCCATCGGGGCAAAAGCCAGCGAGATAACACGGGCAAAGCTTTCGGCGGACATGTTTCTTACTGCAATTTGGGCCTAAAGGACAGAACCCCCGGTCATAATGCGGACAAGGTGGTAATTTCGACTGTGGATCGATATGTAGGTAAAGACACTCGTCGCCATTAGAGCAGTAGCCGTTGCGCACGAAGAAATTGCACTCCGGCATCTTACGCAGGTTGTACTCGTGCAGGAACTCGCAACTATCTCCCTTCTTGCACAAAGCGCGTAGCCAGTGCTTGCATACTAAAGAGTTGTAGCTTGCGTTTGTACTGCTGGCTGCGTTGGGCGCGACGTGTCGGTCGGGACATTGTGGGCCTAACGGGCAGTGGCCGGCGATAAAAGCTTTGCAGACGGGACGGTTCGGGGGGAAGCCGTGGCCGTAGGTTGACCGGAGGAAGGGGGAGAAACTGAAGTTGTAGCTTGGTGCTTTGTGTTCGAGGATTTGCTTGGCGAGCTCGGAGGGAGGCGCCGGCGCAGCTGCCGTGGCCATTGTAGGTGTTGTAGAGTTATTTCCTGTTTTAGTTGTTTCGATGGTCAATTTAGTGGGATCTGTAGTGTTGTTGTTACGAGATTAGGTATTCGGGGTCGCGTCGACGAGGTTGTGTTGGATATTGAAATTGATGATGTTTGGTAAAGGTGAAGAATGATGGAATTCAATTGATTACAGTAGTAGAGCTTAAGTGGGGCGAACTATATCCCGATGATTCGGTAGTGGGATAGAAGCTTATAAATACATAGTATGAATAAAGTGCGGGGTATGTAAATAACCCACATAAACTCCGACACCCCTGTCTCCCAAGGAGGAGCAATGTCGGCCATAATCCTTTTCTTCTTCCAGAACCACCGATCATCATCAACATACTCCATATCAATACTCCCCGGATGGCCATCGGATGGATCGACATTGCATGATCGTGCGGGGGTTTACGAGGTTGGAGATCGATTTTTTGGATTGTACCTTGTCTTCCACACCGACAATGCGGTCGTCATAGCCCTTTCAATGTAAAGACGACAGCTCTATACCAGCAATTCATTCCATCGCTATAGCTTGTTATGATAGTTCTAGCTATCACAGTCCAACTACAAGCACATATGTTTCGAGCACAATATACCCGTCTATTATTTAGAAGTTACTTGAGTTTTTCAAATCCTGTTATTTTGTTGTTATAATCTCGGAAGCTCTGGGAAGCTCTGGAGCTACATACCCTTTCCTTCTAGTCTATGATACAATAACAGGATTGCCTCGGTGGAATTATGCGGGCGTTTAGTCCTATAAGCCAAGGGCTCCTGCCCGGTAAGGGTAGTAGCTTGTATATCAACTCCGAACAGTCCACAGATTCCTCCTTATTTATTTCATTTATTATACCACTTGTTACTCGGCTTGAACTTTGGTATGGGCAATTAAATACAGCTTCTCGTTTACTCCTCCTCTCAAGTTGTATTACTTCTTTCGCAGTTACCTGGTCTTGGTGTTCCGGTCGGTTGAGTCGAAGCACAATGGCTAGATCTACACTGCTGCTTGTGGCGACACTATTAGCCCTTCTCACTCTTACTCCAGCCCAACAGGCACCGTCGACTACGGTATCCTCTCATAGCTCAGTGTACACTGTTCCACCAGACGCCGATGTTGGCCAGCCCATTATTCCAAATATCGTCGATCCCCAAGCTATTGACCCACAATCTGTCTGCCCGGGATATATAGCTTCTAATGTGAAGAACACCAGTAATGGGCTGACAGCGGATCTCACTTTGGCCGGCGACGCTTGTAACGTCTATGGAACCGATATCGAAGCTCTCACTTTAGTTGTTGAATACCAAGCGGTAGACAGATTACACGTCGAGATACAACCACGCTATATAGGGTCCGAGAATTATACTTGGTTTGTTCTTCCAGAGGAACTAATTCCAAAGCCTCAAGTTGAGGAAGGTAGCGATAGCTTCTCCTCAAGCAGTGACCTTGAGTTCACTTGGAGTAATGAGCCCACCTTCTCATTCAAAGTCACAAGGAAAAGTACTGGCGACGTCTTGTTCACTACTGAAGGCTCCCAGTTGGTGTACGAGAACCAATTCATTGAATTTGGCTCGTCCTTGCCCGAGAACTATAACCTATATGGATTAGGCGAGGTCATTCATGGCTTCAGACTCGGGAACAATCTCACTCGTATGTAGGCCCTTCTATAATTAAATCCTATTATGAGCTAAACATTGCCAGGAACTTTCTTCGCCGCAGATGTAGGAGACATCATAGATGCGAATATCTATGGCAATCATCCCATCTACTTGGACACTCGTTACTTTGAGGTGGATAAGGATACCGGCGCGATCACTTACGCCCCAAATGCTACTGACACGTCGGCTGAATATAAATCGTATACACACGGTGTCTTTCAGCGTAACGCCCATACCCAGGAAGTCCTACTACGAGAGTCTAATATCACTTGGAGAGCTCTAGGCGGTAACATTGACCTCTATTTCTATGAGGGCCCCACTCAAGATAATATTACCAAGTCCTACCAAAAGAGCGCTATCGGGTTACCTGCAATGCAGCAGTATTGGACCTTCGGGTATCACCAATGCAGATGGGGTTATAATAATTGGACTGACCTTCAAAATGTTATCGACAACTTCGCCAAATTTGAGATCCCCCTCGAGACAATCTGGTGTAAGAGCCCTATCTTGTTACCACGATGGAGAACTCAGTAACGATAGCGTATTAACATCTCAATAGCCGACATCGATTACATGGTAGCCTACCGGGACTTCGAGAACGACCCGGATCGTTTTGGTTACACCGAAGGCGCTGACTTCTTATCACGTTTACACCAAAACAACCAACATTATGTACCTATCATCGACTCGGCTATATACGCGCCGGACCCTTCAAATGCTAGCGACGCATATCCACCTTTTGATCGCGGCGTCGCAGAAGATGCCTTCCTGATCAACCCCGATGGATCTACTTACATCGGAGCGGTTTGGCCTGGCTATACTGGTACGTCATCACTTTCTTTCTCCATGCTGAAGCTAATAAAACCCCAGTCTTCCCGGATTGGATTGGAGCTCTATTTAATGGGACGGGAGCGAACCGATGGTGGATATCCGAAGTTGCTGAGTACTACAGCAAGATCAAGTTTGACGGAATTTGGATCGACATGTCGGAAGTCTCTTCCTTCTGCGTCGGTAGCTGTGGCAGCAATGAGTTGAGCCTCAACCCTGCCCATCCCCCATTTCAACTACCGGGTGAACCCGGTAACGAGGTATTGAACTACCCCGAGGGATTCAATCTAACCAATGCAACTGAAGCGGCTTCTGCATCCGCAGCCTTGGACTCCATGTCAGCTACGGCGACACAAGCGTCTTCCACAACATCCTACCTTCGTAGCACACCAACTCCAGGCGTTCGCAACGTCAATTGGCCGCCATACGCCGTGAACAACTGGCATGGCGATCTTGCCGTTCATGCTGTTAGCCCCAATGCGACTCACCACGGCGGTATTCGAGAATACGATGTTCATAACGTATACGGACACCAAATCTTGAACGCGACGTACCATGCACTTCTTAACATTTTCCCTACGAAACGACCATTCATTATTGGTCGATCTCAATTTGCCGGCTCTGGAAAATGGGCTGGTCACTGGGGGTGAGTCAATTGGACCATCGGCTCTTGACATATTTACTGACAGTAAAAATAGGGGTGATAATTATTCTCTTTGGGCGTTCATGTTCTTCTCAATCCCGCAAGCCTTATCATTTTCCCTCTTTGGTATCCCAATGTTCGGCGTGGATACATGCGGATTTGCTGACAATGCTGATTTGGAGTTATGTTCTCGTTGGATGCAACTTTCGGCATTCTTCCCATTCTATCGGAATCATAATACGTTGGGCGCAGCCAGTCAAGAACCCTATATATGGTCTGCCGTAGCGGATGCATCCAAAGCCGCGATGAAGATACGTTATGTGCTGCTTCCGTATTTATACACAACCTTCTATCTAAGCCACTCTACCGGTTCGACAACCATGCGTGCTCTGGTCTGGGAGTTCCCCAGCGAGCCGTGGTTAGCCAATGCGGACAGACAGTTCCTCCTCGGCGATTCGATCCTAGTTACACCATGTTTGGTCCAAGGCGCTACGACCGTCGATGGGGTCTTCCCAGGTGTGGGTTCCGGCACTCTTTGGTATGATTGGTATAATCATACGTCCATCACGGGGGTCACAGCTGGCCAGAATGTTACCATCGATGCACCACTGGGCCACATCCCAGTTTACGTCCGAGGTGGAAAAGTAGTGCCGCTACAGGAACCAGGCCTGACAACTTCAGCCGTTAGATCGAGTCCGTGGAGTTTGCTTGTCGCTTTAGATGCGGACGGACATGCCAGTGGAGGGCTCTATTTAGACGATGGCGAGAGCTTGGTGCCGAATGCGACTACATGGGTGGACGTAAGTGTCCTGATTTCTTAATTCGCAACCCTCAAGAATTAACTAATGACTTGTTTCTAGTTCACGGTTGAGCACTCTTCGTTAAAAGCTACGCCTAAAGGCAACTTCATCGATATCAATACCCTTGGCAATGTGACGATATTGGGAGCTCAAGGACCTATATCGAAGGTGCAGTTGAATGGGAAAGATGTTCAAGCCAGCACATGGGATCTGGAAAGCTCAGGTGATACATTGAAGATCACAGGTCTAGATTCATTTACAGCGGATGGGGCCTGGAGAGATGAATGGACGTTAAGTTGGTCTTAGTGGCAGCTCAAGGCGGGTGAGTACCTAAATAGGTACCTAATACAACCGTTCAAACGCCAAAAGCGGACTTATAGGTGCCTATCCGTGTATTACATGAGTTGCTTTTTATTAACGGGTACGTGTCTCATACACCCACCCCCCAGATTCAATGTTCTTCATCAATTTCGTGCCATGCCTCCAACACAGAACTCTGAAGTATACAGTTTAAAAGCCGATATATTCAGCATTATCATGTCGACAACTCTCGCAGATAGAGCTGTACCCTAGAATATCGACTCAGATAACCCCACCATAATGTACCTTGCCGCGTTTGCACTGTTTTGGGTCGTACAAATTCCGTGTCTTAGGGCCATGCAGGTAGCCGCTTACCCCCACCCTGACGAGGACAGAAGCCTAGGTAAACAATAGATGAGTGACGCGGCGTTAACGTACTAGAAGATAAAATTTGCTAGAATAAATCTCGGATTATAAAGACAACTCCTAGAGTTCGAAAGCACCCACCTGAACATCACCTAGGTATATTGCCTGTTGCCATCACCCAAACGCCATCGGTATGCTTGTAATAATCCCAGAGGCTTCAGAGTATGCCTCGAAGTTACTCAGCATATTGAGACTTTATCATCATCACCGCCGCAATGCCCTACGCCGCGAGAAAAGCAAAAAGAATGAACCAGAAGACTTGCGGAAGTCTCTTGGTGTTGAGCACGTCAATAAACAAGTAACCTCTACTGTAAAAGATATTTTCACTACGCAAAAGCATCTCACCTCGGATGACGATAATCACGATACGCAAAGTATTTCCACTTCAGCGGAATGCGACGATGATTACAGTTTTATTCCATTCGGTATGAACCTAGTGTATCCTTCCCACGTCGGCGATTCCCCCAACACGCGCGTGTCCTTGCATAAAAGCCGCCCAATCGGTTTCTTCGGACAGGTCCCGTCAAACCTCTCCGGCGAGACGCTTGTTCCTCGGCCTCCATTTGAAGAGCATCAATGCAGTTTAACTTCGAACCTTACCTCCCCAACTCCTAACCACCACTGCCAACATCATTGTCGAGCGGATATCCGTCTGCGGAGATCAGTCTCCTACCGAAAAATTGACTATTCGAAGCGCCGGTTCGCAGCACGGACGTGTCGGACGAAAGCACAACGGGGAAATCAGCATGATGGTTTGGCTAATATGGTAAGGTCTATCGTATATGATAGGTTACTAATGGCTGATTAGCGTGTAGCATATGACTCTTCCTATCCGAACACGCGAGAACTGATGGGATTTTTGAGTGGACGGGTATGGCTGATGACTGGCTTGTCAACTCTGCATTGACGGGTAACATTGCTTCTTGATATTTGATTTATTTGGAGTAGGTTTTGGAAAGCGTGTTAAGGGTCTCTCATGTGAGTTTGTGTAAAAAATGAGCTGGGGCAAAAACTTATCCTGTTACTATTTTAAATCACAAAGTTATCGATTTCCAGCATCTCTAGAGATTGAAGTCGTTCCCTTTTCGACTTGTATTTACTTTCAGCTGTATCTAAACAGAGAATGAAGTTATTCATCTCCTAACCATAAACCTGCCCACTCATAACTTCCTAGCCAAAACCCTCAACCTCACATACCCAAGATGAAACCCACCACTCGGATTCTTACACACAGCCTCCAACACATCTACAACCTCCTTAATACACCCCTCCCTCTCCGTCCCCTGCGGCAATGCCTCAAAGAACTGCGCACCAAACAACCTAACCCAACCCTCTACACCACCTACATCCGCCTTCGTAGGCCTCCACTCACGCTCCGCGCGCTCAACTTTCCACCCACCTACCTTATTCTCCAGAATATCCTTAGCCCACTCCTCATCAGGAAAGAACCAAGGATCATACTCCAACGCTTTATCCAGTCCCACCCGTCGAGTCACAGCACCTAGAAGAGCGGCTCGCATTTCAGATACGTTACCCAGCCCGCCCATCTCAAAGGCGAATACGCCGCCGGGTGCTAGGGCGTCGCGGGCGGCTTTGAAGAAGGCGGTTTGCTGCGTGGGGTCTGTTTTGCGGGACCCGAGGACCCAGTGTAGGGCTGCGTTGGAGAAGAGCTTGGTGAAGTGGGCGTCTTGGAGGTGTTTTGCTTTTGAGAGTTCGAGAGCGTCGACGACTTCCGTGGGTTAGCACTCAAGTACCTGGTACTTAGGGAAGTACGGATGATGTAGGGGGTCCGGTGTTACGGTGGCTGAGAGGGGGAGGGAATTATGACGGTGGTGGCGGTGGAAGTATTGGGTACATTAGTAGGTATTTAGGAAAGTTCAGGTACCTTCGAATGTGCACTTTGAAGCGCCGGCTTTAGCTGCTGCTGCTTTTGCTGCGTCGACCATGGCTGGTGAGGAGTCTGTGCCGTGGATACTGCCGCTGCCCTGGGCTAAGACTTCTTGCATTTGTATGTTGACCACACCATCTATAATTATGGTAAGTCCGCGAGTCAGCAGTACCAGATCAACGGGCCATTAGAACTTACCACCGCAGCCGATATCTAGGATTACGTCGTCTTTCTGTGGATCAAGCCATTGCACGATTTTGGTGGCCAGCTTAGGAACAAACGAAGCCGCGGTCTGGTACGCCTATGACACGGAAACGAATCAGAACAAATGTCACACAACGCCGATAAGGATACGATACTTCTCGTGTTTAAATCAATTATCAATAGCGAAGTTCTTCGACTTACATCCGACGACCAATGGTCTTTCTTTTCAGCCATCGTTTGAGAGGTATATGCGGATTCAACTGTCACACTTCGAGTTTAGCGTGGTAAGAATTATGCGACAATGTTTTTCCCGAAAGAAGTTACCTCAACACTTATTAATGAGTTTCATGGGTTTCTGGTATATCTACCGAATTATACGGGTGAAGGTAGACTTATATAAAGAAGTTCCCGGGTCCGAACTAGTAGCACCCTTAGGTGGTTGCCCGAAATCGGAGTACTCGCCAACTCCTTAACAGCGCACCACATCAACATGCAAGGGGCACTATGGGTGTTTGTGGATTCACTTTAAATCACAGGAGTGCGCATTGGTTTACCTGAATCTTTATTTGGGTACTTGCTCGGATTTGAATCATGGATGACTGCCTTCTTTTGAAATCATCGCATACAAATGGGGTACCGTAAGATCTACCCAGATCTAACCACTCCAAAACCACCACCTCAATCTATCTCAAGCAAGGTGTACTTCTCATCACCTAGAGCATCCTCAACTCTCTTCATGATTGCAAGCACCTTTTCTTCTTCTAATCTTCGTCCAACAATTTGCACTGCGACGGGTAGTCCGTGCATCGCCTCGGCGTCGTACAACTTGTATGCGCCTTGAGCAACTCCATTCAGCTTCTTGATGTTGAACGTGGATGGCAACTTATCAAGATCCTTATCAACATGCGTCACAGGAATTATACCGCATGTATAGTCGACCTATCGGATATAAATGAGTATTCTGACCAGGGTGATGATATTCGAGGAATGTACTTACAATATTGAAGAGGAACGTGTAACCACAGCTACTAACAGCCTCTTTCATACCATCATGAGGTACGGCCGGTGTTGCATTAGGTGGTGTAATTAAGAAGTCAACGTCGACACTCTCCCACCAATCGAACCACTTGGCTTTATATGCCTCCCGCTGGCTCACTAGCTTCCACTGTTCGAATGCAGTCTTCGCATGCCAGTCCTTAATGAGGCCAGCCCATACATTATCCCTTCGGATGTACTTCACCCACAGGTAGTAAAGGTATTTAAGTGGTCGCGGCAGCCTCATAAGGAAGTCCATTTGGTCGGCACCCGGATCATCCCACTCGCCAAATCGGAAGAACGACTTGAACATCTGGCAACCGTCAGCATTCAATAGGAGAGCGCCGAGTCGAAGTGCCTCGTATGGTGATGGCGGGTCAATTTCAACAATCTCATGACCGGCTTCCCTTAAAGCAGCTTCCGTCTTTTCTAGCGCTCGCAGGCATGCGGGACTCGGATCTACGACGCCATCCGTCCTCATCACGCCTACGCGAAACTTTTCCTTTGTCGCATATTCCTTCTCCACCTCGGGTCTCCACGGTAAGGGGTGAATAGTATGGTCGTATTTCCAAGGTTGCATTTCGACAACGGCGCGGGTGAAATATGTCAAGTCGTTTAAGGTTCTCGTCATAGGGCTATACACGCTGGGAACACCTTCTTGACCGGGCATACTCGTCGCAAATCCGGCTTTCGGCCATCGTCCAGTCGAGCATCGCAGACTGTAGATACCGGAGAAATGTGCGGGAGCCCGAACACTTCCGGCAACATCGCTTCCGATTCCGATCCTTCCACCTAACGCCAGTAAAGCTGCTTCACCCCCAGTGGACCCACCCGGAGAGTACTTGTTGTTGTGGGGATTGGTGCATCGACCCCATACATCATTCGTCGACTCGAAGCTCAGAAGAGTGATAGGCATATTGGTCTTAACATAGGGGATAGCGCCAGCGTCCTTCAGTAAGCGGGTATGACCCCCATCTTGAGATGGCTTATTTCCAACGAAGCTGCTGTAGCCAACTGTGGAGTCGAAGCCGCCAACATTGATGGTGTCTTTTAAGCTCACAGGAATTCCAGCCAATGGACCCTTGAAGTTGATGGAACCATCTTTAACCCAACCTTCGGCAGCAGATATCATGACTTCCGTAAGACAATTTGTCTTCTCGTGCGCTTTGATGGCAACCTTGCCATAAGTGTGGAGAAGTTCAATAGGGTCAAGTACGCCTTTTTGTACATCTTGCACCAATTCTTCTATTGGCTTGTCGATGATTTCTCGATCCAATGCGGTAAAGGGACCGCGGTATTGGGTCAAGGCCCGAATTCTCTCTGCTCGCTCATTCTGCTTAAACTTGCTAATTCGTTGTAAGTGTGAGAAATATCAATCGGAAGTAGCCGAAATCGGGTATGTACTGGTATGTGGTGAATTGTGGGTAAAGATAGGAAAAGGTACTTACCAGTCTCGTTTATGTTGGATGTAGTCAAGAAAGAAGACCATTGTGTACAATTTCTACAAATTTAAGAGAGAAAACTAACACCCACTCAAATACAACGTCAAGATGACGAAAAAGGTTGCATGAGAACAAATAAAGCTTAAAAACGAGAGAGAAGGAGAGGGAGTTATTATTATGTATCTGGAATGCAAAGGTTATCGGCTTAAAAAAAGATAAGGGGACTTCTACTATAGGCCATCATCCGGATGTAGTTCGCAAATCCCCGCATTTTAATATGCAACTCACCGGGCTTCTTCACCGGCCGTCGATAGCCGGCTATAACTTCCGAACATAGAGCGATGCTTACCTTCTTTATCCCTCATTCGTCAATACTTTGCTAGTTGCCGCTATTTGCTATATCCAACTTAGTAGTACATATAAATCGAACCACCTGATACTGTTCCCTTGTTTTACGTTACACAACTATTGCCCTATATCGTTCCCCCACTTCTCCAAATCTCACCCCACCAATGTACCCCGCAGAGGTGCTTCCAGCGATATAGGCACCTATAATTCAGTTGATGATGCCTGTATCTATAGAACATAGGCGAATTCGAATTCAACTTCTACAAGATATAACCTAGATTTCGCAGAATACTTCAAGTCAGTAAGGCGAAGTATTATAAATACACTGACTTAGAGAGTCTCCATTGAGTTGGGAGTAGGAAACATCCAATCCAGGATTAGACCTGAGAAGCGTCGCTAAGAGCCGGCATCGAAAAGTCACGATACCTCAGACCTACATTTGCCAGCCATGGCATCCAGCGAGCCATCATACGATCCTAGCAGAACAGGGTCATGGCTTATTTGCACCGCATGCGGAACCCAGTTTCCCACAGCAGATCGACAAGAATTGAAAACGTGCTTCATCTGTGATGATCCACGACAATTCACCCCACCAACGGGGCAGGCCTTCACTACCCTCGACGAGCTCCGTTCAAATGCCAAGAATACGTGGATACCATTCAAAGGGGATGATAGATTTGTATCTATCGTCATAGAACCCAAGGTCGCCATTGGACAGCGTGCTATTCTCATCAAAACACCTAAAGGCAACGTATTGTGGGATTGTCTGACGCTGATTGACGAAGAAACCATTGATAGAATCAAGGGTTTGGGCGGTCTTAAGGCTATTGTCATCTCGCATCCCCACTATTACACGACACATGTTGAGTGGGCTCGCGCTTTCAATTGTCCCGTTTACCTAGCAGCTGAGGACAAACAATGGACGACGCAGAGCTCGGCGCACCAAGTGTTCGTTGAAGAAACGGAGCTTGACTTGCAAATCGACGGGGGGTCATCCGGTGTCATGGTCCTTAAACTCGGCGGGCATTTCCCAGGGTCCTTTGTGTCGCTGTACGACAAGCATCTCCTAATCGCCGATACACTAGTTACCACGCCCGCTGGGCTGGGTAGTTGGGATACGAACGCGGTGGGCAGCACCCGAACACGGCCTCGGGGCATGAATAGTTACTCGTTCATGTGGAGCATCCCAAACATGATCCCGCTGAACCCGAGTGAACTGGAGAGGATGTGGGGTATACTGAAGAAATATGAGTTCAGTAGCTCACATGGTGCATTCGTAAATACGGATATCATCAAGACGGCGTCGGAGATGAAGCGCAGGGTGCTGGAGAGCATACAGATCCAAGTCAAATATATGGGCTATGAGGGACATGCGCTATTGACGGAAATTGTAGATTGATATAGTATTTGGTTAACTAGGTAGGTACCTAATGAGGTCATGATGTATACCATACGGTTTTCATTGAAATCAACGTACTGGAAGGAATTTGGATTAGGTGACCTAGGAAATCAAAAATGACAAAAATAGCCGTTTGGTCTAATTTCGTATCATCTATCTACAAATGCTTTAATCGTAAAGAGGTTTTATAATGCATCCCTATAGCTTGCTCTCTCCAGATTGCGGAATCTTCACAACGACCTTGCCCCACGTTTCCCTGCTTCCCAAGGCCAACAGCGCATCGGGAATATTCTCCAGTCCAACAAACTCCTTATCCGCAAATACTGTACCCTTAAACTTGCCCTGCTCTATCAACTTCCCAATACCCTCCCAAACGACCGGAATCGATTCCCTCTCAAACTTCGCATACGCACCCCAATGAATGCCAACCAAGCTAATATTCTTAAGAAGTACCTTATTCATAGCCACCTTCTCAATCTGCCCCGCCGCAAACCCAATAACCAAAATACGCCCATTCCACGCAATACACTTAGTGCTCTTATCCACCACGCCCACGGGATCATACACAATATCCACACCCCTACCCTTCGGCGTCAATTTCTTAACTTTATCGGGCCAACCCGCATCGCGATAATCCACAACATGATCCGCACCAAATTGCTTCGCGACTTCTAACTTCCGCGGCGTCCCCGCGGTCGCGATAACCGTCGCGCCGAACGCTTTAGCGACTTGCACGGCAGCGAGTCCGACTCCACCCGCAGCCGCGTGGACTAATACCCAATCACCGGCTTTGATACCGGCGCGTAGGACAAGCGCGCCGTAGCTTGTGGGCGCGGTGACGAAGAGACCTGCTGCGTCGACGAAGGACCATCCGTTTGGTACCGGGAGGAGTTCGGGTTCTGCGGCACATACGCGTGTTGCGTATGCGCCTTGGCTCGCGCCGAAGACCCGGCTACCTATGGGGAATTTGGGGGATTTGGCGTTTGTGGGAGTTGCTAGGACGATGCCTGAGAATTCGGCGCCGGAGACCCATGGAAGGGCTAAGTTTCATTGATTAGGTGGTAGATGAGTAAGATTGGGGTGAGTATGGACTTACGAGGTTGACTTTGGTATTTTCCTTGAATTTGGAGTATGTCGAAGAAATTGGTGGCGGCGGCGTGGACCTCAATGAGGTATTGGTCCGGCCTGGGTGTTGGATCGGGGAGCTCGGTTACTTTGAGCTCTTTTGGGCCCTGTTGTTGTGTCAGTAGGTAGTTATATGATGAAGCCAATTCCTCTTCTTATATTTTCATGAAATTATTCGCACCTTGATATATTGATTAACTTGAATCCCCCTCATAATTGCTTTTTTGTGATGAATGGAATGTAATCTCTAGTAGCAACAACACAAGTATACTATACAATTGAGTGCTTTATCTCAAGAATTTAAGACGGCTCATATGGATCAGAGAGATATTAATGAATTAAAGAAATATCACTAATGAAATGATGAAGGTAAGAATACTGGTGTAGGAAACATTCATATTGGAAATTAAGGTGGATTATCCTTGGAACTTGCCCCATGGGGAACACTAGACGAATACATACCGAGGTAAGTTTCTCATTTTGGTCTAGCTTCATACCCTTAGCCGATGCATAAGCTCAATTTGCTTAACATTTGTGCAGGGTATGCTTTCAGCATAAGATAGTAGCGGCTTACATAAATCCTCTCATATATAATATCTCTAGAGCTGCTGAGAAATTCAAAACATTAAATCTTCATCCAACAAGTTCATGATCTGCTGGTTGCTGTAATACCAATCACTCAAGTCGTACATCTGGGCATCATCAATTCCCAAGTTTCCACCTTCTACCATCCCTGCATCCGGCACAATGCTTCCGAAATCGAATTGTCCCAAGGAAATCGATGGGTTGTCGACCAAAGTTGCATCCGTGGACGATGAGGGGATGTTTCTGTCAATGTAAATCCGTGCAGCCTTGCAGAGAAGATCATACAGTCGGTAGGGATGTGTAAACGACTCCGAGGAATCCGTCCCCGGCCCCAGAGAAGTCGCGAAATTTTCCAAGCGAGCTAGATCGGCGAAATCCAATAGCTGAATGGCGCGGGTAAAGAGAATACTGAATGGGACGAAAGGAATATGCATAATCGCCCTAACAAGTTTTCAATCATTAATTCGTATCCTCCCAAGAAGTGCAACATCGTCAAAAAGAAATGAGCCTGCTCACCAGTTTATATATCTAATGACCATAGATGGATCGCCTTTGCAATTATTGACGGCCAGCATACACTGATGGTGAATATCTAGAGTCTCGCGAGCGATCGCTACGCAATCTTCCGAGACACTTGAGGGGCCTTGTACGACAGGAGCTGCCCGCCAAATCAAAGCGAGTAACGAATATTGGCAAACCAGGTCGCATTGTAAGTACACCACTCGCATCGGATCTGCCTCGCTGTCGCCTGGTTGATTGGTGGCATCCTACGATTATCCGTTAGCGAGCCTTCAGAAATTACTTAACAAAAGTGTTGGATGCATACGAAGATTTCGGCATGCGTTTCGCCTATCAGTACTCGTAACTCTGTACCAAGTATCTCAATTATTCGGGCACGTTCAGCAATCGGTCGAGATAGAGCTGCTGGGCTATAAAGTTCATCGTATGCTCTCCCCTGGATTCTTGCAACTTTGGTAAACCGTGGCTCCTTCGGATTATGTGGCAGTGTAATCTCAGCATCACGGATATTCGACGGGCGACCGAAGCGAAACGAAAGTCCCTTGTCCATTCTGTGGATAGTCCAAAATAGACGTTCTTGGGCAGCTCGCAGAGATTTGTCATCATCTCTCGGAGGACGAGAACGATGATATCCTAATCTTTGACAAAGATCCGAGGCAGCAGAAATAAACGTCCACGCCATCGTAGCTTTAGAATTCTCGACTGCATTGAACGTCTGTTTATATGTTAGCTGTCAGCACCCTTTAGAGATAGAACCGAAGATACTCACCCCAAGCGCCAACGCGGCGATAACCTCCATGGATGCCGGTAAGAGAAGTGGGAGTCTCGATAGGGCATTATGAAGGTTCTTGCGACAGAGCTGAGAGTACTCTCGATAGTCCCGAAGTCCGGATATAACGACATGCTCAGAAAATATGTGGGATAAGTACCCATTAGCAAGCACGAGATCGATCTCACTATAGTCGTCAACAGCGAAGTAGACTTTTCGACAGATCTCAGCGAACTTCTCGAGAGGAAGTATCCGAGAAATCCAAGCAATCCTAGAATATCTACTATGTTCTACAATTCATATTAGCGTGTTCGCGAGCCGTGTTCTCGCCTAACTGACCTTTAGCCCATCGAAGTACCGCCACGACAGCATCTAAAGGGGGCATAGAAGGACCTGTCTGGTATTTAACGACCTTGGATCGCAAGGGATTCTGGTTCGCCGCGAAAACGGGGTCTTCCAGAGTGTGTAGAACTCTCTTCAGCGATGAGAGGATTTCAGCTGTCTCGGGCGTGATGTCATCTTTTGAACCAGTGTCTTCAACGACCGCCTTGACAAAATCGATAATATGCATAGAATGATCCCATAAGAATCCATCCCCACATGAAGAAGCTGGCTGATTCTCTGTTGGAGGTTTTGGTGCACCCACTAATTTAAGATGAGGTTCGGACTGTTTCGCATCTGGGGACCCATTGCGCTCTTGTAAAAGAAGCTTGATGCCATCAACACTTTTAGCAATCTCGTCAATTTTCTGTTCGCTAAACAAAAGAATAAGTACATCGATGAGGATTGGAAGGGTTCTGTGAAGCACACTCACTATTCCGCCGAGATCAACACCCTTTGCTTAGGAGTTGTCGTCTTCGCTGCGATGGTGCTGTGGGTACAATTAAGTCTAGCAGATACACAATTCGAACAAGGGGATCCTCTATCGCAGCCAATCTACTCAATGACTAATTGTTAACACGCATTCGACCGACGGACGAATACCTCGGACTCGGACTTCAAAGTTACCTTTCGAGAGCGACATTGGTCACACTATTGCGCCAATGATTAGCATATGTGCGATTGACGATTTGGGGTTTCAGTGCTTGATCTCACCGAACGTCTCGCGATCGCCAAACGACCCCTCGGTCGCTTGTCAGCATCATTCCCGCGGGAATCCATTTTCACATCATGTTTTTCTAGAAGGACGTCAGAATTAAGTTAATCATAGGCGACAATTCATATTAGCGACAAGTCGAACGATGACAAATCCTAGCGTGCACGCCAGCAACGGATTCGCGCGGGTTTCCGATTAGTGTCAGGGGATCTGATTGGCTAGTTTGCTAGCGATCTCACTTGAGCTCAGTGTCGATGCATCACAAACAAGATGCGCCTCCATCTATAGTTAATGTGAAGGGAAATTCTACATCTTGATTATAAGTAGCTGCTCGCTCTTCCATTCAGTAAGTGAAATATCCCTCCATAGTACCAGAACATCCAACTCCCCACCAAATCAACATCATGAGCCTAAATATCCTCATCACCGGCGCTGCTGGCTATATGTATGATACTTCGCCTTTTACTACGATAGGCTAACAGATTCGCAGCGGAGGTTCTGTTCTCGCGGAACTCCTATCTCGCACGAGTGGCCTCGTTAAAGCAAAGAACATCATTGCCGCGGTTCGCTCCGAAGAACAGGTTCAGAGCCTGTCAAAACTCGGCGTCAATGTAGTTCAACTCAATCTCCGAGACGAAGATGCGGTCAAAGAAGTCGTACTTAAGAATAATAGTATGTTCATATGTCAACTTTACCACGCTACATGGCTGATGCTTTTTCAGTTAATTTCATCATTCACACTGCAAGCTCTTCAGAAGCGGCTCTTGTGTCTCACCTCATTAAAGCCCTTGGCGAACACCGCAGAATCAGTGGAAAAGATGCGTATTTCATTCATGTGAGACTCTCCCCCCAGTCGCCCACTGCTAGGCGGCTAATTTATCTGGTGCTAGTCGTCGCTAACCACCCTCTTTTCGGAAGAGGCTGGTTGGACATACGGGGAAGTGAGAGATTCCGACCCAATTTTTGAAAAGGAGAAGGAAATAGGAGACCTCCACCCCGCTCGACATGTAAGTTATTCTATTCGCACCTCATCGCAACGAGCATTATTTCTAACTCTTTCGCAAGACGAATATTCTCGTTGCGGAGTTGTCTAAAGAATTGGGGGTTACGAGCTTTAATGTTGCCGTCCCGATGGTTTGTGAGTATCACCTTATTACATTGTCCATACGTCGCATTCGGGCTCACTCTTAATAGACGGGAGAGGCGCCGGCGAGTGGAGGAAGGTATCCGTCAATATCCCGGCCTCTATTAGAACCGCCATCGCGAATAAAATCGTATATAAGTTTGATAAGGATGGTGTACGTATTCCTGTCCACCTTTTATTTATATTGATGCTGATATCCCAGTAGGCCCCGCCTGCGACGCACATCTCAGATCTAGCCGCACTTTATGCCCTTCTTGTAGAGAAAGTCACCCACAAAGAGCCCATTCCGAGCGGCGAGAAGGGTTATTACTTTGCTACGGTTCACAAGTGTCCTTGGTGGGAAGTCATGGACGGTATCGCCAAGTCCATGCATGAGCGTGGGCTTGTGGCAGAGCCCAAAGCACAGTTGTGGCCTAGCTATGAACTAGCAGCAGATCAATTAGGATTTCCACGACGATTCATTCGGGCTATGGCTACTTCTAGGTGAGCGTCCCCCTTTATCGCTAGAAACATGGTGTCTAATGGATAACTTAGCGGCGACCTTGTCCCGGTGAATTCGTATAATCTCGGGTGGCAGCCGAAGTGGGATCAAGAAAGATTTTTGAACAGCTTAGATGAGGAAGTCCAGACTATGCTGGAGGTGGATACGGTCAAGCCTACCATTTTTGATTTCTTGTTGAACAATTAAGCGATCGTCTAGAAGGTTCAAGTCAGATTTTAGCTCTAGGTTAATTCGAGTTTTCATTCTGCTAATTATGCTCCAAAGGACGCCCCTATACGGATTTATGAATATCATTAATGTCAGTTAGGATCCCGAGATCCACCCAAAAGCGACATTCGCATTTTCCCCCATTAAAACCACCAAGTATCATTGAAAGCCAGACGCCTCTTTTTATACCCGATACACCACGCAATTTGATTGGATTTTTTACTCAGGTCTACTTTGAGTAATTTCCCTTACTTTGCTTTGATGACTGCAGGTCACACCGCCTTGGTGGTGTTGCACGAAGCAAGGGCCTTCATCGTTATCCTGTGCGCCTGGGCTCATCCCACGCCGCTTGATATGATTGATAATACCATCCTCGGTGTATTTATCCCGGAAGTGCTGCGGGAATTCCTCGTGGCCCTTACACCCGGCACAATAGTAACCCCAATCCACGGTTAAATCTGAAGGCCTGAAGTAAGGTGCTGAAATAATCGCCATGTACCGTCGAGGCTCCATCGCAAGGAGATCCCGCCCCTGGATCTCACTGTAGAATTCATGGGATGGGAGTTTTGGAGATGCATCGAACACGGCTCGCTGATCGTAGAGCAGAATTCTCTCCTTTGATACATCCAGAAATGGAGTGTAACATCCTGGGAGGCTGGTTATGTGTGGTAAAGATACGAGTGCTCCTCCTGACAGTCCAGTATATCTTGTTATCTCACCAGCCAATAAGGGGAAGTACCTCTGTTGCCTCGTAAAGCAGGACCAGCACACCCGCTTACCAGTGATGAGGTACAAATAACCACCGAACCAGGAGCATGTGTCGCAGTTACTTGTAGAAAGTGTTTGGTATAAATCCCAGCAAGAAAAGCTAGTTGCATCAAGGCTGACGGCGGCGCGGAGTACGTTGATACAGTTTTCTGATATCATCCTGTACTCGTGTAAAGAGTCAATGAGACCGATTGCTCGGCAGTTGACACGTCGGAAAGTTACTAATGACGGCAGATCCAATGCGAGGAGTATATCAGCGACAAGCTCATAGGGAAGTGTATCGAGCTGACCTAGCGACTCTCGAGGCTGAACAATGTGTCGTCCATGGTCAAGAGGACATCGACGCTCAAGTTCGGCGTCATCCAACGTGTAATCAACAATCTCCAGTGTCCGACAAACGTACTTTTCGAGTTGATCTGGTTCGAGATTACAAGTATCCATTGCGATGAATGTTTTGGATGACAAGAAAAATATTAATCAAGAGACATGGGCGTTAATAAACAATTTACACTCCTACGTGGCGTAAACCGGCCCTGCTACCCCCAAAGAGGCATCAAAAAGCGATTCACAACCAAATGCTTCCCCAAGTGAGACACGATATTCGCTTACCTTCCTAGGCAGGTATTTACTCGATATAGTATTTTTTTGCTATTATTTTGAGCAAGATTTTTATGTCGATATACGTAGCCCGCAGTTTTTCGAGTTACACGAGCGATGCGTCGCTGGCGCCAGCACCCCGGGACCTTACTAAATAGATAATTATGGATGAGAAAATAAACTGGTGTTTGTTAAACCTGGCAAATGAAAATTTTATCCGTCTAAATTGATATAAATTTTTGGTTTATCGCATTCTGTGAAATTGTGACGTCGACAAGATTTGGAATCAATCAATCTACAAAGGAATTGAGAATCCCGACTCGCAGGGATGGCTTCGATTTTAAAACCAGGCCAAATCCTGAAAGGTCGCCTCTCGACATACTCCCTAGTAAAGGAATTATATAAATCTACCGACAATGGTGTCGTGTTTCTAGCAAGGCAAGTTGATGTTCGCTCATAGTTCTACTGGCAAGATCTTCACTCACCCCTCGATTTAGGAATTGCGAGGAAGAGAAATGCATCCTCAAGAGCGTCCCAAAGCATTGGCGCTTACAGAATGAGTCCGCCATTCTGAAGCAATATCAATCTAAAACCACTCATTTACGACCACTATTAGACGAAATTCAACAACCATCCGAACCGTCCAGTATTGTCTTGCAATATCTAGATACGGATCTATTAAGCGCATCTAACAAGGAGCGATTATCACGGCCCAAAATCAAGCAAGTTGCAAAGAGCATTCTTGAAGCTCCGAGTGTGTTCCATAAGGATGAACTAGTACACACAAGTATGTCATATATCTTTAATTCGTATAGAACAGCGACTTACTTCTTGTTCCGCCGTATCTAGACGTGAAGCTAGACAATGTTTTTGCGAATCACGGCCATAATGGCGAACGCTTCTCCACTATACAGCTTGGCGATTGCGGCGGCGTCGTTCCATAGGACTCGCAATTCGCAAAAGAAGGCCAATTAATCGGTGCTGCCATCAGTCGTAGTCCAGAAGCCGCTTTCCAACTTCATTGGGGTACAGCTACTGATATATGGTCATTCGGTAACGCGGTATGATACGTCGATGTCGAGAAAATCAGCAGTCGATGCTAGTTTGCGCTGTAGATCTTAAGCCTGATTTATGGCGGGGACTACCATTTATTCAATCCGGCCATTGAAGGATATAAGCTGGAAGATGAAGAATATTTATACACGGTTCTCAAACGCATGTATAAATTCTTCGGCCCCTTTCCTAAGTCGTATGATGACTTCAAGGACCCCGATGTGATCAGGGTCGTCAATGCACTCCATCTTATGGGTCCTCCAGAGAAGCCGTTCCATCTTGTTACGTCTAGAGAGATCTCACCTGTAGACAAGGAATTTGTCCTTAAGATTATGAAATTGGATCCAAGGGATAGGCCGACGGCAGAACAATTGCTTGCTGATGATTGGTTTACAGAAGAGTCCGAAGACACGAGAGTGCCCCTTTAGACAATGATGACAGGAATTGGTTAAATATATAAAAGGGAAAGGAAAATAAGGAATTCTGAATTGAATATTACGTAGCTCTTCTGATGTCATTTTTTAACTCAAAATGTCCTGTGCATGCATAAGATCGTAAATAGATGCTCCGCACTCGGAAGGGAAGATGCGACGCATATGTAGGTCGGTAGGTCTAAAGATAGGCCGAAAGAAGTCACTAAATGTGCCCTACTACGGCGCCGGATAGAAATTTCCTTAGGCAGCGAACTAGAGGTAGTAGAAGGTAAGGTTGATTGCAGCCAGAAGGGCATGGATGGTGAAAGAACCTTACTTCAGCAGAAAGCGCTAGTCGTTACCTATCTGGTCTCCAAAAACGAGGGGCCATCGGCGAGGCTGACTGGGGGGTACTTGATCGTATTAACAGAAGGTACTTTAATATTGCTGTAAATGTACATAATTCAACACCATTATTTTTTAACTCGGCGCATCGACGTGATTTCTATCCCTTATGTTATTTAGTTAGTTTATTTAAGGGATTAGGAACTTCTTTCAACTTTCAAGTACTTTGATAGTCTTTTATAAGTCATATGAATATTAATCTTGTTATTTCCTTCGACGTTTCTTTTTCTTAGGAAAACTACATAGACCCTGTTCTATTTGTATCGAATTAGTACCTAGTATATATGACAGGAAGTACCATTCGATAATCGGACCCAGCCGGTAGTAACCTTTTATTGCCCCACGTCGCAACAAATATTAGCTTAGTTACCTTAGACAGATACGACTTGGGGAAACAATTACTTGCCATTACCTGCAATTATACCTGCAAATTACCTACCCTGAACAATCATCACCAAGCCAACATTTCTATCACCAATCATACGTCGCCCGATCTAAACCCATCGCCGCCTGCATCGACTGACTGATCAATTTCGTTTTTGACTGGACTGGTCAGGCTTTCTATTATTCCCTTTCCTGACCTTTCTATCCATTCTGAATTGACGAACTCATCTTTTCTTAATATTCTATTTCCGTCCGTTACCATCGTCGTCTCCCACAGACCAACGTAATCCCCGAATTACTCAACATAGCATCAATCAATTGACGCCGATCCCCGAAAATGGCCGACTCAGCTGAGGGCAGCTCTGACCCTCAAATCACCTTTAAGGTGAGAACCTCAGGCGAAACTCAGCATACTATTACCATGGCCGAGACTGCCACCGTTTCCGATCTAAAGAACAAGCTTGCGGGAGCCGAGTTCGAGAATATCCCCATTGAACGACAGCGCCTGATCTACTCCGGCCGTGTCATGAAGAACGACGATGCTTTAAGCACATACAAGATCAAGAACGGCAACACTGTTCATCTAGTCAAGAGCGCTGCCAGCAACCCGACTCCTCCCGCCGCCTCGTCTACATCCTCTTCTGCGCCTGCTGTGCCCCAGATTCCCACTAATATGGCTGCTGGTACGGCTAACAACCCTTTGGCGGGTTTGACGGGCGCTAGATATGCTGGTCTAACGAACCTACCGTCCGCCGACATGTTCGGTCCTGACGGAGGAGTAAGTCAATATTTCTCATATTATCATTGTTAGTAATTCCTAGGGTTAATTGCTAACTTATTCTTTCACGCAGATGGTCGGTTCTATCATGGATGAGGATCAACTGGCCAACATGCTTAGTAACCCACATGTTGCGCAACAGATGAACGAGATGATGAATAACGACGCCTTCATCGACATGATGATCCAATCGAATCCCATGCTACGAAACAACCCCAACGCCCGTGAGATAGTACGATCGCCGCTCTTCCGTCATATGATGACCAGTCCCGAGGCTTTGCGTGGAGCCGCCAGATTACAACGAGCTCTCGGCGGCCGCCAAGCCGCTCAGAATGCTTTTCCCATGCCTGGAGTCACTGACAATACTCCCGGCGACGCCTCCGCGAACACCAGCACTACGGGAACTAACAACGGTGGTACTGGCCAAACCGCGGGCGCTCAACCTAACCCTTTCGATCCGTCGTCTTGGGGCAATATTCAACTTCCTGGAGCTGGTGGTGCTGGCGCTGCCAACCCGTTTAGTGCTTTCTTTGGCCCGCTTGGAGCACCGCAGCCGGGTCAAGGAGCGGCTGGTACGGGCACGGCCCCGGCGACGGCAGGAAGTGCACCGGCCGAAGGTGGCAGCACGGACGCTAGTCAAGGTCAAGCGAACACCGCACAGAGCCCTTCGAGTCCGCCCCCGAACCCATTCGCAGGTCTTTTCGGCGCAAATGCCGGCTTCCCAGGACAACCCGCTCCCGCCGCGGGTGCTGGCGCAGGCGCAGGTGCCGGTGCTAACCCTTTCGGCAACATGCCTAATATGTCGCCCGAGGTCCTCCAGCAAATGATGAACATGCTAGGTATGAATTCGCCCATGGGCTCCCCCACGCCGCCCGCCGACAACCGACCCCCGGAGGAGCGCTACGCAGAACAGCTACGACAGCTCAACGAGATGGGATTCTACGATTTTGACAGAAACGTCGCGGCTCTACGACGAAGCGGTGGAAGCGTACAAGGTGCTATTGAACATCTTCTAAACTCGTAACGAAGAAAGCGGAGATTATGATTATTCCGTTACTATTACTCACTTCCTCGTATCAATAATGTAAATGTTTGGCAGTACTCTTACAGGGTTCAGGTGGATATCAACTCTTATGACCACTTCTATTTTTTGTCTCATCGTCTTCCCCTTGATGGAGAGAAAAGGATGAAGAGAAGGGTACTAAGGTAGTGCGTACTTGCTTAACGGGCCGGGCTGGTAGTGGATGAATGAATTGCAATACAAACAAACGACTTCATGAATATCCGATTCTTGTTTTTTTCAGGCGCTCGCGAATATGAGATAATGTTTTGAGCGTGCGCATTGGGGGATGCTTTATGCATTTTTGGTGCGTAGCGTCTTATAATAGCGGAGGGGTGAATAAATAGCGATTATTCGCCGTAGCCTGTGATTCAGGTTTGTCCTGTTAGATGATTTGTTACATGGTTTTCTATTTGTAGGGCTGGTAAAGTGAGGCTTCAAAGCCTTATATCCAGGGGTATATTGTGATGCTGACCAACATCACCACCATGGTGGAATTTTGGTAGATCTAAGCCTTGGTTGTAGATTTTAGAATTTCCCGTCACGTTCGGTTCCGCATGTAAGTACCTATTGTAACCGATGTGGTCAGTTACTCCTATCTCCGAGCTGTGGCTACAGTCTCGACACTGTGTGCTAGCTTCTTAAATATAATTGTATTGGTCCTCTTTTAATTTTCTAGCTCCCTTCTATCACATTCTGTGCTTATTGTTTTTTCTTGGAACCTGTCCCAAGCTTCTTGCCCAATATGCAGTGTTACGAAGATACGAACGGGTCTGAAGAAGTTGTATACTATTAGAAAGACGTTTTCTGAGATATCTTGTACCTAAGTATTTTTATCAATGAGAATATCATTTTCCCTCTTCTGTCTTGTCTTGCACAAATTATCCCTTTGAGTTTCTGAGCATCAGTTTATACTACCAATCTTGAAACTGGTAATCTCAAGGTGAGGAAATCCAATTCGAAAACCGGCGGCCGAGAATAGAAATCGTCGACTGGTTACTTTCAATTCGACACAAAATTTTGTTGTATGATCATCGTTGTCATCCCTTTACTATCTCGAGTTGGGTTGATATCGTTCCGAAGTGTACAAGTACATGATTTTGTAGAAGAAAATGGATAGACGGTGGAGTGTTGGGCAGCAATCTTCATTAGGCAGGTTAAGCTGACTGGTGGAATGGGCTATTCCGTACCATCATAAGCTTGAGATTGACAAAGATTGAATAAGGCAACAAAGGTCGCGTGAGTCGGCCTTGTTGTCCGGTATCTACTCCGGGGATCCTATCGTTACCTAAAAGTGGTAGTTGAAGATGGGTAATGTGGATGTAGGATTAAATATGATTGACATCGCAGGCTCGTTTGTCTTACTTCAAGTTCCCTTATCGGGAATCGTCATCGTTATTAAGGTATCTATACCCCTACCTCTCTCGTTCTCGGTGCTGAAGACCACTACGGCCTACCGATCCCGCTTCTAGGTACCTTCTCATCCCGAGTCCCGTCTTTTCGGAGGCAGCCAGCTAGGGCACTCCTTCGGTCATCCTACACTCGGTAGTGTTCGGCGGTTACGACGATGTTCGCTTATTATGCTAGTCTGGCGATCGCCATAAGTGGATGTCACTCAAAATCGCCTCACTCTAGCCTCACCAGACTCGATATTGATCTGGTTCAGGGGTCGTCGCGTGCGGATCGACATCTAACTGTAACTGCATCTTGCGTACGGAATATAACGAGCGGTCTGCATACACAGAACATACATGCATATCGCAACGAATAGCTGCAGGAAGCTGTAGCAGAATATGTTGGTTACCTTGGTACTGTTCCTCGGAACTAGTCCAGGGGTGGATGCGGCACATGCGGTGCACATCATCAGGTAGCGAAACATCTCGGTGGCCTCTTCTGTGGATTATATCTCATCTAACCTTCCTCTCTCTAGTATTCCAAACTCGCTTCTATTTCTTGTATGTGAGATGTGACTACGCCAAGTACAACTAGACTTGGCTATGCGACGTGATGCGATATATGGGAGCACAGCAATTACCTATCTAGGAAGCCTATACCTGGCAGTTCGGGAAAAACGGTCATCATAGCTGGTAGGAATTCGGTGAAGAAGAGAATTCATGCCCAAATTGTACGGGCTAACTCCGTATCCACAACATTTACCCATACCCCCATATGAAATCTGTATGTTTCTGATATTGTATGCTTTTGGACGTGGGCAATAATGAGACGCTGCCACCAACATGCTTCATAGTAGCATTTTGGATGACCAATTCGCTTGTAGCCAATGGCCGTGTCGGAATTATCCTGTGGAGGCTCAACAGAATACGGCTAGACCCGAAAGGTGTTCATCCCATTGCGTGCGTTAGCGTGTTTCTTTTCTCCATCTGCATTGATGATCGTCGGCCGTAGTGCCCCCGGACCAAGGGGTTCTCGCGATTTTCATCGTATGTATACTAGGTGGTTTTCGATTAAACATCGGCTGTAAGTTTCCTATATTATATTTCACTTATAGGCAATTTATTGATGGAAGGAATAGAATAGTTTGGAAGGCGCCCGGGATTTTAATTAAAGACGGTGAGAGAAGTAGCAAGAAATAGGGGTATAGGATGCGCTACCGAACGCCACGCAGCAGCCATGTGTAGCCATATCGAAAAGTCCAGTCCAGGCCGGAACAATATTAATGAGTACAGATCTCCGAGAATTAATGGTGAGATTGAGCTGAAAATGCCACTGTAATAAATTAATTCGCCTAGTATAAATTAGGTATCTAGTTCGCGCCTTTGTTGGATGCTACGGTACTATGCAAGGAGGGCCATCATATTATACGTATTCATGTACAAGATTTCTTCGGGTATTAACAACCTAGCCCGACAAAGGATATTACCACGGAGTAGAGGCCTGTCTTTCGGACATTCTCGACCTTACTTCCCAGGTTAAGCCCTGTCTCATTCGGCCTGCGAATATCACCGCGTAAGTGGATCCGTGTTTGCCCAGAAAGGACTCCCAGCCATGTATATCCATTAAACCGACATCCTTTTTCACATCTCGGTGAGATCCATAAAGCTACTACCAGTAGCTTGATTCGACCGCCATCTGACCTGTCATATTTAATTCATCTGGAACGGGCAATTTTAGGATTAGCGTCGTGCTGAGACGTCCCAGTGTTCTGGAAAGAAAAGCTAAGGAATGCCAAGTGGGTTCGGATCTCGCTCGCCGAAAAGCTGAAAAGATGCCCTGCGATGCTTGCTGACCACTCGATGTACTTTGTTGTGCATTATGATCGTAACTACATATGTACATACGGCATGGAAAAACTACAAAGCCACAAGTGTTGTGGTTGTCCTATCATCGCTTCTGCTAAGTTTTTCATCTTTACTTTTTATATTACAGAATCGGGCTAGAACGAACCTGATTTGAGCTTCCTGTGGAAATGATGTTCGCCCTTGGCTGCAGCTTTTCTGGTTCTCGCCATCGGCATGAAATTCCCCACTAGATGAGGAGATATGAGGAGAGAGAGGAGCGGGATTTATGTAGTGTTGTTCCTCCTGACAAAATGTAGATGCTCATCTATATGAAAAATGATTCATATTTTGGGTCTCTGCCGTTGGCATCTGCAGGCTGGGCATTCTGACATCCGCGTTATCAATCCGGTCGGGAAGAACTTCTTTTCAGGGTTCAGATTTCCTCGTCTCGGCCGTGCCGAGTTGGTTCCATGCACCCCAGATGCGTCATTACGATCACATCCAGCCTAGTCTGATGAATTTAGTTCACCAGAAGCAGTCGGGGGCTGCATATACATCCACATACATCGCCAATCAAGGCAGTCATAATCTCATGGACCGAGACAGGGGATAATCTACCCAAGGTTATTCCTTGATCTTAAGTAGTCGACTTATCTAGTAACCCTTAACCATTCGAATACCCCAGAAGCAGCGGGGCGACCTTCTCGAAGGCTTCTATACGGCGACTATCTGCATCTCAAGACTAGTTTGGCATGAAGACTAAGATATTGGAAATCACCTGAATAGGCAAGTCGGAACTGTTGTGTCATCGTCGCATCAGAGGAGTTTCCCCATTGCATCCCATTTTCCTAAGCCCTAATATTTCTAAATGCTGTCTTTGTAATGATGAGAATATTGTACGTCGGTCGACTTAATACTTCCCATACATGTGACGATCGCGTCGGAGAGAAGCCTGACAGGTTTGCAGATCATGTATTAGCGTTACTCGGTTACCAGTTTCTTCACCTACTACACTACGCTGCGCGCCCATTGAATATTGAAGGCGAGAGATTCAAAGGAGGCTGAATCAAAACAAAACCTCGACACATGGCATCCTAGTCGTCACCCAGGACGGCTAGTCTACTAGAGGAACTAAACTCCTTAGATCTTTTCCCCTTGTCAGGGACCCCTAGGTCAATTGATGACGTTTGAAGTAGAATACTCCGGCTTCATCTCCGTAAGTGACAGTCGAAATATTCGGAATATTCTTTTTTGTCTGCCTACACTAGGAGGCCTCGCTTTGGAATCACTTTTGGCTGACTCGTACTTGAACACGATGCCAATAGTCTATGTATTGCCTAGGGCAGGGTTTGGTAGAATTTCTCCGGCATCCCGGTCCGCTTATGTTCATCAGTCCCATTTGACTGGTGATAGAATGAGGGACCTACTGTCGACACAATGCAGCAACGGGCTTGGTATACTACGTACCCGCTTCATTAACTGCATCCCTCGTACGTCTTGGCAACCGGGTCGTCTACCAAGCTTCTTACGGTACTCCCCTTCTCCATATATCGAAGTGAGTTCTGCCTCGGTACTTCAATGATCCTCATCAGGCTCGCCTAAACGTTACATACTACGTTGTAGAAGCTTTTTTTTTTTCTTGTATCCATCTTGCGCTCCACAAGTCATCATGCCCCGACAAGAATAGTTAGGTTGATTGGGTGGATTTAATTCCAAACGGACGACTCAAAGCCAACATGAATGAAAAACCTGAAGCGGAATCCGGCTTGCAGAAGATTGGCCTGTCCAAGGGTCAGATTTTGAAGTCGTGGCACTTTTCCAGCACAATGACCGATGCTTCTGCATCCCTAGAGAGGCCATGATCGGCCGGGTCTTCGCCAAGGAGAAGCCACTCGCGTTTGTTGCTTGTTTGTGCTGTACGTATTCGTACAGGATATGCAATAGTATTCCTACTGAACGTGTGACAGGCCACATACCTACGTACGGTACATATACACACGGACACAGGCACAGTAGTAGATAGGTAGTGCCGCTCGGGTTCTTTTACAACAACCACTCCTAGGAACCCCACTCGCTATCAAAAAATGGCCACTGGCATCATCAGCCCAAAGGCGAAACCGGCCAATTCCTCCCCATCAAGGCAGGTAATAAAACCCGGAGGGCCTTACTACTGTGCCCATGCGCCGTTGCTAGTTTAGCAGATGGCCTAACCCCTTCCCCACGCGCCAGCCCGCGACACGCCGGTCCATCCCTATGTACCTATCTTTTCTTCCCCTACCTACTTGCATGCCCAATATTACCTATGTAGGTACCTTTCTAAGTAATTCCATCCACCGCAGCCTGCCTGACTGCGTGCGTACGTACCTGCCTGCTTCACGATCTTATGAGCTGATGAAAATTTAACCCCCAATCCCGCTCTGCCCTTCCCATTCGGGCCTTGCCAGGCTGGCGAGTGTTTACTACTGGCTTGCCCTCCTCCGCCTGAGCTGACCATAGAGCGGTCCTGCATCTGTAATTATCCCCGTCGCAATTATGTCATGCATGAATGGCCCCAGGGAACGATCTCCGTGAGGATATCCAAATACATATCTACCTGGATGGATGTCTCCCCTTAGGCAAAAAATTTGGTGATGTTGCGCGCCATTCTCCACCGCTCCCACGCCTGGGAGCTTATTAGCATCTTCCCCAAGCCTCTCACTTTCTCGCGTATAACATATAACATATAAAAGTTTCACACGAAAGCAAGGTTAGTATTCGTTTCGGGCTTTAATAGTGGCTCTGAGACAGCGAATGCAAAGCCGGTTGCACCTCATAACTCGCCGAAGACTGCCCATCTATATTATAGATCACGAAAGGCAATTTCACCATGCGCCATCTTATGTTTTCTTATCTCCTTAAGTTATTGGCCCATCCCGTTGTTGCTCCTTGACTTAAAACGGCACACTCTTTCCGGCTCTTCTGGGAAACTCGGTTCTGTCAGACTACGTTCCTAAGCGACCTTAGTTGCTTTATTATAACAATAATACCCTTCGTTATTATTCCTACCAACTACCGGGTATAGATCGCCCATCATGAGTTCGTCATCGTCATCGCGAAGGCGCAAGACGTCCAGCACGTCTAACGTGATGTTTACGAACGCCGTTTACTTTCCAAACTACAAAATCTACAGTGGCGCGACGCCAGGGATGATGAATTATAGTTGCATCAACCACGTGTACTACGCTTTCGCCAACGTAGCGGCGGACGGTTCCGTGTTTGTAAGTCATTAGAATCTCAGATGTTTGCTTTGAACTGCACATTCCGCGGTTTCATCCTCCAGGATCCGGAACGCTGATTCCTGAGTTAAGTTGAGCGACGAGTGGGCAGATACCCAAGCCCCTTGCGACGGCGTCCAAGGTGGTCTTGGGTCCTTGATGCATCTCAAGCAGAAACACTCGCATCTGCAAGTCACTCTTTCGATCGGGGGCGGAACTTCGAATGAAGCGTTCCCGATAGTTGCCTCCAACCCTCTGTTACGGGATAACTTTGCGCAAGCAGTGCGAGGTCTCGTGGATGCATCCGGTTTGGACGGCATCGATAGTATGTATTCTACTTTCTACTTCCCATTCTAAAAAAATTCTCTACTCTCTGGGATTTACCTCGTGACTAACTAACCTCTTGAAACTAGTAAACTGGGAATACCCTATGGACCAACAGCAAGGCGCCGACTTCGTTGCACTTTTGGCCGCTGTTCGGACCCAACTTCCAGAGGAGCAGTTTTACGTAACGGCTGCTCTTCCAGCAGGTCGCTCGATTCTTCAGAACATCGACATCGCGCAAGCTGTTCCGTACCTTGACTTCATAAATCTAGAGGCTTACGATTTCTACGGACCATGGACGAACCGGAGCGGCCACCAAGCACAGTTGTATTCGCTGAGTAAGGAAGAAACTTCTGCATCTTCTGGTGTTTCGTATCTTTTGAGTCGTGGATGCCCTTCTCGGAAGATCTTGTTGGGAATCCCGCTCTATGGGCGGAGTTTCCTAGGTGTCACCGGACCGGGACACCGGCACAAGGGTATAGGCGGCGAGGACGGTGCGTTCGAGTATAACTCGTTGCCGAGAAAGAATGCCAAGGAGTCCGTCGATAAGCGAATAGGAGCTGCGAGTTGCGTGGGGGGCGACGGAGGGTTCGTAACGTACGATAACCCGGAAACCGTCAAGATGAAGGCAGCGTATTGCAAACAAAAGGGACTCGGAGTATGTTTCCATTGTCTTCCATCCACTACCTCCTCTTTTCTCGACGGCACTAGTTATAGCTATAAAAACGTACTTACGGGGCGTTCGCTAACTCGGATTCTCTAGGGATTGTTTTACTGGGCGGGACCAGCTGATTCCCGAGAAAAGTCTCGTAGTCTGATTGCGGCCGGTTTCAGGGCGTTGCACAGCTCGTAGTCCTATATCGCTGACATCCGGAGTTCCGGACATTTTACGAATGGCGTTATGGCGGTCGCATTTGCATTTTTTGGCGTTGTAGCTCGATCAAGGGGTTTTGGCTTTTCGGCGTCGTTACTGCATTACTCAAGAGTCGGAGTTCTTCTCGAGTATCTAGACTTGTCGGACTTCACTGGTTTTTCTTGCATTTTAACTCGGAGATGTTATATCATTTGGCCGGTCGGGATCAAGAGGAACCAGAACTGATACCAGAGATATACCAGATGTATCGAGTATGATAGCCGGAGATACAAGGCCATTATACCATCATGTATAGAAGGGGTCTTAGAGTACAACTTTGAGCATATCGATGTAAACATATGGGAAGCAAAAAAAGAAAAAAGAAATGAAGAATCGAAAGATAAAACGCAAAAAAGTCCTTTGGGGAAGAAAAGCATACAAAATGGCGGAACTCAATTACGTACTATGGGCTTTTAATGAAGTCTTATTGGTTGCTTTACCTTAAATGAATAAATGAAGTTGAAAAAGGAAAAGCGTTCATTGGAGCGGATCCTCCCGTTCCTTGCAGGGTGGGGTGTAGTAACACAAGGTGAATGCTGAAAGTGGGGGTGGCAAAGGACACTTTCGCCTGTCTTTTTATCAATCTTATCGATAAGGGACTCAACTTACTGACACGTGACAGAACTCAATATGCTTTTAATTAATAGATGCATATATGTCTTTACACGCTGGTGCGTCATCATCTCAGCTTCAATATAATTGATTAATCCAAGACTAATCAGCTACATTACGATATTATATGTATGAACGCTAAGAAGGTTATTATAATCAACTAG